>NW_026590173.1:0-8462 GCF_907164565.1 Psammomys obesus
TTGGATCAAAATTTCACCTTACATAAGTATCTGCTCATTGCACATTTTATTCATTATAGTGCTTTCCAATGATGTGTGTATCCAGGTATATTCTGGTTCCTGTTACAGCCAAGAACATGAACTCTTTATAGTTCCCATTTCTACTGTTTATTTTGTTTAATAAAAAAATAAGCTTTCTTCTCAACAATTTATCACTGTTTCTCTAGGGCAGTGAAATCTATTTTATTCATATTCAGATAAAGTAATACTGTCAAGTAAGCCTTCAAATGCTTTTTTATGCTTTGAGTTTCTAAGTATGTGTACATTGTATTTTGATGACATCAACATATAAAAATACACTTCCTTGTTTCCATCTTCATGGGTTCTTCTCATTTTTCTTGTTACTCACTGTTTCAGTGGATATTTGTTATCCCACTCCTATAATTTTTCTAAGGTAACATGGGGATAAGTTTGGTCCCACCTCCAGGACTTATGGAACAGTTCTGATTTGGTGGTAAATAAACAATACTTGCATCAACAAACACCAGCTATAAGCTCAGACCAATCATTACCTATCTCAGCTGTGGAAGTTGCAAATAAATTTCTATAGTCTTTGACATCCTTTGACTCAGGACAGGACTCTTTCTCTTCCATTATTAATTCCAGAATAATCCTAGAAATTTTTCTAATTTTCACTCTTGTTCTTCCAGTAATATTCTTAAGACTAAAATGTGACCTACATGTCATAAATACAATAAATCTACAAAAATGTTAAATCAGAAAGGGAGAATGACACAGCCATATTCATTGAAATTGTTCATAGTCATGAAGCCAGTACAGTTGCTTGGTGCTATTCCAGCAAATCTGAGTACATTGTTACAATTGTTCTTCTGTCTCTAACTTCTGTTGTTTTTTTTTTTTTTTTTATTTGAGTGTTGCATTACTAGGGACTTTCTGCACTATGATTAAATTTCTGGTTTCTTTTTTCTAGAGAAAAATTATGTCTGAGTTTTTTTCTAATTAGGCATTTTTAATTAATTATAGTTTATTTACTTTGTATCTTAGCTGTAGCACCCTTGCTCATTCCTTATTCCCTCCACATCTTCCCACACTCATCTCCTCTTATACCCCTCTCCAAGTCTGCTGATAGGGAGGGCTTCCTCCCCTTCCCTCTGACCTTAGCTTATCAAATCACATCAGAGCTGGCTGTCTTGTAAGTGGAACAAGGACTGCCACTGACATAAACTCAGTGGCTGGCTATTTGATCACATCCCCTTAAATGGGGAGCAGCCTTACCAGGCCATAAAGGAAGACAATATAGCCAGCCCTGATGAGACCTGAGCCTTATAAAAATACTAAACATAAATAATACTAAACTTTATCTGTGCACTCTTTGCAAATCTTCTTTATGCCCTGGAGATTATTAAGCAGCGTTAACCAGATAGAGAGATGGGTCCATTATTTCAGGAGTTTTCTTGGGGTTTGTGCCCCTAAACAGTATATTGGTGAAGGGTAAACAAAGGCAATATGTGAAGCCTGAAAGGCCTGGAGATTCATATATAGGTTTAAGATCTTTTATTATAGGCTTAGAGCTCCCTGAAAATGTAGTTTAAAGATAGAAGGTTACAGAGGGTACACTCCCAATGAAATAAAACTTAGTAAATAATATAGATTGGCTTAAATAAACTTTTTCTACTTTGTAGCATAGATATAGTAAAGGGAGCTATTTATTTGTATTTGCTATGCAAAAAGAGACCAGTTAAAGTGTTTTCTGTTTCTCTGGACTACACTCATACTGTAAACAATGGGAGCCTGAAAGCAGGCTTTCACATATTAAATGTGTTTTCTTTGAAGGAGACATTCTTTAGATTCTTTAAAGTAGAGTTATAGGGCTAACAATGATAATCAAATATGTCCTGTGTGTACTGCTTAAATTGTAACTGAACTTTTATCCCTGGATAATGAAAAAAAAATCAAACACCCATTCTGTACCACTTGTATAATCATTAATCCGTGTTTGTACTATGAAACTTGTATAAACAAGAAGAGCCTTGTGAACAATAAGTCAGAGCCAAAGAAAGGTCTGAATTTTAGAAGTCAGCTGCTAGATTCCTCTGACCACTTCAGCTGACTAATTCTCTCTCTTTCATCGCTGACTCCTCATCTGCTTTCTGTAGCACCCTGCAGGCAAAGACCTCTCCTTTCCATGCTCAGGATTGCCCCACAGAAAGGCTCCTAGCACAAGCTCACAGAGGATGAACTCCCAACAATAGAGCATGCATGGGACAGATCTAGGCTCTCTACACATATACAACAGTTGTGCAGCTTGGTCTTTATGGAGACATCTAACAGCAAGATCAAAGATGTCTCTGATTCTTTTGTCTCCTAATTAGACTGCCTTGTGTAGCCTCAATGACAGAAGTTGTGCATAAACTTATTGCAACTTTATATGCCAAGGTTGGTTGATATCCATGGGAAACTTCTTAAAAAAAAAAGAAAGGGAAGAGGGGCACACTGGGTTGGGAGGTGAGGTAAGAGAGAGAGTCTGGGAGGAGAGGTGTGAGCAGATGCTGTGATAGTACACACACAAATTAATTAATAATATAATAAGATGATATAATAACATTACAATAGAAATGAATGAAATAGAAACAAAGAAAACAATACATAGAATTAGCCAAAGGAAGAGCTGGCTCTTTCTGAAGGTAAAGAAAATTGACAGACCCATATCTCAAATAAATTAAGAAAAAAAAATAGAGTACTCAAATTAACAGAATCAGGAATTACAGAAAAACATTACTACAGAAACCAACGAATTTCAGAATATTCTAAGGAAATGTTCTTAAAACATACTATATTCCAGTAATCTTAAAAATGTACATGAGATGGATAAGTTTTAGCTTTGCCCAAGCAACCATTATTCAAAGATGAAGTCAACAATAAATCAACAACCTAAATAGACCTAAACAGACCCATGAGGAAATTCAAAAGGCCACAAAAGGCTCCCACCAAAAAAGAAAGGAAGAATGAAAGATCAAAAAAAAGGAGACTCTAAATTGTGGAGACCAGTGTGCAGAGACCAGTGTGAGGGGCAGAGATTCAGAGACTCTGAGACCAGTGTATGGGCAGGTGGCTAGATCCAGAACATCAACTTTGTGGCTTCCTGTTATAGACGGGTCATCTAGGAAATGTAGTTGATCTGATCTAGGCCCTCTGTGGCCATCTCACTGATCCAGGATTAGCAAACATTGGGCCACCTGTCTCTTCACATACTCTAGTGAATTTGGATTCCCATATCCAGGTACTCTCTGCTCCAGCAGCCAGAATTCAGAAACCTCTTGTTCCGTATGGGTCAGCTTCAGGATTACTAGGAGTGCATCCCAGCCACCAAGCCACTGTTCTTCTGGTCACCCTGTGGACACCAGGTGAACAATAGAATTACAGGGATCCCAGATCCAAGGTGGAAGAGCTGAGGGGAATCTGAGTACAGGAAGCACAGTTTGAGGCAGGCCTGTAAGCGGTAGCTCAGCTTTATTCTGAGGAACCCCATGAATGTCACCTGGGGCACCTGCACCTTTACCATGCTCATGATGAGAACCAGTACTTATACCCAAAATTCAGGGTTCCAGTGAATGCACACCCATATCTTTCAATTCACTAGCCCCTACATTTTTTGTGCCTGTACACTGCCTGTGCCCTGCCCTTCAAGATGTTGGCATCTGAATCACCAGCACCCATTTTTGAGCCAGTGCACATTTGACATCTTCCTGAACACTAAACTCCAAAGACAGGAGAATCCAGTCTTTGGTGCAGGTTGCAAGAAGAAACAAGTAAGGCTACAGACAACCAGATGGCTAAAGGCCAGCATAGAAACACAGTCAACAAAACCCAGGACATCCTGGCTCCACCAGAACCCATCTCACAGAACAAAAGACAGTATATCGCAGCTGAAACACAGGAAAATGACATTAAATCCATGATTATGTAGTTATTAGAGGCATATAAAGAGGAAAAGAACAAATGTCTCAAAGGAATACAGGGAAATACAAAGCAAACATAAAAAAGTCATCATAGAAAATAAACCACAATTAAACAGGTGAAGGAAATTATTGAAATTATTCAGTTCTTGAAAATGGAAACTGAATCACTAAGAAAACATACACAGAGAAAACCCTGGAGATAGAATACTTAGAGATGAGATCAAGTACCACAGAGATAAGCATCACCCACAGAATATAAGAGATGGAGGAGAGGATCACAGGCATTGAAGATACAATGAAGAAACTGATATATCTCTCAAAGAAAACATACAATTTGAAAAGTTCAAGGACTCCATGAAAATGTGAAACCTAAGAACATTAGGAATAGACTAAATAGATGCTTCCAGGCTCCAAGGTGCAGAATATACTTTTAATAAAATCATAGAAGAAAATTTCTCCAACTTTAAGAAAAAGATAACCTTAAAAATACAAGAGGCTTACACTACACCAAATAGACTAGACCAGAAAAGAAAATCCTCTTGCCTTATAATAATCAAAACAGTAAATCTACACAATGAAGAAAAAATATCAAAAGCAGTAAAGGAAAAAGATTAAGAAACATATTAAGACAGACCTATCAGAATCACACCAGATTTTCCAACAGAGGCTATGAAACCCAGACGGGCCTGGGAGGATGTCATGCAGATGTGAAGAGATCACATATGCTAACAAAGAATACTGTATTCAGCAAAACTTACAATAAACACAGATGGAGGAAACAAGATATTCTAAACTAAATTAAATCAATATTTATGCAGCATCCCTGACCTAGAGAAGCTACTAGAAGGAAAACTCCAACACAATGAGGTCAACTACACCCAGGAAACAGAAAAAATCAAAACAGAACAAGCACACAAACAGAGTATCCAGAGCAACACCACAATGAAAAGAAACTAAAATTCATTGGTGACTAATATCTATCAATACCAATGAAATTAACAATCCAATAAAAAGATAAATGCTAACAGAATAGTTATGGAAACAAGATCCAATATTCTGCTGCATACAATAAACACACTTCAGTCTCAAAGATAGACACTACCTTGGAGTAAAGTGCTAGAAAAAAGTTTTCCAATTAAATGGACCCAAGGAGCAGGTGGAAGTACCATCCTAACATCTAATAAAATAATCTTCCACCCAAAATTAATCAAAATAAAAATGAAGG
Organism: Psammomys obesus; assembly: GCF_907164565.1. Classification (NCBI taxonomy): domain Eukaryota; kingdom Metazoa; phylum Chordata; class Mammalia; order Rodentia; family Muridae; genus Psammomys; species Psammomys obesus. The sequence goes on from NW_026590173.1 coordinate 5,185, forward strand.
ATACTTAAGCCTCATCAAAGAAAAATCCACTATGAGGACAACACTATCCTGAACAGCTCTGCCCCAAATAGAAGAGCACCTGCATTTGTAAAAGAAACATTATTAAAGCTTCAGTCACACATTATTCCCAACACAGTAATAATGTAAACTTCAACACCCCACTCTCGCCAAGTGACAGATCATTGTCACAGAAGCTAAATGGTGTAATAATGAAGCTTACACAGGTCATGAAGCAAATACCTAATAGAAGTTCTCAGAAAATTTCACCCAGGCACAAATATATCTTCTTTGCAAATCAATGAACTTCCTCCAAAACTGAACATATAGTCAGGCACAAAGCAAGTCTTAACAGATATAATAAGCCTAAAATAATCTTTTGGATCCAAGTACACCATGTTCTAAATCTGGACATCAACAATGACAGAAAGAGCAAACCGCCTACACATACACATGGAACCTGAACAATTCTATTCAATGACTGATGCCATGGAAGAAATAAAGAAAGTAATTAAAGATTTCCTAGAATTCAATGAAAATTAAGGCACAACATGCCCAAACTTATGGGACACAATGAAAGCAGTGCTAAGAGGAAAATTCATAGCACTAAGTGCCTACGTATAGGAATTTGAGACATCTCATACAAGAACTCTAGTAACACAACTGAAAGACCAAGAAAAAGAAAAAGAAAAAAAACAAAAACAAAATGTAGACAAGGCCAAAAGGAGTACATGGATGGAAATAATCAAATTCAATGCTGAAATTAACGTAGTAGAAATGAAATAATTCAAAGAATGTCAGGAGCCGTGACTCCAAGCAGCCGGCTTTGATATTTAAATCTCGGTGGAGAGATGGCTTTTAGCAGGCCTTTACTAATGGCAGAGAACTTGCAAGTCCATCTCCTTTTGTTTGTGACAGCAGGTGGGATAGCTTGTGAGGGTCACACCTCTTCCTCTAGCTCCTTGTGCAAATTAACCTATTGTTCTGAGATGTTTCTACTCTGGCTCAAAAACTCTACAATAAAAAGACAGGCCAACAGTTACGGCAAAAGAAGGCTGGAGACAAAAAAGAAGGCTGGAGACAGAGAAGAAGGCTGGAGACAGAGGAGGCAGGCAGAGACTTGAGACTTGCTGCTGACGCTGCTTGCTGCAGCAGTCTGCCTTTTGCCGTGGCTGTTGAGTCTGGACCTTTAAAAAGTTTCCTGTGTGCTGTGTGTTTATTTTATTAATTTTAATCCTCACGCCCAACTCAAGAACCGTTCGACTCTGCCCGGCTGGCCCCGGCAAAAGAAGCAACATAACCAAGAGCTGGTTCTTCGAGAATATCAACCAGAGACGAACTCTTAGACAAAGTAACTAAAAGGGAGAAAGATACTATCCAAATAAACAAAACAAAAAAAAGGAAAAGGGTGATATAAGGACAAAAACCGAGGAAATTAAAGGAATCATTATGTCTTATTGCAAAAGCCTATACAACACGAAAATTTAATATCTACATAAAATGGACAATTTTCCTGATAGATTCCACTTACCAAAGTTAAATCAAGATCAGGTAAATAAAAAGTCCTAACTCCCCTAAGGAAATAGAGGAAGTCATCAAAAGTCCCCATCCAAAAAAGTCCAAGGCCAGATGGTTTCAGCTTAGAATTCTAACAGACCTTCAAAGAAGAGTTAAATACCAATACTCTTCAAACTATCCCACAAAATAGAAACAAAATGAACAATAACAAATTCATTTTATGAAGCTGCAGTCACGTCACAGTCAAGACCCAAGAAAGACATGAACTTCAGACCAATTTCCCTCATGAACACAGACACAAAAAACTCAGTAAAATACTCGCAAACCAAGTACAAGAACACATAAAAAGATATCATCCACCACTGCCAAATAAGCTTTATCCCAAGCATGCAGGAGTGGTTCAGTCTATAGAAATCCATCAATTTAATCCACCACATAAACAAACAGAAGAAAAAGAATTCCATGATCATTTCCATAGATTCCAAAAATCCAATGCCTGTTCATGTATAAAATTTTGGAGAGATCAGAGTCACAAAGCCCATACCTAAACATAGTAAAGTCAATATACAGCAACGCTATAGCCAACATTAACCAAAACAGAGAGAACCTCAAATCAATCCCAATTGAGGACTTCTATTAGGTATTTGACTCATGTCCTATATAAGCTTCATTATTTCACTGAAATCAGGGATAAGGCAAGGCTGCCTGCTTTCTCCATATCTTTTAACATAGTAATTGAAGTCATGTGTCACTCCGCAAGGAATTTAACCTATGATAGCATTAGATCTTAGAATATAAAGAATATTTAATTTTCAACATTTGATCATTTGCAATAATACATAAAAAATTCTGTTTGTATTATGGTTGTCTAAGGATTGGCCTTTTTAATATAATAAATAGTAGATTCTCATCATTATATTAATATATTTTCCTTCTGACTTTTTATTTTTTTAATTTTCATTTTAAAAATAATATAATTGGTTTCCCATAGTAAGAAGAACAGGGACTATCTCTGATAAGAACTCAATGGCAGGCTCTTTGACCTTCCCACCTCCTTCCCAATGGAGGAGAAGTCCTGCTAGGCCACAGAAGAGGACTTTGCAGCCAGCCCTGAAGATACCTGATAAAACAGGGCCAGACAAAAGGGGAGGAGGTCCTCCCCAAGCAGTGGACTTGGAAAGGGGCAGGGAGAAGCTGAGGGAGGGAAGGTGGGATTGGGAGGGAATAAGGGAGCAGGATACAGCTGGGATACAGTTAATAAAATGTAATTAATAATAATAAACAATAAAAAATAATATAATTGCCTCACTATGCTTCTTCTTTTTCATTTCTCTAAACCTTCTCCCGGACCCACCTCATATTTATTCATTCTCAAATACATAGGCTCTTTTTTCATTATATGTGTTTGTTTCTTTGTGTGTGTGTTTGTATATAACAATGCAACCTGATCATTCCATATTATGTTACTTATATATGTTATCACACAGTTGACCACAACCCTAAACAGGCAGCAATGTTTTCAATTACAAAGACTTGCTTTTTTCTATTGTTGATACTGAAAATGACAACTGTGTTGTAAATGCAGTTCAGTTTCTTGTGCATTCAGCAACCATCAGATATGTAGTTTTCCTGGAGTTACTTTGAGGCAAGAATCATTAGTTTTCTTAATCACAGAAATACAGATTGATCCTGGACAACTGGAGATCTCTCATTTAGTGGGTAGCTCATAGCATGGATCACTGCAAGAACTGAGATGGCCATTC
>NW_026590174.1:0-38142 GCF_907164565.1 Psammomys obesus
ATGGATTGGTAGGATTAACATTGTGAAAATGGCCATCCTGCCAAAAGCAATCTACAGATTCAATGCAATTCCCATCAAAAAGACCTTGAAAAAAGATTCTCAGCTTCATATGGAGAAACAAAAACCCAGAATTTCCAAAACAATCCTGTACAACAACAGATCATCTGGAGGTATCTCCATCCCCGATCTCAAGTTGCACTACAGAGCAATAGTAATAAAAACTGCATGGTATTGGCATAAAAACAGAAAGGAGGATCAATGGAACCACATAGAAGACCCAGAAATAAACCCACACACCTATGAATACTCGATTTTTTACAAAGAAGCCAAAACCATTCAATGGAAAAAAGACAGCATCTTCAACAAATGGTGCTGGTCCAACTGGATGTCCACATGCAGAAAAATAAAAATATTTATCACCCTGCACAAAACTAAAGTCCAAGTGGATCAAAGACCTCAACATAAAACCAGATACTCTAAATCTGTTAGAAGAAAAAGTAGGGAACAGCCTAGAACTCATAGGCACAGGAGACAACTTCCTGAACAGAACACCAACAGCACAGGCTCTAAGAGCAACAATCAATAAATGGGACCTCATGAAACTGAACAGCTTCTGTAAAGCAAAGGACACTGTCATCAAAACAAAACGCCTGCCTACAGATTGGGAAAGAATCTTCACTAACCCTTTATCTGACAGAGGACTTATATGGAGTATATACAAAGAACTAAAGAAGCTGAAAAGCAGCAAACCAAGTAACCCAATTAAAAAATGGGGAACAGAGCTAAACAGAGAATTCTCGACAGAGGAATATCGAATGGCAGAGAAACACTTAAAGAAATGCTCATCCTCATTAGCCATCAAGGAAATGCAAATCAAAACGACCCTGAGATATCACCTTACACCCATCAGAATGGCCAAGATGAAAAACTCAAGGGACAACACATGCTGGAGAGGTTGTGGAGAAAGGGGAACCCTCCTCCACTGCTGGTTGGAATGTAAACTGGTACAACCCCTGTGGAAATCTATCTGGCACTCTCTAAGACAATTAGGAATAGTGCTTCCTCAAGACCCAGCTATACCACTGCTAGGTATATACCCAAACTTTGCTCAAGTACACAAAAGGGATATTTGCTCAACCATGTTTATAGCAGCTTTATTTGTAATAGCCAGAACCTGGAAACAACCCAGATGTCCATCAACGGAGGAATGGGTACAGAAATTGTGGTATTTTTACACAATGGAATACTACTCAGCAATCAAAAAGGAGGAAATAATGAAATTTCCAGGCAAATGGTGGGATCTAGAAAAGATCATCCTGAGTGAAATATCCCAGAAGGAGAAAGACAAACACAGTATATACTCACTTATATAGACCTATAAGATGTGATAAACATAATGAAATCTGTACACCTAAAAATGATAATCAAGAGAGCGGACATGGGGTAAGATGATCAATCCTGGTTTAGAAAGACAGATGGGATGTGCATTGAAAGTATGACAGGAGTCTACTGAGCGCACTTGAAAGACTCTAACTAGCAGTGTTTTCAAAGCAAAGACTCATGACCAAACCTTTGGCAAAGTACAGGGAATCATAAGAAAGAAGGGGAGTTAGTCTGATGGGGAAAGGACAGGAGCTCCACAGGACCAAATATATCTGGGCACAGGGTCTTTTCTGAGACTGACATCCAACCAAGGACCATGTATGGATATAACCTAGAACCTCTGCTCAGTTGTAGCTCAGTAACCAATTGGTTTCCCATAGTGAGGGGAACAAGGACTATTTCTAACAGGAACTCAATGACTGGCTCTTTGGCCTCCCCACCCCCCAAGGGAGGAGCAGTCCTGTTAGGCCACAGAGGAGAGCTTTGCAGCCAGTCCTGAAGATATCTGATAAAACAGGATCAGATGAATGGGGAGGAGGTCCCCCCTATCAGTGGACTTGGAAAGTGGCACAGTGGAGAGGAGGGAGGGAGGGAGGGACTGGGAGGGAATGAGGGATGGGGACACGGCTGGGATACAGAGTTAACAAAATGTAACTGATAAGAAAAAAAATTAAAAAAAAGAAACAAAAAATAAAAATAAACTAAAGGTCATCCTTTCAGATACCTGGGATTTTCCATTACCTCATGTTTCTAGCTCATCCAGAAATGCTTCTATACCTGATTCCAGGAGTATCTTCCTGTACTATGTCCCTCTGTTCTCTCTCACCTGATTCCTCCTGTTTCCATCCCTTCCCTCATGCCATCCAGTCCTTTTCTTTCATCCACACACAGTTTCTATTATATTTTCACTTGTCAGTGACACTCATGTGTCCTACTTTGAGCTCTGCTTGTTACTTAGCATCTTAGGGTCTATGGATTGTTGCATGGTTATCACTTACTTTATAGCTCACATCAACTTATAAGTGAGTGTTCACTATAATACGTTTTATGCTTCTGAGTTACCTCATTCATTTGTTCATTTTTTTCCTACAAATGTTACGGCGTCATTGTTTCTAATGGCTGAGTAATAATCTGTTATGTAAATGTACTACATTTTCTTTTTCCATTCTTTGGTTGAGGGAAATCTAGGTTGCTTCCAGTTTCTGGAAAAATAAATAAAGGTACTTTGAAAAAATGTTAAGTAAGTATTCTTATGGTATGGAGGAGCATCCTTTGGGTATGTGCCCAGGAGTGGTATAGTTGTGTCCTGAGTTAGATCTATTCTCAATATTTTGAGAAATCACACGTTGACTTAAGTCTGGTTGTACAGTTTGAGCTTCAACAGACAATGAACAAGGGCTCCCCTTGCTCCACACTCTTATAACTTGAGGCTGAGTCTTTGATCTTAGCCATTCTTAGAAGTTTATGATAGAATCTGAGAACTGTTTGATTTGCATTCCCCTGATAATAGGGATATTAAACATTATTTTCTTTTGAGCCATTAGAGATTCTTCTGTCTAAAATTCTTTATTTAGATTTGTATCCCAATTGAGATATTTTTATTGAGATATTTGGTTTGTTGGTCTCTATTTTCTTGAGTTATTTATATACTTTGGATATCAGTCTTCTGTAAGATGTGAAATGGTTTCTTTCACCTTACAGAAGCTTTTCAGTTTCATGAGGTTCCATTTATTAATTGTTGATATAAGTGCCTGACCTGTGGTTCTGAACAGGGTGTTGTCTTCTGTGCCAATGTTTTCAAGGTTCTTTCCTACTTTCTCTTCTATCAGATTTAGTATAGATGGTTTTATTTAAGATGTTAGATCCACTTGAACTTTAGTTTTGTGCAAGCTGGTAAATATGAATGTGTTCACATTCTTCATACAGAGGTCAAGTTAAATCAGCACTGTTTGTTGAAGATGCGTTCTTTTTCCATTGTGTAAATTTGGCTTCTTTGTCAAAAATCAAGTGTGTAGGTTTATTTTGGGGTCTTCAATTTTATTCCATTGATCAACCCTTCTTTTTCTATGCCAATGCAATGTTGTTCATGTGGTTTTTACCACCCTTGCTCTGTAGTACAGCTTGAAATCGGGGTTGGTGTTGCCTCCAAAAGTTCTTTTATCCCAGGAATGCAGGGGGGCATTCAATAAACAAAAACCTATCAATGTAATGTATCGTATACCAAACTAAAAAAAAAAACACTACATGATGATGCCATTATATACTGAAAAAGCCTTTGGAAAAAATCTAATACTCCTTCTTGATAAACGTCTTGGAGAGATCAGGGACACAAGTTTGTATGTAAACACAATAAAGGCAAAATAGAACAAACATGAAACATCAAATTAAATGGAGAGAAACATAAAGTAATTCTGCTAAAGCAAGGGACAAGGAAAGATGCCCTCTCCCTCTGTATCTCTTTAATATAGTACTTGAATTCTTAACTATGGCAATAAAACAAGTCTTATACAAGTCCCCAACAACTTTTATGAGTTCACATATGCACTTGTCCTATTGTATCTGGAAAACATCACTGATTTGAATAATCAACCACCTCTGCCTTTTAAAATCTTTCTGAACCCTCTCTGTGGATGAATCTGTAGGTGAGAGTTAAGAAACATACACCACATTATTTCTGAGTACTTCAAATTCTTTCATTCTCTGAAAAATTATTTCTACTACTATGTACACTACTCAGGACGGTTGGGATTCCCATGCTAGTATCAATTTTATTTATCTCTGTTCTATGATTCAAGTATGAGAAGTCTGCAGCCATGGGATTGTACTATCACGTTCTAGAGGATTAACAATGGAAAAACAGTGCCTGACAACTCAGAAAAAGTTAAGTTATGCCTGATGGTGTGAGTGCATTTGCTAGTGTATGGTTTCTAGTTGGGTTATTGTCTCCCATTATTGATTTATACAATTCAAATATTTTATGCATATTTATATGAATCTATTTGGAAGTTTTAGAGTAGTAGGTTTCTGTATATCTATTCCAAATGGCCTTTACATTAATTATCTCTCCATATATTTCCTCTAATCTATTCTCCCATCCTTGAATTTAATCTTTCCTGCTTCATTTTTTTCCTTTCACTCTTTATAACTATTTCCCTCATGGACACTTACTGATTACCTAACATCCATGGGTATTCCAATTAAATACATCTCTAATTACATATGTCTAACATTAAAAGCTAACATGGACATATGAATGAAAATGAATGTTTCTCATTCTGAATCTTGGTTACTTCACTCAGGTTGATTATTTTTATGCCATTCTCTTAAATGTAAAATCTCATTATTTCATTTTTCTTAACAGCTGAATAGTAGTCCATGGTGTAAATATACTGCATTTTCATTATATACTTGTTAGTAGATGGACATGTAGTCTGGGTTAATTTACCTACTATCAACAGAAAAATAATGAACATGGAGAAACAAGTATCTCTATTCTGAGATACAAAGTCCTTTCTGTAAATACCCAAGAATGTATAAATGGAACTTGTGATAGATCTAGTGTCAGATTTTAATTTAATTTTTAGATATATTTACTTTATTTTATGTGTATGAATGTTTTCCTGTATGTGTGTATTTTCACTATATACATGACTATTGCCCATGGAGATCAGAAAAGAAAGTAAGAATGCCTAAAAATGGAAATTGAAGAGTTGTCCCCACGTCATGTGATGTTGGGAAACACACCCTAGCCATACAAGAGATCAACAAGTTTTCTTATATACTGAGCCGTCCATCACACTCCCACTGTCAAGTTGCATCTTGGTTTTGCTTTTGCTTTTGCTTTTTTGAGGAAAAGCCACAAAACTGATTGCCATGGTGGCTGTAATAGTTCCCATTCCCACCAGCATTTAATAATTGTTTAATTACTCAGCATCATTTCCAGAATCCACTGTCATCTTTTTATCTTTCTCATTCTAATTAAGATGAGTTGAAGTCTCAAAGGAGACATTATGAGTCGCTTTTCCCTGGTGGTTAAGGAGCTAATTATTTTTTTTAAATATTGTCCATCCATTTGCATTGCATAATTTGAGGACTCTGTTTTGATTTTTGCCCCAATATTGCCTCAATAACAGCAACGAGGAAAAAAAAAAAAAAAAAAAAAAAAAAACTTCCAGTAGCTTTCTTTCTCAACTGCACACATCTCTTCTGGATTCCACAGAAATACCCCTCATAAACTCATTATCCCCACTAGTTGCTTTATTCCACTCCTGAAATTGAGCAGGAAACCCCTGCTAACGTACAGGTCATTCCTGTGAAAGGGTAAGCTAGGCTGGCTGTAGGTTTTTTCATTTTCCTTTGTTCCTCCAGACCAAACAGCCCACCCTTAAAACTAGAACTGCAGAAAAAAAATTGAAAATGACCTTTCCACACTGAATACCATGATTCCAAGGAATAAAAATAAGCAGATGCTGGTAGAACAGTCTGTTCTTCTCATTGCTGTGAACCCTGTTAGAACACTAGCCTATTCCCATTGTCAAATATCAGCTTTCAACATTCAAAAACCTATTTTACATGAAAATCATAGTGTCCACAACAATCAGGTCCACAGAAAAATTTATAGGAGGTAGCACTGAGCCATCGCACTCTCCTAAATTTTGGAGAGGAAACAGAAACCAAAGAACAAAGTACCCACCAGCAAACACAAAACCAGATTCAAGCTCCTAGATTTATAATCATTCTAATTTTATGCCTGGAGGCCAGCATGAAAACATGGGCAATAACAGCCAGAACTACATTTGCGCTTTCTTGAAGCCTGCCACTGGTTTAGATAAAGGCACAGAGATATCTTATATAGTTTAAAGCTTAGGCCTTTAGCTGGAGCAGTCTCCCAGCAAATCTAGTGTATCCTGACTTTTCCTGGTACTGCATACCTGGACACGTGGATAGATCTTTACATCCTAGCTCAGATTTGGTCTGCTTTCCCCTAGTCTCTTTCAATTCTCCCACAATTCTGTCTGTGTCATTCTGACTAGAAGTTTCACCCTTGTGCTTCCTGCCTCAGATATTGGTCATTAGATCTTTATTAAAACCAACCAGCACTAAGACAACATCAACCCAACTCATATGTTGCATTTATGCATAGACACCTCATCTTTATCTATTTGAGGTGAGGAAAGTAAAATCATTTGCAAATGGAAGACAGTGATGGGTCATAGAAATTACAATACCAAAGTTATGCTCAGCACTCACCCTTTTGCTGCTACAACAATCAGCAATTGAAAATACAAAGACACACTTTCACACAGTGTGAATGACGGCTGCCCAAACACAGTACAGTACAGTACATCTCCACTAGATCCCAGTAACCTGACCACAACAGGCCCTAACTGTTCATACATAGCTAAAACACAAGAAAAAGAACATAAAACAGCTTATATGAAGGTAGTAGAGGTTCTTACAGAGGAAATTAATAAATCCTTTAAGGAAATCCAGGAAACACAAACAGTACAAGGAAATTAATAAAGCTATTCAAGAACTGAAAATGGAAATAAAAGCAAGAAAAGAAAACACAAAATGAGGAAATTCTGGAAATTAAAATTTTTTAGATATTCAAAAAGGAACCCCAGAGGCAAGCTTCATAAACATAATGCAAGAGATTGATGATAGAGTGTCAGGCACTGAATATTTGATAAATGAAAAAGATACATCAGTCAAACAGAATGCTATCCTAAAAATTTCTGATCAAAAAAATTAAAAATAAAAATGAAAACAATCTAAAAAATCTGGGAAACTATGAAAAGAGCAAATTAAAATATAATAGAAATATATAAAGAAGAAGCTCAGGTAAAACCCAAAAATATTGAACCACCCCTTTATACCTGGGATGGAGCCTACTTGGTCATAGTGGATGATGTCTTTGATAAGTTCTTGTACTCGCTTTGCAAGTATTTTGTTGAGTATTTTTGCATCAATGTTCATAAGGGAGATTGGCCTGAAATTCTTTGTTGGGTCTTTATGAGGTTTAGGTACCAAGGTGACTGTGGCTTCATAGAATGAGTTTGGTAATGTTCCTTCTGTTTCTATTTTGTGGAATAGTTTGAAGAGAACTGGAGTTAGCTCTTCTTTGAAGGTCTGGTAGAATTCTGCAATGAAACCATCTGGTCCTGGGCTTTTTTTGGATGGGAGACTTTCGATGACCACTTCTATTTCCTTGGGGGATATAGGACTATTTAATTGATTTACCTGGTTCTGATTCAGCTTTGATAAGTCAAATCGATCAAGAAAATTGTCCATTTCATTTAGATTTTCAAATTTTGTGACATATAGACTTTTGAGGTAAGTCCTAATGATTGTTTAGATTTCCTCAGTATCTGTTATTATGTCCCTCTTTTCATTTCTGATTTTGTTGATTTGGGTGGTGTCTCTCTGCCTTTTAGTTCGCTTTGCTAAGGGTTTGTCTATCTTGTTGATTTTCTCAAAGAACCAGCTCTTAGTTTCATTGACTTTTTAAAAATTGTTTTAATTGTTTCTAATTAATTTATTTCAAACCTGAGTTTGATGATTTCCAGCGGTCTATTCCTTTTTGGTGTGTCTGCTTCTTCTTTTTCTAGGGTTTTGCAGATGATATGATAGTATAGGTGAGGGACATCAAAAACTATACCAGGGAACTCCTACCACTGATAAACACCTTCAGCAAAGTGGCCGGATACAAAATTAACTCAAAAAATCAGTAGCTCTCCTGTATACAAAAGACAAAAGGACTGAGAAAAAATTAGGGCAATAACACCCTTCACAATAGCCACAAATGACATAAAGTACCTTGGTGTGACCCTAACCAAGCAAGTCAAAGACTTGTAGAAAAAAAATTTCAAGTCTCTGACGAAAGAATTAGAAGAAGGTATCAGAAGATGGAAAGATCTCCCATGCTCATGGCTTGGCAGGATTAACATGGTAAAAATGGCCATCTTACCAAAAGCAATCTACAGATTCAATGCAATTCTCATCAAATTGCCAACACAATTCTTTACAGACCTGGAAAGAAAAATTCTCAACTTCGTATGGAATAACAAGACCCAGAATTGCTAAAACAGTCCTCTACAATAAAAGATCTTCTGGAGGTATCTCCATCCCTGATCTTAAGCTGTACTATAGAGCAACAGTTATAAAAACTGCATGGTACTGGTATAGAAACAGAAAAGTGGATCAATGGAACCGAACAGAAGACCCAGAAATAAACCCACACACTTATGGACACCTGATCTTTGACAAAGATGCCAAAACCATACAATAAAAAAGATAGGATCTTCAACAAATGGTGCTGGTTTAACTGGATGTCTACATGCAGAAAAATGCAAATAGATTCATACTTATCACCCTGCACAAAACTAAAGTCCAAGTGGATCAAAGACCTCAACATAAAACTAGAAACATTAAATCACTTAGAAGAAAAAATGGGAAAAACCCTAGAAATCATTGGTACAGGAGACAACATCCTGAACTGAACACCAACAGCACATCCTCTAAGAGCAATAATCAATAAATGGGACCTCATGTAACTGAAAAGCATCTGTAAAGCAAAGGACACTGTCATCAAAACAAAACAAAACAAAAAAAAAAAAACTTCCTACAGACTAGGAAAGAATCTTCACCAATCCTTTATCAGACACAGAGCTAATATCCAGTATATATAAAAACTAAAGAAGCTGAAAAGCAGCAAACCAACTAATCCAATTAAAATACGGGGAACAGAGCTAAACAGAGAACTCTCTGTAGAGGAATATCAAATGGCAGAGAAACACTTAAAGAAATGCTCAACCTCATTAGCCATTAGGGAAATGTAAATCAAAACAACCCTGAGATTTCACCTTACACCCATCAGAATGGCCAAGATGAAAAACTCAAGTGACAACACATGCTGGAGAGGTTTTAGATGAAGGGGAACCCTTCTCCACTGCTGGTGGAAATGTAAACTGTACAACCACTCTGGAAATCAATCTGGTGATTTCAGACAACTAGGAATAGCGCTTCCTCAAGACCCAGGTATACCTCTCCTAGGCATATATCCAAAAGATGCTCAATTACACAACGAGGACATTTGCTCAACCATGTTTGTAGCAGCCTTATTTGTAATAGCCAGAACCTGGAAACAACCCAGATGTCCCTCAATGGAGGAATGGATACAGAAATTGTGGTATTTTTTACACTATGGAATATTACTCAGCAATTAAAAACAAGGAAATCATGAAATTTGCAGACAATTGATGGGATCTAGAAAAGATCATTCTGAGTGAAGTATCCCAGAAGGAGAAAGACATCCATGCTATATACTCACTTATTTAGAACTATAAGATATGATAAACATAATGAAATCTACACAACAAAGGAGCTAAACAAGAAAGTGGTCCTGGGGTAAGATTATCAATCCTCACTTAGAAAGACAAATGGGATGGGCATTAGAGTAGGAGAAAACAAATAACAGGACAGGAGCCTACCACAGAGGGCCTCTGAAAGACTCTTCCCTGCAGCTTATCAAAGCTGATACTGAGGCTCATGAGCAATCCTTCGGCAGAATGCAGGGAATCATATGAAAGAAGGGAGAGTTAATGTGACCTGGAGAGGATAGGAGCTCCACAAGGACCAAATATATCTGGGCACAGGGGTCTTATATGAGACTGTTTCTCCAACCAAGGACCATGTATGCATATAACCTAGAACTTCTGCTCGGGTGTAGCCCATGGTAGTTCATTATCCAAGTTTGTGCCCTAGTGAGGGGAACAGGGACTATTTCTGACATGATCTCAAAGGCGGGCTCTTTGACCTCCCCCCCCCCCCAAGGGAGGAGCAGCCTTACTAGGCCACAGAGAAGGACTTTGCAGCCAGTCCTGAAGATACCATGATAAAACAGGGTGAGATGAAATGGGAGGAGGTCCTCCCCTATCAGTGGACTTGGAAAGGGGCAGGGAGGAGATGAGGGAGGGAGGGTGGGATTGGGAGAGAATGAGGGAGTGGGATACAGCTAGGATTCAGACTTAATAAAATATAACTAATAATAAAAATAAATGAAAAAAAGAATAAAAAGACATATACTCAGCCTAAGTGCCAATTATCAGACAAATGCATAATGGATTTATAGCATATGTACACATGGATATTTTGTTCAGCCATAAAGAAGGCTAAAATATGACATTTTCAGGCACGTTGATGAAACCAGTTGCCTATTAAAAAATAAGGAGCACTCATCAGGAAAATATTGACTCTAATGTGCACTTTGTAACTTTTTACATTATATACCTGTGTCAGTGATAAAAAGAGGGTGTGTTTAAAAAGCAATAACACTAAACAGTCTTGGGAATGAAAATACATGAAGAAATGGGAGGTGAAAGAACAAATTTTCTCTTATAGGCTAAATATATATGGGCTGTGCATGTATGTTTGCCTCTCTCTGTGTCTTTCTGTGTGTGTGTTAGTGTGTTTCTTACAACATGGAAATCAAAGTTAGAAAAGCAATTTATAGTAAGGATGTAAAATCAATAGAAAGGTGAAAAAATGAGGGGTATGTAAACTTGTATACAAAAGGAAATGTGCAAAAAAGCATGATAAAAACCATTATACTATATATTTTCTTTAAAATGAAAATATTCACTAAAAACACACCACCGAACAACGCAATTTACACATTAGAATTTCAATTTTCTGCCTTGAATGATAAATTTTCTCTTCTTTCAAAGACTACCTGACACCAAATAGTCCACCCTAAAAACATACATGCGAGAAACTTTCCGTAGATTTAACAGGTTACATTAAAGAATAGGTATGTATAAATACATATATGTATAAAATAACGATTAATAAACAAGTAATTCATGAATTCAAAAGATTGCAAGGAGGGGTCTGAGGTAATGTTCATGGTTAAATAAGGAAAGAGAGAAACTATGTAACTATATTGCTATCTCAAAAGTAAAAAATAATTAAAAGAAATGATCAAGATGAAATAATCTACAGATAAACGTTTTAAATGTATATATACATACAAGTAACATATATAAGTATTCTGTACTCATGTATTGGAAGTATGTAAATATAGAAATACATATTAGTTTATCAATGATTGATGAATAAAGATACTATGAAGTTGAAAGAGGACAAGGAGAAAGTATATGAATGGGTTTGAAGAGCAGAAAGGGAAATGTAATCATATTATAATCTCAAAAACTTAAAAGAATTTTAAAAAACATTTAACTGTTCTTTTTGCATGAAACAATTTTCATAGTACTGTTGCTAGTTCTGTTTGATCTAAAAGAATTCCAGTTTGGTGGAGCACATTTTGTTTTCTGAGAGTGGGGATGCTAACATCTCGTGCGGTAAATAAACAAATAGTGTGTAAAATGTCAGCTTGAATTAGGTAAAATATAAAGTAATCATAAATACTATAATGAAAACTGATAGTATAAACCTGCTTATTTTTAACTGAAACTGTATTCCTTAGTTTCCACTCCCTGCACTCCTCCTAGCTCCCTCCCACCTCCTTTCCCCCTCAACCTATAACCCTCTGTTTCCTCTTCAGTAAAGAGTATCTCCTCAAGAAACAATATTCATACAGGACAAACCAAAATACAACAAGACAAGGCAAAAGTCCTCATATCAAAGTTGGACAAGGAACCCAGGTATCGAGTTCTTGAAAAGAGTATCAAGAACAGGCAAAAGAGTCAGAGACATAGCTCCTCCTACTCTTGAGAGTCTGACTAAAACACCAAGCTAATAGCCATAACATCGGCAGAGGATCTAATGCAGACCCATGCATGTCCTGTGCTTGTAGTTCTTTTCTCTTTGAGCCTATGTTAAGCCTGCTTAGTTAATTCAGTGGGTCTATGTGTTCCTGGTGTCCCCTACCCCCTCTGTCTCCTACAGTCTTTGCTCTTTCACCTTTGAGGGATTCCCTGATCATTCTTTCTTGTGAGTATATACTCATGTTCTTTGAAAAAAATAGTGGCAGTTTCCGAAGACATAGCACTATAGTACACATTCTGCAAGCAGAAACCCAAATTCCTCTTGGATGATAAATTTCCTTTTCCTTCCAAGGCTGATTTCATCTATCAATGTGTCTATACTGTTCCTGGCCACCACCCTGAGGAATGCTCCAAAGGAGATAACATATAGAGGTGATTTCTAGAAATTAATTTTTACATATAACCATTGGGGAAATCAATGTTGTGAGTGAAGAAATAGATCAACAAAATGTATTTATCCATAGGAATTGAAGAATGACGGAGAAACCATATTTTAGAAGTCCACATGAAGCTGTGTCTACAGTGATGATGAGCGACTGACTAAGTATTACTTCTTCAGCATGATTTGGCAAATGCATTCTCTACATATTGGAAAGCACATTGAACATTTGGTGATTCTGCACATGGGTGTTTTGAGTAGTTCAAACACCACGCAGTAACTTCTCTGAGGTAGTCTTGACAGTGAGTTTGCAATGTTATACATACTTCACTCAGAGAATGAAGCATATCATGAATGACTTTGGGTCTTGTACTTTGGAGAATTTTGGATGCTTTTGTTAAATACATTAATTTGATAAGATTGACTGTGATCATACAAATAGCTCATTAACACAGATTTCTGTTCAAGAGGAAGCCTCCTCTGAGGAACTCATGCCAGGGGCTTGAATGAAATCATAGCATGCAAGGCAGGAGAAGATCATCCTCATAACATGTTTTGAAAACTGCTTCTCACTTGAATGTTAAAAGCAGGTGCAGAACCCCAGGCCAGGCTATTTTCTATCTCCCCTGAGACTTTGGTACAGACTGGAGAGAAAGAAATCAAGAGGTTATTTGTAGTATCTTCAGTCACAAGAGAAATAGAAGCAGGCATATATGCACCCTCGCACATATGACGTTTTTCTGACTGATACTGCTGGTTCTCACACAGGTCAAGTTTCCGGCATGGCTAACATGGGAAAGACGTTCAGCTCAATTTTTGTAGTCTTGCTCCTGAAGCTTCCTCTTCTTTTGTGCAATTCTACTGAAAGCATGTGCTTTTGGAGAGTAAAATTCAATGAAAACAGTGATGGGGACTTGCCACAGGACTGTGCTTTTCTCCTTTACACAGCTGAGGAACCTGCACCAAAAGACTTTTTCAAGTATCTCCTTGAAGTACGGTGAGTTCCCCTTGCAATACCTAATTTTCTATTTCATGATCCTAATGGACACTTTGTAGGAGCTCTATACATAGCTGAACCAATATTCTGTGATGTCCTTTCCTCTTCTTCCAAACCAGAGGTATAGAAAGTTGACATAATGTATTGGAGTATTTGCTGGAGGCTACTTTTACATGCTCTAATGGCCCTGTCTCTATGTGTCTCTTTCCCATAGACTCCTTTTTACAATTCTCCTAATTTAGATACATACTACCTTCTACACAGATTCTTCAAGATACTTAGCTTTTGTAAGTTTCCACCCCATGGAGTCCAGTGATCTTTGTAAAAGCTCAGTGAAACTAATGTCATGAGCAAAATTTTAGATTGTACCAAAGTGCTTTTGTGAGTATCTGTTACTGCAACTCACTTTGCCACATAAAGCCTAAAATCCATGCAAATTCCATGCTATATTCTGCTAAGGCAAATATTTTACAAAGACCGAACCTGCTCTTTCTACAGTCTGCATGTCATTGTTTAATGTCATCTTTTTTGGACCTGATATTGAATGCAAAACCAAGAGCCTTAAAAAATGTGATTTTTTTTTTTTTTTAGAATTTCCATTCTTTTGGTACCTCACTATGGAGTATGCTTTGTCTGCAATTAGAGGTGTTAGTATTTGTAAGAATTCTACTTAAGGAATAAATGGATGCTTGGTGAATTGCAGAAGAATATCTCCTGATAAAAATTGGTTGACACTGAGAGCATGGGCGCTTCTTTTCCCTGTCAACCCTAGAGTGGTAGTTAGTAATGACAGATACCAACTTTAACAGCAGGAAAGAAGCTTCTCACACTGATGCAGCTCTAGTCTGCTGAGAATGCTCACGTCTTCCATTTGTGTGCGGGGTGTCTTTTTCTTCTTTACACTTTCTGAAACTGATGTCATATTGGCATATATTTTCAAAATTCAGTAAATGTTGTAACATGAATTCACATATATGTATACCCATGTGCATTGGATTTACCTTAATACTGGTTGTCAATATCTAAAAATAGTCCTGTGTGGACTTTAGTGTGAGAATTTGGACTTTAATTGTGGAAATACTGAATTAGAGTGGAAAAGCATCCATCTTTTTGTGGGTGCAAAATTTTTCACATTAATGACATTTATTATATTTGTAATGATATAATGCATACTCACCAAGAACTACTGTAGTACAGTTTTAGGAAATAAATGAAACATTGCTTCCAACAATCAATAAACCATGGAAACATTTGGGATTTCTATGTCAATTTTCAATATCACTAATAGAAAACAGAGGAAGATTATGGGAAAGCAGTAAGGCAAGATTTGCACATTTTATAGGATAAAGATAATATTGGTGGTCACATAACCTGTAAATTACAATAGATAATTAGAAATACTGAGATATAGAAAATAATCAGGTTGTTAGTTGAATTTATTGAGGAAAACAGGAAGACTGAAAACAATAAGTGGACAAACCAAAGGAAACTAACCTTTAAGCAAGTTGTAAATTCAGGTGTGAAATGATACAAAGTAGCTTGTCTTGATCCTTACAAACCTCCAGAACTCTGAGTACTGATGTAGATATTTTATGATTTCATAAGAGGTGATATAAGGCTGCCAGTAACTCCTCTGGTTTTCTTTAGTCCATTCTTCTGATCTCAGGTTGCACAATGCCTCAGCACTCAGTTCTCTTCAGAACTGTGCACTGAAAATGCTTTCTGTGGTTGAGAAGAGCATGTATGAATTATATGAGTTCTGTACCCAAGATGGCATATCTCCTGGGTGCTAGGTTTATAAAGACTTCATAATGTTTTAAGAGTTCTAAGGTCAGCAGACACAAAGAGGAAGGACATCAGAAGAAAACAGGAGGGAGCTAGAAACCGGCCATGGAAGGCCTCTGAAAGGCTCTGCCCTGCAGAATATCAAAGCAGATGCTGAGACTTATGGCCAACTGTTGGGCAATGTGCATGGAATCTTGGGTAAGAAGTGGGAAATAGTAAGATACGGAGTGGACAGGAACTCCACAAGGAGAGCAACAGAACAAGAAATTTGAACACAGGTGTCTTTCCAGAGACCCATGCTCCAACCAAGTACCATGCATGGAGTTAACCTAGAATCCCTGCACAGATGTAGCCCATGGCAGTTTAGTGTCCAAGTGGGTTACATAGTAATGGGAAGAGGGACTGCCTCTGACATAATCTGATTGGCCTGCTCTTTGATCACCTCCCCCTGAGTAGGGAGCAGCCTTACCATGCCACAGAAGATGACAATGCAGCCACTCCTGATGATATCTGATAGACTAAGATCAGAAGGAAGGAGAGGAGGACCTCTCCTATCAGTGGACTTGGGGAGGGGCATGCGTGAATAAGAGGGTGGGAGGGTGGGATCGGGAGGGGAGGAGGGAGAGGCTTACAGGGGAATACAAAGTGAATAAAGTGTAATTAATAAAAATAAAAATAATAAAAGAGAAAAAAAGAGTCCTAAGGTCATAAGAGGTAAAGAGATATAATGATGACAGTATTTCCAAATATTAACAATGATATTTGGTGTAATACCAGCTAAAATGGAAATAGGTAGCTTGTAATACTTGTAGTGTTAAAATAAAAAAAGTCCATGGAAAAAGATGCTACCAGTCCTGATGAGACCTGATAAGCTAGGGTCAGATGGAAGGGGAGGAGGACCTCCCTTATCAGTGTACTTGGGGAGGGGTATGGCAGGAGATGAAGGCAGAGGATGGGATTGGGAGAAGTCAGGAGGGGGGTACAGTGGGTATACAAAGTGAATAAACTGTAATTTATATATATAAATAAATTTTTCACATTTTTTTATTAATTACATTTATTCACCTTGTATCTCCCCTGTGGTTCCCTCCCTCCACCCTTCCCAATCCCTCCCTTTCTCCACCCTCTGCATGCATGCCCCTCCCCAAGTCCACTGATAGGGAAGGTCTTCTGTTCCTTCCTTCTGATCCTAGTCAATTAGGTCTCATCAGGAGTGACTGCATTGTCTTCTTCTCTGGCCTGGTAGGGCTGCTTCCACCTCAGGGGGAAGTAATTAAAGAGCAGGCCAAGCAGTTCATGTCAGAGACAGTCCCTGTTCCTATTACTATAAAACCCACTTGGATATTGAACTACCATGGGCTACATCTGTGCAGGGGTCTTAAGTTATCTCCATGCATAGTCCTTGGTTGCAGTATCAGTCTCAAGAAAGACCCCTGTGCTCAGCTTTTTTGGTTCTGTTGCTCTCCTTGTGGAGTTCCTGTCTGCTCCAGATCTTATTGTTTCCTACTTCTTTCCTAAGATTCCCTGCACTCTGCCCAAAGGTTGCCCATAAGTCTCAGCATCTGCATTGATAGTCTGCAAGGCAGAGCCTTTCAGAGGTCCTCTGTGACAGGCTCCTGACTTGTTCCCTCTTTTCTCATTCCTCTGATGTCTGTCCTCTTTGCCCTTCTGGATAGGAATTGAGCATTTTAGTCAGAGTCCTCCCTCTAGATTAGTTTCTTTAGGTGTACAGATTTTAGTAGGTTTATCCTATATTATATGTCTAAATGAGTGAGTATATACCCTGTGTGTCTTTCTGCTTCTGGGATAGCTCACTCAGAATGATCTTTTTCCAGATCCTGCAAATTTCATGATTTCTGTGTTTTTTATTGCTGAATAATATCCCATTGTAGTAACCTGCAAATTTCATGATTTCTGTGTTTTTTATTGCTGAGTAATATTCCATTGTGTAGATATACCACAGTTTGTGCATCCATTCCTCCACTAAGGGGCATCTGGGCTGCTACAAACATGGTTGAGCTAATGTCCTTATTGTGTACTTGAGACTCTTTTGGGTATATGCCTAGAAGTGGTATAGCTGGATCTTGAGGAAACGCTATTACTAGGTGTCTGAGAAAGCGCCAGATTGATTTCCAGAGTGGTTGTATAAGTTTACATTCCCACCAGCAGTGGAGGCGGTTCCCCTTTCTCTACAACCTCTCCAGCATGTGTTGTCACTTGAGTTTTTGATCCTCGCCTTTCTGGTGGGTGTAAGGTGAAATCTCAGGGTCGTTTTCATTTGCATTTCCCTGATGGCTAATGAGGTTGACGATTTCTTTAAGTGTTTCTCTGCCATTCGATATTCCTCTGCAGAGAATTCTCTGTTTAGCTCTGTACCCCATTTTTTAATTAGATCACTTGATTTTTTGCTGTTTAACTTCTTGAGTTATTTATATATACTAGATATTAGTCCTTTATCAGATATAGGGTTGGTTGTGATCCTTTCCCTGTCTGTAGTCTATTGTTTTGTTCTGACAACAGTGTCCTTTGCTTTACAGAAGCTTTTCAGGTTCATGAGGTCCCATTTATTTTTTGTTGCTCTTCGAGCCTGTGCTGTTGTTGTTCTTTTCAGGAAATTCTCTCCTGTGCCAATGAGTTCAAGGCTCTTCCCCACTTTTTCTTCTAAGCAGTTTAGTGTGTCTGGTTTTATGTTGAGGTCTTTGATCCACTTGGACTTTAGTGTTGTGCAGGGTGATAAGTATGGATCTATTTGTATTTTTCTACATGTAGACATCCATTTAGATCAGCACCATTTGTTGAAGATGCTGTCTTTTTTCCATTGAATGGTTTTGGCATCTTTGTCAAAAATCAGGTGTCCATAAGTCTTTGGATTTATGTCAGAGTCTTTTATTTGCTTCCATTGACCCACCAGTCTGTTTTTATCCAGTACCATGCAGTTTTTAGTATTGTTGCTCTATGGTACAGCTTGAGTTCAGGGATGGAGATGCCTCCTGAAGATCTTGTACTGTAGAGAATTGTTTTAGCAATCCTGGGTTTCTTGTTGTTCCATATGAAGGTGAGAATTTTTCTCTCAAGGTCTGTAAAGAATTTTTTAAAAAATAAAATTATAGATAGAAAAGGTCAACCTATACGGAAAAAAGCCTCAAGTCATCAAAAGTTGCGAAGTCTCACTGATGTACTTTAGGGTTTAAAACATCTACAAACCTCTAACAAAAGCAGGATGCTTCTAACAATCTTCCTCTTGTCTGTTCTGTTACACAGCAATCTGTCACAAGCAACAAATCAGTATTTTCCTGTACTGTGCACAGCTACTTTACATGGCCAGCATGGCTTTCTTTTTTTAAATAGTTCATAACAAAAGAGAAAAATATTTTTTCAGAATTTGGAACATAACACAAATAGTTTTGTATTCTGAGTATAAAATATAACTTTGAACTAATAAAATAGCTTTGTACATTTCTAATTTTTGATTGGCTTAATTTGTTATTTACTTAGTATAATCTTATATATTCAGTGTTATAGTGATATTATCACACACACATATGAATGCATATTGTTTAATCAAACTGAGTAACATATTAATTGAAATAATTACAGTTTTGGGTTTTACTGAGTTTTAAAATATGATTATCCACAAATTCAAGCTATGAATAATCTAATGGGTAATTTGTCTGTCTTTAGAAGTACATATTTGTATATCTTTACACATACACACAAGGTTCATCTTCCATTATGTCCTCTACATATACTTTAGTTTCACATAAGAACTGTCAAATATATCACAGTCAATTAATAAGATATTGATATTATATCTTCTGTAATTATATATTCTTTATCATTTGGAATTGTTTCTCAAGGCAGTTTAATATATTTATGATGATAATCTATATAAAAATGTATAATTAATGAGTGACTTTCTTGAAACTTTGAACATACATTGTTTTATTATTTCCATCCTCATTGAGAAGCATCAACCACTATTCATTTTTTATTTTGAGCATTCCTTTTTTAATTTTTTATCTTAATTACAGCTTATTCACTTTGTATCCCAGCTGTATCCCAATTCCTTATTCCCACCCAACCCTTTCCTCACTCCCTCATCTCCTCCCATGCCCCTCTCCAAGTCCACTGATAGTGGAGGACTTCCTCCCCTTCCATCTGACCCTGGCCTATCAGGTCTCATCAGGACTGTCTTTCATAATCTTCCTCTGTGGCCTGATCAGGCAGTGCCCCCCTAAGGTGGAGGTGATCAAAGAGCCAGCCACTGAGTTCGTGTCAGAGACAGTCCTGTTCCCCTTACTAGGGTACTCACTTGGATACTGAGCTGATTTTGAGCATTTCTACTTAGGAAAATCTCTTCCTTAGATTTAACATATTTTCCTTGAATATAATACCATAGTTCATAAGAATTCTTACATTGGTTTGCTTCATTACAGTTAGTTGACCAAATCTTTGACAGTCACCCAATTCCTTGTATTTATTTGACTATTGCATTCCTGCTTTAGCCATATTTCCACTCAATTCTGTGAAAAAAAAAAAAAACTGTTGTTTGATCATGTCAGGCTTTTGTGATTTTCCTAATATTCAACTGCATATCTACCTGTTTGAATATTCCTAGAAGATACTGAACAATCCTGGCAGTAAAAAAAAAAGTCTGACTCTGTATTTATGGAATGCGCCTAGACATCACATAGACATCATCTCCACTGTACAAAATTTTCACGTATAATATAAGATAGGGTATGGGAAAAGAGTATATGGAGGAGACAAGTGTCTTAGTCATTGTTCAAGAGTCATGGCAACTCTAATAAATTAAAAAAATTAATTGAACCTGGCTTACAGTTCAGAAATTTAGTCCACTGTCATCGCAGTGGGAGGCACAGTGGCACACAGGCAGATGTGCTGGAGATGTAGTTGAAGAGTTTACATCTGTGCTCACAGACAGCAAGAAGACCTGGTTTGAGCTTCTGGAACCTCAAAGCCCTCTACCCATGACACACTAACTCCAATAAGGGCACACGTAGTTCAATAAGGCCATACCTCCTTATAGTACCAATCCTATGGGTCTATAAAGGCCATTTTCTTTCAGACCACCAGGAGAGCCTTGTATATGTAAAGTGATGGACAGCCATGCACAAACACCAATGCTTGTGAAACATTTTTTTGCATAAAGATCTACGTTCACTCCTCTATTGTTTTAATTTTTAAGAGAGTGTTTCTTTTTGTAGCCCTGGCTGTCCTGTAACTCACTCTGTACAGTTCCAGATCTGTAGGCTGGCCACAGGCTCAGAGATTCCCCTGCCTCCGCTTCCCTAGTGCTAGGATTAAAGGCATGTGCCACCATGCCCATATTAAATGAAAAAAAAGTATATATTTTACAATAATCTACATATAATAAAGTATCTTCAACCAGTTTGATAAATATTATTAGCTTAAATATTTTTCTTCCTTGTTTTATAGACTCAGTTAGAAAACTATTAGAAAGGCAAGAAATGTAGAAGAGGGGATTAAAGTGGGGTGATGACATCCTGTCTTCTCTAAGAATGACTGACTAGGAAAGATTTGTTTGTGGCCAACTGTTCCAAACTTATATAACAGCATTTTCACTATTACATACGTTAGTGCACTGGGCTGCAAGAGAGTCCAACAAACTCCATACTTTGTAATGAGGTTTTTTGTCACAATTATTTTATACATTTGTGAAATTCTGAATTTATATTGTTATGTAATGTTAAACCCTTTTAAAATTTATTAACTCACTTTATATCTAGATCATAACCCTCTCTGTTGGTATAATGTTCTTTTTAATGTGTACACCTTATCCTTGTTCATTCAAAAGCTGATTTCTCCCTGCCCCCTGCTTTCAATCAGGATATTGCATTGTGATGCTCATTCTAAGCATCCTGTCTCAACTCTTGTGTAAACTGGAAAAAATAAAGCAACTAGACATAATGTTGAGCTGGGAGGAACCAGAGGTCAGGAAAGAGGGGAGGAGCTAGAAGGCAGGAAAAGAGTGGGAGGAAAAAAAGGCAAGGAGAGCTAGAAGAGAGAGCTGGGGAGAGATCTGAGAACAACTTGGAGAGATGGACTGGACCTAAGATTTCACAAAAAGCAAGTATAATGTGGGAAATCTAAATGTTAGGAAACTATGAGGGCTTGGAGGTTTAGGAGGCAGTAAATATTGCCCAGCATTGTGTTCTAGGATAACTAAATAAACCCAGTCTCTGTGTGGTGATTTGGTTATACAGCACTTTAGGATTAATAGCAAGTTTTACCAAAAGATATATCAATAGCAAATATTAAAACCACTACAACACCTCTCCCCTCCTCCCATTCCCATACTACCTACCCTCTTTCTCCTATTTTCCCTCCACTATTCTTCGAAAATGGGAGCACTTCCACTAACAGATCCAAGCACATCAAGTTCACACTGAACACATCCTCTTCTCCTGTGGCCTAGACAGGCAGCCTCACCAGTGGAAAGTGATCAAAAAGCAGGCAGCAGAGTCCCTGTCAGAGACAGCCTTCTGCTCCCATTATTATTACGGGACCCACATGAATGCTGAGCTGCCCATTAGCTACATCTGTGTAGGGAGCCTAGGTCTAGTCCATGCATGGTCCTTGATTGGTACTTTAGTCTCCATAGAGGGCCTCTCCCCCAGCCTCGGCTCTGTTGGTCTTCTTGTGGAGCTTCTGTCCCCTCCCTTCTGTTATTCCCCCTACTCTTCCAAAAGCCTTCCTATACTCCACCCACTGTTTAACTGTAAGTGTCATTATCTGTTCTGATCTGCTGCTGGGCAGAGCCCCTCAGAGGACAGCTATGGTAAGCTCCTGTCTTAAAGCATGTAGATTATCATTAATAGTGTCAGGGGTTGGCTTTCGCAATTGGGGTGGGTCTCAGGGGGAGGGGAACACCAACCCACACAAAAACCATGTGCCCAAAATTTACCTTGCCTACAAGATATGCAGGGATAAAAATAGAGCAGAGATTGAGGGACTGTCCAACCAATGCTTGTCCTAATTCTTGATAGCATTTCTAGAATCAAGTCTGAAGAGGTCATTTTCTTTCTTAAAAATACTTATTTGTTCATCTATCTATCTGTCTATCTATCATCTATCTATCTATTATTTACTCCCTGTTCTGCCTGAATGTGTACCTGCACAACAGAAGAAGGCACTAGATCTCACTATAGACAGTTATGAGCCATGACGTGGATGCTGAAAATTGAACTCAGGACCTTTTGGAAGAATATACAGTGCTGTTAATTGCTGAACCATCTGTCCAGAGCAAGAGGTTATTTTCAGGCTCAAAATAATATCTAA
This sequence comes from Psammomys obesus, assembly GCF_907164565.1. Lineage (NCBI taxonomy): Eukaryota > Metazoa > Chordata > Mammalia > Rodentia > Muridae > Psammomys > Psammomys obesus. The sequence continues at coordinate 22,655 of NW_026590174.1, forward strand.
AACATGTGCTTGTTTCTTATAGAACTTGAATGTAATAAAGTGGATTTCAGGAAAATCATATTTAATTTAATGTCTCCTTCATCTCCTTATAAATTTGAGAGACTCTCACATGTCGCTAATGATCTCAATTTGACACAGCCTCAAAAAACAGAGAAAGCTTTCAAAATAGGAAGCTAATGCAAATAAAATTAATTTTATAATATTTAATAAATTTAATGGAAAGATATGCATGTTTGGTGATACATTTATAATAATTATCATTTCCTCTTTTTTAGTTTGCCTCCCAAAATATACCAGTATGTTCTATCATTGTATTTTGCTATGGATGAGATCAATAGTAACCCGTACCTTTTACCCAATGTGTCTCTGGGTATTGCATATTTTGAAGGTAAATGCAAGGGTTATTTATCATTATTCACTCATCTAAATATAGTGACAAAATATCTTTACCCTCTTCCTAATTACATCTGTGATGTGAGTGCCTGTGTGATGGCACTTACGGGCCCACTGTGGAGAACATCTGCCCAAGTGGCATCAATCCTACAGATCAACCTTATCCCACAGGTAGGTTCTTGGTTTTTGTTTGTTTTAAGTGTTACAATACTGCCTCCTTAACTGCCATTGTCCAAGAGATTCCGGAGAGTAGTGTATACTCATTGATACATATATATTAAAGGGTTAATAATCGGAGCTTGAAACTATAGTTTCAACAGTTGTTTAAAATTGAAAAGGGGACAGAGTTGCAGGCATTAGGTCGGGGAATCATTGAAAAAAAACCCCAGACTCAGGTAGTATATAAAGGCAAGGAACATTTATTATGCAGAATTTGCCAGCATGCTGGGGCCACCACTCCTTAGAATGGCAACCAGGAAGTGAACACACAGACGCAATTTAAAGACAAAGCATTTCCCTACTGTGACTAGGTAATCTTTTTATTGGTTGGTTAGTGCTGATCTAAGGGATAGGGGGAATTCATGGAATGTCCAGTTAACAAGCTGTAACCAGGTAACAGAGTGCTAAAAAAAGTGCACAGGTAACTAAATAAAGCCTTTCTGGTTAATTTTTAATTTGATTGGTCAAGTGCTTGGGACTTTTCAAGGCAGTTACTACATTACTGTTTTTGATTTTCAGGGAGGTTATTGAGTTACTGTATCTTGTTTCCATAGGCTGTAGTTTTGTTTTCTGAGAAACAGAAACACAGGCCTGTTCAGCCTAAAGCTAATTTGAAAGTCTGTCATGGTCTCTGGCTTATAAAATATTTTTCCTTTCACAAGAAATGGGAATTTCTAGAAGAGTTAACTTAGTCAATATTTTTCTAGAGGATTTGGAGCATTTAAGTAATACTTTATAAATGAACTGAAAAGATCTTTCTTCCGGCCGCTTGGTTCTTAGTATAATTCTCAGCTTACACTGACCTTGATAGCAAACATCTACCTCATGTTACTGCCTCTGTTCTGCTTCCTATAGATTACCTATGGACCATTCCACCCTCTCCTGAATGACCAAGACAAGTTTCCTAATCTGCATCAAATTGCCTCCAAAGACAGATTCCTGTCTGAAGCCATGGTATCCTTGTTGATACATTTCAGCTGGATGTGGGTGGGACTGGTCATCCAAGATGATGACCAAGGTAGACAATTTCTCTTAGACGTAAGAGAAGAAATGCAAAGAAATGGAGTCTGTGTAGCCTTTGTAAATATGATCCCAGAGAACATGCAGTTATTCATGACAAGGGTTGAGAAATATTACCACCAAATCATTACATCATCAGCAAATGTTGTAATCATTTATGGGGAAGTGAACTCTACTCTAGAAGTGAGTTTTAAACACTGGGAATATTTAGGCACACAGAAAACCTGGGTCAGCACCTCACAATGGGATGACATCACAAGGGAGAGTGACTTCAGCCCTACTGCATTCCACAGGACTTTCACTTTTTCACAACATCATGGAGGTATTTCTGCTCTTCCTAATTTCTTGGACAGAATGAAGTTCTCTAAGGACACACATTATTTTTCTCCTGAAAGACTGGGGTGGATGTACACCAACTGTTCAATATTGAAATCTAACTGTAAAACACAGAGTCATTGTACATTCAATAACACATGGGAATTGGTAGCATGGCACAGATTTGACATGGCCATAAATGATGAGTGTTACAATATATATAATGCTGTATATGCTGTGGCCCATGCCCTCCATGAAATGCTTCTTCAAGAAATAGATTTTCTGCAAAGGAAAAATGTGAGCGCACTAATGAATGAGTGCATTCAGGTAAAGTGTCTTCTATTAGCAACCTTGGGGTACTCTCAAGGTACCCCAAATTTTAAAAATATTTTAATTGAAATAATTACATCACTTCCCCCCACTACTTCCTTCTGTAAACAATCCCATGTTCCCCTCATATTCTCTCAAGTTGACAGCCTGTTTTCTTTGAGTATTATTGTTATATATGTTGCAATCACAAATATGTAAATACAACCTGATGAATTCATTTTTCTTGTTTATGTATATATGATATAACAGCAAAAAAATATTCTTAGAGAAGAATGGGATCATAAAGCATAGTTGTCTGAGATTTATTCCATCATTTATAAGGGTTTCTTTCATTTTTCATGTATCAAGAATTAAAAATATTAATATTAAATCATGAAAAAATTACATGAAATATTGAACACCACTTTTGACAAAGTCAATGATTTTTTTTCAAGGAGGGTATGAATGGGTCAAAAAATGTTTTAAAGCAGTAATTTTTACACAAATTCTTTTGTATTAAGTTTTTTCAGATAAAATTAATAGTATCATTTTTCTTCCCTCCCACGTTTCACTACGTCATCTCCACCTCCTTACATGTCTTCTTTTTCGATCTCTATACACCTCTCTATTCTTTATACCTGTCTCTATATATGTCTCTCTCTGAGTGTCTTTCTCTGTCTCTCTCCTTTCTCACTCTGTTTCTCTCTCTCGGGTTTTGTATTTCAATATGTGAAAATCAAAACAAACAAACCAAATAAAAATAAAAACATCAAAATCAATTAAGGAGCGTACAAATATCATGGATTCTGTTTTCTCTTGGGCAACGTCCTGACATGGGGCCTGTTCTAGAGTGTGCTTACTACACCGAGTGACACTCCATCTGTGAAAAGTAATTTTCCCTTTCAGAGCAGGTATTTTCAACTGCAAAAAGCTTTGGGATGGGTGTGGGGTTTTATGTCCATTTTCTCTACTCTGTGGTGGGGTTTGGTCTGGTTTGAACCTGTGCAGATCTATTGTTGTGTACTCAAATTGTCTCTGTGAGTTTATTCATGCATCAGTTTGTTGTGTCTAAAGATACAGTTTCCTTAGAGTCACCCACCAATTATGACTTTTATAATCCCTCTGAATTTTCTTCTACATGGATGCCTGAGTCTTGAGGATGGGTGTTTGATGAAGACACTCCTTTTAGGAATTAGTGTGCCAACATCTCTCACTATCTGCAGGTTGTACAGCTGTATCTGTGTTAATTACCATATACTGGAAGGAAAATGTTTTCTAGTGATTATACTTGTCTGCTCAGGAGTATAAGTATAGCAGTGTGTTATTAGAAGTCATTTTATAGGCAGGTTCCTTTAGCAAGTTGATAGTAGTGGGTTTCCCATAGGCTACATTGCCTATCTAGTCTACTGTTCTTGAACACTCTAGCAGTGTCAGATACAAGTTCTGTCTCATAACATGGGCCTAAAATTCAATCAGAAAGTGATGGATTTCTCTAAAAGCACTTATGTCAATATTGCACCATTATGTCTTGCAGACAAGTCTCAGTTGTAGTTCACAGGGTCTGTAGCTGGGTGTCATTGATGGTTGCTGTTCTCCTCTGGTAGCATCAGAGCATCTTTCAGCACCATGGAAGCTAGTGAATAGTAGTGAAGCTTTTACTTGGACATCATTTGATTTCTCTCCAGTGAGTAACAGAAGTAATTTGTGGCTCCATGGATATTGCCTTTGTTATGCCAGGTTCACGGGACCCTCAGAGACCACCAGGAGATGACTCAATGCAATTGCAAGAGACCTTTATTACAAGAGCGATAGAACTTGGGACCCAAGTCTCACTGACGCAGCAGTAGAGAAGTGGGACCCCAAGCTCAGAGTGAACAGGATTTTGAAAGGGAAAATCTGTGAAAAGGGGGTTTCCATGGCAGCAAAGAGGGGGGCATAAGTCTTGGCGTTACAGAAATGGGTGAGGTTTAGCAGGGCAGGGTGACCTTTTCTGAGGCACGCAATCACAAAGGCTAAGGCATATAATTACAATGGCTATTTTTCTAAACCATATCTGAAACATTAGGGAGAATTTTCCCACACGATTCTCAACTGATTCCCATTGATTATTGCCAGGGAATTTGTCTCTATTTTCTATGAAGCATTTATTCTGTGATATTTCCTGGAGGCTGTTGCTAGGAGAGTTAACATTGTTTTCTTCCAGGTGTACATTCTGTGAAATTTCCTGGTACCTGAATTCAGTTCCCAGTCAAAATCTTTATTTCAAAATGGAGTTATATTAAGGCTATCTTAAACTCTTCATCATCTAATCAGATTATCACTTAGAAATAGCCTGTGATGTTTGTCAGGTTCTAAAAGAATGGTTTGGTCAAAGTTTCAGCAAGAAGCAGTCCATTCCTCACAATGGAACTTTTGTTTAGTGATGTAAGATATCTAGTTGGGACATTGACCCTCTTATAATGTAGTGAATCCATTTAAATTACTATTATATATGTAAATATTTACGAAGCATATACAATAGTAGGTTTACATGTAGCTTTTCAAATGACTTTTAATGTTAGTTATTCTTCCACATATTTCCTTCTTTATCCAGTTTTTCATCATCCTCCCTATTGAATCTACTTAAACTAGGTCCACTTCATCACTTTGTCGTACTATAGTCTAGTTGCAAGCGTTGAAAGATTGCAATACAAATGCATAGTCCCTTACTAGCTTCTTAAACTCCGTATGTACTAACATAAAGACACGCATACCTAAAGCGTAAAAGCTACATACAAATATAAGAGAACACATGCAATACTTGCTTTGCATCTGGGTTGCTTCACTCAGCATGATTAAATCAAAACTAGAAGAAGAAAAACCTTGGACACTGAGTACTCAAATGTGTGGTGATAGATGTGATAGCTTATTCTGAAAATGTTTTGGAACTGATGAATACCATCATGCAAGGTGAATACTCACAGAGAAAATGGGTGTTTAGATTATTTTCTCACTATTTATATTCTCATTTATCTGCCGAGTATTGGGTTGTTCATGTCTTTGTCCTTTTATGGAAAGCCTGAAATCATAACATCATCATGACATTTTAAAAATTATCTATGTAATTTTATTTACCTGATAGAGTACTTCCAATATAGTTGGATTTTGAGAGATTTTAAAAACTAGGAGGTTTTTCCTACACTGCCTTTCCTGATTTAGTATATTTATATGTGTTTTAATAATTAATAGAGTGCTCCATCTCTTTAGATACATGCTTTCCTTAAGAACATGCACTTTTCTAATCCTATTGGAGACAAAGTGAACATTAATGAGAAAACAAAAACAGATGCAGAGTATGACATCCACATAATTTGGAATTTTCTACAAGGTCTTGGAATGAAGGTGAAAATAGGGCATTTTTCCCCATATTTTCCACAAGGTCAAAAACTGTATTTATCTGAGGACATGATTCAATGGGCTACAGTGAGTAGGCAGGTGAGTTTGACCTAAACTTAACATTTTACAAGTAGATGGAAGCTATCAAAATATTGTGGTTCACTGTTCCGTCCTCATGGTGATTATATAATTTTCATCTGAACTTTTATATATATTTTAAGTGACAAATTTCATTGATTAGTTTCTGGAGACTTGTATTGTTATTGTACTAAGTTGACTATGCCTGTTACATCGGTTCATAAAATTCAGCTAGTGGCATAATACATACTACATAGTATGGTTATAAAAACAGCAGGTAAACTGCTATCTTTTAACAATACATATTTTGCTTTACAGATACCCCCTTCTGTATGCAGTGTGAGCTGTGCTCCTGGATTTAAAAAATCCCACTCAGAAGGAAAAGCATCCTGCTGTTTTGATTGTTCCCCCTGTCCTGAAAATGAGATTTCAAATGCTACAGGTAACCTCAAGCTGTGGGGGAAATGTCTATACAGACTTACTGTCTTCTCTCACCCGAAAGGGACGGTATGTGAATGAGGAGATAAAATGACTATGTTGCTTAATATGATATATTATTTTATATAATTAGTACTATTATACATGTGTAGTGTTCATTGTCAGTGTGGAATACATATGTGTTAGGATGAATGTGTGGGGTTCTTTTTTTTTTTTTTCTTGAATGTGCAACTGTGTGTATGTTCACTAGTATTCAGGGGCCACGTTTGACACACTCTTTCTCGGCCACTCTTGTGTTTTCAGAGTGCCCTAAAGAGCAGAACTGTTGGAATGAGTGTAAAATTGAAGGGGAATTTTAGACCCATTCCATGGTAGAATTGGGCAGTAAAACCATGGTTGTCCTCATATTCAGGAGGCTGAGGAAGTATAGATTCTCAGTCCACGACCCTAGGTAATTTGGAGGTTCCAATCGGTGCTGAAGGTCAAGGGTATCCTAAGAGAAATGGTGTCCTTCAATCCATGTGGAAGTGCCATGAGGATGCAGTCTGATGTTGTTTAAGAACGACAGCATCAACCTGACAGGAAAAATGACAGCTTTCTTACCAAGATCAAGTACTACAATTCACTACCTTTGAAGACAGGGTTTCTAAGTGGACATGTAGTTCACAAATTTTTCTGGTCCAGCTGGATTTCCATCTCCAAAGCTCTTCCTATCTCTGTAACACCATTTTTGGAAATACAGATGAGTGCCACCACTCCTTGATTCCTACTTGGATGCTGAAAGTTTGAACTAAGGTCTTCAAGCTTTTGCTACAAGCACTCTAATTAAGCTGCCTCACTAGCCTTTCCCTATTCCCTGAAACACATTTTTTTCAGTCATTATACAAGCACTGCGTGTAATATTCTCTGAAAATGACCACTTAAAGAAGTAAGCCTTAATGTATTATGTGCCTTAGTGAATTTAACTCATACTTATATGTTTGATAAAATATGTTTAACATTCTCTTTTCATGACTCAAGCAGTTGAGATTGAAGGTTGAATCTCCTTTATCTTAGTTCTTCATGAAATGCTTTAGGAAGACCCCATTCTCAGAGATGCTGCTTTCAACTTAAGTGGCATGTGCTTTGCATTCCCAAACATATTCCAGAACTGCACATTTTCAGAGAACAGATTGTATTTTCTATTCATCTCTAGCTCACAAGTGAATTAGGAAGGTGAGTTAGGAATGTGTACATAGTACAGTCTTAGGAAGCTGCAATGAATACTTGGAAAATTCAGTGTTCTTTATCTCAAGGTCATTGAAGTGTGAGGCTTTTGAAGCTGACGTTCTAAGTTTATATTTATGATGAGATATGTACTTCATATATCCTTCTGTTTCCCAAACCTGTGCAATAAGAAGTTGAAAAACGGGTGGATAGTTCCTGTTTTCTTCCCTAAATTCTTTCTCTCCACAATTTCCTCCATTTATGTTTTCTTTAATTTTTCCAATTCTATCTTCAGTTCTTGAACCGTTTTGTTGATTTCTTTCACCTGTCTCACTATATTTTACTGTTTTTCCACCAGTTCTTTCAGCTGTTTGTTTGAACAATCCTCTGTTTCTTTTATTTCATTCAGTGATTTAAGCAGCTGTCTGTGCCTGTGGCTAGAGTCCAGTCACTGGATTTAATAAAAATAAATGAAGAAAGAAAAAAATACAAAAAAAGAAATAAAAAGAAAAAGGGGTGGGTAGAAAAAAAATTTATGTAGAAAAGGGGCCTAATATCAATTCTGAAGGTTTAAGTGGTTCTGAGTCCAGTGGTTACTGCCAGCAAAACAGTTAGATATAGTCACATATTGAAACAATGCCACGAAATTATAATTATTCACATTTTAATATTACATAAATCCATAATCCGAAGTAAGCAACTAGTTGTAAAATTTAGTGGAGGATCCTAGTGGAGGATACATTTCACTTTTACTTGCTGTTTATATTCTTTGTGATAAATACAATGAAATGCTGAATATACAATATCTCATTTAGAATACACATTAAACTTTAAATCTTTAGTTACACGTGCTCACAAATTAGAGACAAATATTGAAAAAGAAACACTTCATGAAGAGGAGATTTGCCTAATGGAAGATTTCAATAGGCAAAGTATTAAAATTGCTCAAAGTTACTTAAAGAGAAAATGAAAATGCAATCGAGACCTCTCTGTTCAAGCACATTCAATGCCTGCAGAAGACCAGATAGATTGCATGTAGACTTTCCTGCTCTCTGTTATCTCAGACCCCGTCCTTATGGTCTCCCTAGTGCTGCAACAGAACACCAGTTGCAACTTCCCCTCCCTCCTGTCCAAACATCCTTTAGATCCCTTAGACCATCTCTCCCTTGTGTCCCCTTCCCCCAGCCTCCGCCAGCTTTTGAACACAGCAGTCAAGCAGGCTAGGAAAAGGGAACACATTCTTTGAAAATCCATAGACAAAACAGAGTAAGAAATTAAACACCAACCCAAACAAGACTAATTGGAAATCAGTACCTAGATGGATAATCACATGAAGCCCAGACACCCAGATGCCAGTGTAAGAATACAGCAATAGCAATGGCAATACATCTTTACCAGAGCCCAATTATATAACTCCAGCAGGTTGTGAACATTCCATCACAGTGGAAAAACAGGAAAAAGACCATAAAACCAACTGTATGAAGATGAGAGAGGTGCTTAAAAAGGAAATGAATCAATTTCTCATAGAAAGCCAGGAAAATACAAACAACTAATTGAAGGAAACATAAATGAAAGGAAGAAATTATAAAAGGAAACAACAGTTTTCAAGACCAAAAATGGAAATAGAAACAATACAGACAAGAAAACTGAAGGAATCCTGGATATACAAATTTATGAATTCTAACAGGAAATACAGAGTCAAGCTTCACCAACAGAATTGAAGACACAGAAGAGAAGAACCTCAGTTATAGAAAAAACAATAAAAGAAGTGAATACAACAATAAAAGAAAATATTAAATCTACAAAATTTTTGACACAAAACATCAGGAAATATGGGACACCATGAAGAGAAAATATAATAATATTTATATTAAAATAATAGGAATAGGAGAAAAGAATGTATCCCAGATACAAAGAATGTATCTGGGCCTTTGGGCCCAGAAAATAACCACAAAATCATAGAAGAAAAATTTCCTGATTTGAAGATGAAAATGTCTATAAAGGTAGATGAAACAACAAATAGATTGAATCAGAAAAGAAAGTCACCTCATCACATAATAATAATGAAAAGGCTAAAAATACAGAAGAAAAATATTAAAGCCTGCAAAGGTAAAATAAGTACTGTATAAAGTGTCACCTATTATAATTATACCAGATTTTCCAATGTAAATTCTTAAAAGCAAGAAAGGATTAGACAGATGTGGTACAGACTCTAAGAGACTATAAATGCCATCCCAGAATACGATTTCCAGCAAAATTTTAAAACACTATAAATGGATAAAATGAGATATTCTGTGGGAAAGTCAAAATTAAACACTATTTTTCTACAATACAGCCCTACAGAAGGTTCTCGAAGGAAAAACACAAACCACGGAAGTTAATTACACATATGAAAAAAAGAAACATACATAGTCTTCCATCATCAAAGAAAGGAAATGCACATCACTCAGCTACTTACACACACAAACACACACACTCAATTATTCACACATACCACCACCACCACAAACAACGATAACAAGAAAAACTTAACAGTCATTGTTCATGGAAATTGCTTGGTAACTATGGTCTCAATTTTCCATTGAAATGATACACACTGACAGAATGGATGTAAGAACAGGATCCATTTTTTTCAGTTGTATACAAGAAACAAGCATCAAAATCAAGGATATACGTTACTTCAGTTTAAAGAGTTGGAAAAGATATCCCAATCAAGTGAACCTAAAAAGCAAATTGGTGGAGCAATTTGATATAAAAAATACTTCAAACCAAAATCAATCAAAGGAGATGGGGAAGAACACTATATGTACATTGAAGAAAAAATCCATCAAGATGACATTTCAATACATCTAGGCATCAAACACAAGGCCACCTACTTTTGTACAACAAACACTACTACAGCATAAATCACACAGTGATCCTTACACACTGGTGGAAGATGTCAATATCTCCCCAATGGACAGCTGTATAGACAAAATCAAAACAGAGGAATGCTGGAGTTAGTTGACATTATAAACCCAAAGAACTTAACATATTTACAAAACATTATACCCAAGCATAAGAGAATATACTTTCTTCTTGGCACCTCATGGACCTTTCTCCAAAATTTGCCACATACAAAGCAAAGTCTCAAAACATACAAGAAAATATAAAGAAACCCATGCTTCTTATCACACCACCCTGGCTTAAAGCTAGATATTAACAACAACTGAAACTCTTCTTTAAAAGTTGGTAGAATTTTACTATCAAATCAACTGTCACCAGGCTTGTGTATTTGGTTGAGACAATTTAATGATAGCTTCTATTTTACTATTGGGTAAAGGGCTATTCCACAAAGTAGAAACAAAATAAACATTGTGTGATTGATTTTATGGGCTAAAGGTGTGCTGATAAGCAAACAACATGAAGACTCAACAAAGAGAATACAGACCAATTTCGTTTATGAAAATAGACACACATATATGCAATGAAATACTCCCAAACTGAAAACAAGAATACATCCAAAAGATCTTTTGCCCTGATCAAATCGGCTTTATCTCAGAGATATAAAAGTGGGTCAATATAAAAATCAGGAAATGAAAATGGCCACATAAATAAAACAAAAGAAAATGGTCATCTTATTAGATACCAAAAAAAAGCTCTTGACAAAAATCCAATACCCCTCCATGATAAAAGTTCTAGAGGGATTAGGGATACAGTGGATATACCTAAACCTAATAAAGGCAATTTAATACAGCCTGTACCCAACATGAATTTAAATGAAGAGAAACACAGGCAATTCCATTAAAATCATGGACAAGACAAGGCTCTCCATGCTTTCCACATTTATTCAATCTAGTACTTGAAGATTTGGTTAGATATACAAGAAAATTGAAAGCCATCAAGGGGATACAAATTGGAAAGGAAGAAATCAAAGTATCGCTGTTGGCAGATGACATGATATCATACATAAGTGACCCTAAAAACTCGACTAGAAAAATCATATTCATGATAAATATTTTCAGCAAACTGGCTGGATACAAGATTAACTCAATATCAGTGCCTTTATAATTACAAGTAACAAACAGACTGAGAAAAAATTCTGGAAAACACCCTTTTTTTTCCTTTTTAACTGTAATTCATTGTCAGTTTAAATAAACTCTAAACATGTATTATTATACTGCTTGCATTTGTTAATTATTTTTTTATTTTTTTAATTTAATTTTATTTTTTTTATTAGTTACATTTTATTAACTCTGTATCCCAGCCGTAAGCAGCTCCCTCGTTCCCTCCCAATCCCCCCTCCCTCCCTCATCTCCACCATGCCCCTTGCCAAGTCCACTGATGGGGGGGACCTCCTCCCCATTCTCTGATCCTGTTTTATCAGGTATCTACAGGACTGGCTGCAAAGCCCATCTCTGTGGCCTAACAGGGCTGCTCCTCCCTTGGGGGGTGGGGAGGTCAAAGAGCCAGTCATTGAGTTCCTGTTAGAAATTGTCCTTGTTCCTCTCACTATGGGAAACCAATTGGTTACTGAGCTACCACAGGCTACATCTGAGCAGAGGTTCTAAGGTTATATCCATACATGATCCTTGGTTGAATGTCGGTCTCAGAAAAGACCCTGTGCCCAGTTATATTTGGTCCTTGTGGAGCTCCTATCCTTTTCCCATCATACTAACTCCCCTTCTTTCATATGATTCCCTGTACTCTGCCGAAGGTTTGGTCATGAGTCTTTGTATCTGCTTTGAAAACACTGCTAGTTAGGGTCTTTCAGATGCGCTCAGTAGACTGCTGTCATACGTTCAATGCACATCCCATCTGTCTTTCTAAACCAGGATTGATCATCTTACCCCATGTCCGCTCTCTTGATAATCTTTTTTAAGTGTATAGATTTCATTATGTTTATCATATCTTATAGGTCTACATAAGTGAGTATATACCGTGTTTGTCTTTCTCCTTCTGGGATATTTCACTCAGAATGATCTTTTCTAGATCCCACCATTTGCCTGCACTGCTTTCAATGTGTCCCATAAATTTGGTATGTTGTGCCTTCATTTTCATTGAATTCTAGGAAGTCTTTAATTTCTTTCTTTATTTCTTCCTTAACCCAGCTGTCATTGAGTAACAAGTTGTTCAGTTTCCATGTGCATGTAGGCTGTTTGTTATTCTGTTGTTGAGGTCCAGCTTAAGTCCATGGTGGTCAGATAGAATACAAGGGATTATTTCAATCTTTTGGTATCTGTTGAGGCTTACTTTATGACTAACTATATGGTCTATTTTGGAGACGGTTCCATGCGGTGCTGAAAAGAAGGCATACCCTTTTGAGCTTTCAGAGGCCCTCTCTGGCAGGTTCCTAGGTTATTTCCTGTTTTCTTCTTCGACTGATGTCCATCCTCTTTGGCTTTTGGGATGGGGACTGATAGTTTTACTCAGGGTCCTCTCTCCTCCCTAGTTTCATCTCCTTTATTCATGTTATTGCTCTGGCTAGGACTTCAAGTACTATGTTGAAGAGATATGGAGAGAGTGGGCAGCCTTGTCTTGTCCCTGATTTCAGTGGGATTGACTTAAGTTTCTCTCCATTGAGTTTGATGTTGGCTATAGGCTTGCTGTATATTGCCTTTACAATGTTTAGGTATGTGCCTTGTATCTCTCAACTCTCCAAGACTTTAAACATGAATGGGTGTTGGACTTTGTCAAATGCTTTTTTGGCATCTAAGGATATGATCATGTGGTTTTTCTCCTTCAGTTTGTTTATGTGGTGGATTGCATTGATGGATTTCCATATATTGAACCACTCCTGCATGCCTGGGATGAAGCCTACTTGGTCATGGTGGATGATATCTTTGATGTGTTCTTGGATTCAGTTTGCAAGTATTTTATTGAGTATTTTTGCATCAAACTTCAAAAGAGAGATAGATCTGAAGTTCTCTTTTTTTTTTTGGTTAGGTCTTTATGTGGTTTAAGTATCAAACCATGGCTTCATAGAATGAGTTTGATAATGTTCCTTCTGTTTCTATTTTGTGTTGTAGTTTGGAGATAATTGGAGTTAGCACTTCTTTGCAGGTCTGCTAGAATTCTACACTGAATCCATCTGGCCCAGGAATTTTTTTGGAAGGGAGACTGTTGATGACTGCTTATATTTCCTTGTAGGATATAGGATTATTCTAGCATTCTATCTGATCTTGACTTAATTTTCAAAAATGGAATCATGAAAATTGTCCATTTCTTTCAGATTTTCAAATTTCGTGGCATATAGGCTTTTGTAGTACAACCTAATGATAGTTTGGATATCCTCAGTGTCTGGAGTTATGTCCCCATTTTCATTTCTGATTTTGCTGATTTGGATAGTATCTCTCTGCCTTTTAGTTAGTTTAGCTAAAGGTTTGTCTATCTTCTTGATTTTCTCAAAGAACCAGCTCTTGGTTTCGTTGATTCTTTGAACTGTTTTGTCTCTAATTGATTGGTTTCAGCCCTGAGTTTAATTATTTCCGGCCATCTGCTCCTCTTGGGTGTATTTTCTTCTTTTTTTTCCTAGGGCTTTCAGTTGGGCCATTAAGTTGGACGGAATAAGGGAGCAGGATACAGTGGGATATAGCTGGGATGCAGAGTTAATAAAATGTAACTAATAATAAAAAAATAAAATTAAATTTAAAAAAAATACAGGCAAAGAGATACAACTAGACAATGTTATACTGAGTAGGCTAACCCAGACTTGGAAAGACAAATATGGTATGTATTCTCTTATAAATGTAAATTAGCTCTTGAGTAAATGATCAAGTTCAATCCACAGACCCAGAGAGGTTAGGTAAAGAGGAGGGTCATAGGGGAGTAGTGGAGATCTTTCTGAAATGAGAAAATACAATAGGTTCAAAGGATAGACCGTGTGTAGGTGGGGAGAAGAGGAAGTGTGATCAGGCGGTATGAAGAGAGTGAGTCTATGGACAGAAGGATGGAGTTGGGACTATTTGAGGCTAGTGTGAAATCTTAGCACATTATTATCTTCCTGGAATCTATGAGAGTGAACTTAGAGAAGGACTCCTATTAATGGAGGATGTGGAGACTGAACTGGCCAACATTTGTAGCCAGGCAAGTCTCCTAGTGATGGAACGTCTTCACAGTTGATTGAGTTTTTGGTTGAGGTTTCATGCAGATCATGAAAAAATCCAGGCTGACACTCGGATAGAGGTTGCTCTCTGAAAACTGACAGTGGGGCCCCATTGCATAGGACAAATTTTTCCCATCTTATTGCATATAAAGAAGTCAAACTCGTGCAACCATGAACACTTCATCTCCATGTTCTAGTCTCTCGGCACATAAAGGTGCAAGGAAGGCCACCCTTGACACTAACCCAGCAAAAACAAAAACAAAAACCTCACCAACAATCTGTCTACTATCATGCCTGTAAGACTGATGGTGCAATGGTGGTGCATGACTTGCGGGTGTGGCCAACCAGCGTTTGGATTGAATTAAGGCCCATTCTACAAGAGGAAGCACATGCACTACTCTGATGGATGTCCAGGAACAAAGACTGGATAACCCAGAGACCTAAGGTGGAACCAAACATAACTAGTGCGCATATTCACACACACCCACACAGTCCCCTGCCACAATCAATGACGACATGCCTAATGATATTATTCTACATTCAGATAATGCCTTTTTCAAGCATCATCACAGAGTCTTTCTCCAGCAACAGATACAAGTGGGTAGAGAGGCCCACAGATAGATATTATGCAAAACGATTCTAAGTTGGAGGTCTCCATTCCCTTCCCACAGAGATTGGGAACTCCATGTAAATGGAAGAGGAAAGACTGCAGGAGTGAGAGGGGATGGAGGACATCAGTAGAACATAGCTCACTGAATCAACTCAGCAGGGACATGTGCTCATAGAAACTGAAATTTCAAGCAATTGGCCTGAATGGGTCTATACAAGGTCCTTTGTATACATTTTATGGCTATTAGCTTGGTATTTTGTGGGTGGAGGGTGTATCTCTGACTCTTTTCTCTGTTCTTGAGACTCTTTTCCTCTTATTGGGTTACCTTATCCAGACACTATATGAGGGCTTTGGCATGTTTTATTGTATCTTCTTTTTCCTGTTTGGCTGTTGTCTCTTGGATGCTTGCTCTTTTCTGAAGATAAAATAGAGGGGAAGTGA
>NW_026590175.1:0-1269 GCF_907164565.1 Psammomys obesus
TGAAGACATGTGTAAGGTTTCTCTACTATCTGTTCATTTGTATACTTGAAGATTACTTTGATATGCAAAACATGTAAAAGCAAATTATGTGGGATCATGCAAAAGCAATTTGCCTTAAGTATTGCCTTTTAGATTCCAGACTCCACTGATTTATAGGGTGAACATAAGTTTAAGTTCATAGTCCCTAGGAAATCTGTACACTTCCCAAAAGCTGAACAGCTTTAAATACTTAACTTTTGTTACCCAAAACATGACTGTTCCATACCATGGTTTCTGGTCCCCTAACCTAATGACTGACCCAAACCACAGATTCTCTGTCCTAAAACATTATACCTTTTCCTAACCACAAAAGAACAAATTGATATGATTGTTTTGACTGTAAAACCTACATTTTGCATCAGGTGAATTCCTCAATGATGTAAACAAATCCCATATCCCTAAACCATGACTGATGGTAACAATTCAGTTGTAAAACGCTAAAGATGTTTATGATTTTCAAGCTCAGAACCTCTGTAACTTTCTGGCTCATTGGATGGGTAGGCATCACAGTTCAACATTATGTGTCCTTCATCAAACTGGATGACAGTATTTTTTTTTCATCTTTACTGACGTTTTGAGTTGTATTGGATTCAGTGGACAGGAGAACACAAAAGCCTTAATATATTGATTATATTCTCAGATTTTTTTCTCCATTTTGAAACTTTTATGATGATGTAGAATGTGGATATGTACAAAGGTCTCCCATTTTAACACATTCATATATTTTCTCTCTATATGAATTCTTTCATGATGACAAAGATTATACAAATGTGGAGTAGCTTCACCATGTAAATTCATTCATAGTCTTTTGTTCGATTATGAATTCTTTCATGACGTTGAAGATGATTGTGAAGAGCAAATTTTTATTAGGAGATGACTGTTATGTGAAAAGGCTTTACCACATAGATCACATTATTAAGGTTTCTCTCAACGGTGAGGTCTTCTGTGTATTAGGAGATGACTGTTACATGCAAAGGCTTTAACACATTGATTACATCCATAAGAGTTCTCTCCAGTGTGAGTTCTTTTTTGTATTAGGATACTACTGTTACATAAAATGGCTTTACCACCTTAGTAACATTCATAGGGTTTCTGTCTAGTATGCTTTCTTTATGTCATAGTTGATTACTATTATGTCAAAATGCTTTATCACATTGGTTGTATTGATAAGGTTTCTATCCATTGTGCTTCTTCTACGTACATGAAGATTATTATGGCATGCAAAGTTTT
>NW_026590176.1:0-5240 GCF_907164565.1 Psammomys obesus
CACCCTTTTGAAGGTCCAGGGATTCCCACAGTTTTGTCAGTCTAGCTCGGGATAATTGGTTGATCCTTGGCACAGTATCTGAGGGCTGCTGTAATGGCTCTCTGGCTTTTGTAGGTCTGAGGATGCAGCTGTGTGTCCCAGTGCCCTAGGGGAACTCATTAATGACAGCTGAGCACAATGCTCCTGCCTGCATTAGAGCCTAGAGTCTGTGGGAATCCAGGAAGTCTTTTGGTGCTGGGTGTCCTGAGCGTTAGACCTGATGATCCCCTCTGCTGGGGGTTTCCTCCTGCCAGAGACACCCAGTCTTTGCTTTGGGGACCACTGTTCTGTATGGGGTGGAGAGTAGAACCCACAGTCACATATACCCGCTTGTGGCTCCGCCTTTCTGGCCTTTGGGAGCCTTGGCTGCTGCCTAAACTGGGTTATTTTTCCCGAGACCTTTTTGGGGTGGGGGTGTCGGCTGAGTGCTCTGAGATCAGACCAGCCATTTCCCTCCCTGTGGGTTTGCACCTGACAGTGAAACTCAGTCTCTGGTGCCCTGGTGCCCACAGTTCTATCTGAGGCGGTGAATCAGGCACACAGGCAGGGCTCTGTGCAGGCGCCTGGGTCCCAGGCTCTGTCTCAGGGCTGGCTCCTGGGGCACCCGCTGAACTCGAGTCTTTTCCAGGTGATGTCTGGGTGACCTGAGGTTGGTCCCAATCGTTTCCTGCTCCGTGGGGTTATCTCTCAACTGGAAAATCCAGTCTGTGGTGTTGTGGGCCCACAGTTCTGTCTGGGACAGTGACCAGATCACGCTAGCGTGTAGATCTGGGCTGGCGACCAAGCGCCTGGTGGAACCAGGATCTCTTCCATGGTTTAGCAGGGAGAGTTAAAGCTGATTGAATCCCCCACCGTGGGGTATCCTCTCACCTGTGAAACACAATCACTTGTGTTTTATGGCCGCGAGTTCTGATTGCTGGTCACTGTGACAATCCTGCTGTGCTGCTCCTCAAAATGAGAGTCCTCTTGCCTTGCCCCAGTTGTTCATATCAAGATAATGGGCCTGGCTCACCTGAGGCTAAATTCTTACTAAATAAACAGAAGCCTAAACTCAGCATTCCTCAAAAAAATCTAACCATCCTAGGTTTCTCTTTGTCAAGAAAGCCACTACTTCTCTTTTCCACCCCCTACCAGTTAACTACCATAAGTAAAATCCATCTAGTTCAGGATTACCCTGAATAGCTCACAACAGCTTAATCCCTACCCCGACCCTGCTGAGTGGCATATAAGATCCACTTGCTTTTCCACCAGCCTAATGTTTACTATTCCTGTGAGACAGGCTGGCAGTTTGTTCCCCAATAAACACTTTTAACAAAAAAAAAAAAAAAATTATTAGGTATTTGAAATCTACATTGATTATGTTCACATTCATCATTTATCTCTTTTGTCAGTCCGGAAATTGAAAAAATATCATTACTACATTTTAAATTATGAAAAATCTTTTTGAAGAAGTGTGAAATCAGAGTTGAGAAGAGATGTTGACAAGAAAGAATTGCTTTCTGCTCTCCTACCTGCCCCATTGTAAATGGTATTCTCCCAAGAACCCTCATACATGAAATTGTGTTCTACATTCCTTACTGGCAGAAGCGTACATGTGGCTGTGAGGTTTACTTTGAAGAAAGTAAGGCTTATGTAAGACTTCCAGTTACTTGAACCAAGTAGTCAAGGTAATGGCATTTCCCTAATAGGACACAGAAATGAAGAGAGAAGCCTTGGATAAGACAGATACTGTCCAAAGAGACATCGTGATCATGGTGTTCTTGTATAAGTCAAGGGCAGAGCAAATGGGACTTAGAGGCCTAGGACTCATAAAAATCAAATCAAATAAAATCAAATCAAATCCAGGCAGCATAGCACAGGAGGAAGAAGACAGATACAGACCTCTGGACCACCGTGTCATCCACAGACCTACCCTCCAGCATGTGTGAGTATGTGGTGTTATGATAGGAGAGAAAGAGGAGTGGAGAAACTTGAGCATCATGACGAGAGATGGAACTGGAGATTCAAAGAGGAAAGTAACCTACTGTGAGTGCACAGCCCTGCCACATGGGGCCATGGTGAAGTCCCAACTGGAGCTGCAGCTGAGTGCCATATCTGAGTCCATGACTAAACTCTGTGACAATGTCCATGGCTCATAATACCACTAGAGAGCATGAGATGTCCCTGTTTTGGACATCTGGAACCAACAGGATGTCCACAAGCTGTGCATAAATGGCCCAGAGCTTCAGTGGATTTGGTGTTCTGGAGAGCTGGTCCCATCTCTCACCAGTGATAGCACTCAAGAGATTGGACCTGTTCTTCACCCAGACACCACAGTAGAGCAAGCCTTGATGGTAGAAGGTTTTGTGAGCTGCGCCAAGATTGTGAGACTAGGAGAGCTACACTCACAACTCAATTTCCACAGGGTGACATGGCCACAGAGGTGAGGACTGCCATCTAGCCACCTGTAGCAGTCAGGAGAGTTGGCCCTGTGGTGATCATAATGGGAGAGCTGGCCCTGGCCCTGGCCAACTGCACCACTCAAGAGAGCAGGCCCTGAAACTCACCTGAGCAGCACAAGTGACCTGGCCCTGGTGACAGCATTGTGGGTGGGCTGGCCCCAAGGGAGAGTTGTCCCCTGCACACCTCTGCTATGAGGTAGCCTGAGGAGGGCAAGATGCACTCCATCTTCTCAGATCTTGCCACCTGAGGCAGTTGGGAGACCTGACTCAGGGGACATGAGAGTGGGTGAGCTGGCCTTGTAACTCACTGGCTGCAGCATGCTAGAGAGTGGAGTCTGTGCCTTTCCTAGGAAGCACTGTGGATCTGGCCTTGATGGTAAGGTACAGTGAGTCAGGCTGTTGGAATGAGAGGTGGATAGCTGGTCCACCTGCTTACATATTGCAGCAAATTGCAGAGCCATCCATTGAGTAGAAAATATACATCTCCCAATATTTCTTCTTCCAAGCTTATCAGTTCCTTGGGAGTGCAATTTACCATGTATCTTGGCTGAAGAGTGGCCACACAAGCCTTTGTCCTGGTCTCAAGGTTAAAACCACCTTACACTATGCTCATTGAGAGCCCAAGCACCTGCTCTCCATACAACCAGTGGAAGTGAGAGCTGACTGAGAATCCAAACACGTAGTTGGGGAGAAGTACACATTAAGTACCACTTAATGTGGTTGTTGGCCTCTGAGTGCCTCTGGTGTCATGATTAATCCTATGTTCTTCTCTGTGATTTTCAGTTAGGCATATCAGCTTCAGGGGAGGTCATGTCTAATCCTAGATGAGACCGCCCCCAAAAAAAACTGTGACTGGAATGTTGGAAAATTGTAGGAAATTGCCATTTATTTTCTTCTGTGAAGGAAAAAAAAACTGAATAATTGGGAAATATAGAAGACCAAGTAGTGGAGAGGGAAATTCTTAATGGGAGAACACAGGAAGTCTGTAAAACAAATGCTAGATGTTGGCCCGGGTAACTTATTGGGATCCAGGTTCCTCCCCTTCTCCCTATTAGTTGTGTGTTAAAATGTACTCTTGTAAAAGGCGAAAGATTTATGCGATCTGAAGAGAAACCATGTCAGTTCAGTGTCCAAGTGGGTTACATAGTGATGGGAAGAGGGACTGCCTCTGACATAATCTGATTGGCCTGCTCGTTGATCACCTCCCCCTCAGGTGGGAGCAGCCTTACCAGGCCACAGTAGAGGACAATGCAGCCACTTTTGATGAGAACTGATAGACTAAGATCAGAAAGGAGAGGAGAACCTCCCCTATCAGTGGACTTGGGGAGTGGATGCATGCAGAAAGGGAAGGGAGGGTGGGATCGGGAGGGGAGGAGGGAGGGGATTATGGGAGGATACAAAATGAACAAAGTGTAATTAATAAAATTTTTTTAAAAAAATGTACTCTTGTGCCTTTTAGCTATTTCTTCTCAAAGAATATTCAAGCAACAAGAAGAGTCCTTCTCAGGAGGCCTGGTTTTGTTTTCCTTGCCTGCCCATGTTACTTTAAAACTCTTTCAATTGCTTCCCTGGAAGAAAAAGTTTCACTCTCCAGGACTTCTCATGGAAATGCTTATGCCCATTAGAGGGCAGTGATGGGCTGCTCTTGAGAAGACAAAGCTGTTACAAGACCAAGTCATTCAGAAATCACTACTTCCTGTCCCACAGTTGCACAGGTAGTGATGCCATTGAGGACTATTACCCAAGAGCTATGTTGGGAACCTTCCTGCTCCTAGGTCCCATTGGCCACATGAGAAGTAAAGTCACAGTTCTGCTTATGCTTTGTCCTTCATCTCAATAGAGTCATTGTCCAGGAAAATCTTTCTAGTAACAAAATAATTTCATAACTACTTGGACAATACCTGCATAGCATAGAAAAATCACTCAGAGTGTATTTTCAATTATAATAACCTAGTCACATAACATAAAATTGAATATCTTCTCCATTGTTTCATTGTTCCACATATATATATATATAGTATGTATATGTATAATTATATATATATAAATATACATATAACATATATATATATATTCTCTCTCTGTCTGTGTGTGTGTGTGTGTGTGTGTGTGTGTGTGTGTGTGTGCAAGCAAATGAGTCTGGATATCTGAAGGCTAAAATAGGACATCCAATCCCCTAGAGGAGGTTCTGATCTTTCTGACATGGGTGCTAAAAACTAAACTGACATACTGTGCAGGAACAGGAAGTAATCTTATCTACCAAGATAAACTCTTAACTACAATCTTCTAATAAATTCTTACCTAGAAATGGCCACGATTATAACCAAAGGACATTTCAAATAAAATTAGATAGTTCTCAAAGGAGGCACTGATTCTCTTTACAAAAGTAACCTGGGTTACCCACTGCTTTAGTTGACATTTACAGAATTGCATTAAGGAACAATTTATGTTCCACTCAGACTCCAGATAGTGGCCATGTGAGTCTCAAATAGTCTCAATGCTGGCAGTTAGGATCCTAGCAGTCACATACCAGGTAACAAGACATGGTTGTATTGGGTTCTCATGGCCAAACTCCCCACTCCTCTCCTGTTATCCCTTCATTTTCAGGTTTTCTGTCTGCCCCTTGGTGAAGCCCACATCTTCTCACAAGCAGTCTCTCCATTTCTCAATCAGACACAGTCTGAAATAAAAGGAGGGGCTGTAACATCACCAGAAGAGGGGTATTTGCATACAGCCAGCATGCACCTGGAATCCCAGAAA
>NW_026590177.1:0-1899 GCF_907164565.1 Psammomys obesus
CATTATCATATCTTCATCGTGTACCACCAATCAGGGACTTTCAATTCTCCCTTTTCCTGTCTGTATAACCACCAATCTGCTTTCTGTCTCCGGGGCTTTACCTATAGAGGACAGTTTATATATATGGACTCTCTGCTTTCTTGATAATGTCCTCTAATGCACACAGGTTTCTTTGTTCAATGAAGTTCCCCTTATTTAATATTGCTCTATCATGTGGCTTCCATGTCACAGCTAAGAATCCCACTGCCATACTCAAGGTCACAAATAACTACCTCTATGTTCTTCTCCAAGGCTTTCATGGCTCTGACTTTTATATTTGGGTCTCTGATCAAATTTGAATTAAATTTTAATTATGATATGATGTAGGAGCTCAATATGATGCTTTATATATGAACATCCAATTGTCCCAGTACTTGTAATTGTGTTTGAATTGTGAGTTAATGACTAATGCAAAGGAAAGCCATGCTTCGACTAGTGGGCTAGGATAGGAGTTACTCAATTACATATATTGAACTATACTCCAAGACTGAAAGAAAAATATCAGAAATGAACAGGAAATGAAGGCTAAACTAAAAGATCTGAAATCGGGGCCCTCAGAAATGGCAGGGTGGACAAAGAAGGTACTTGCTGCCATGCCTGACAATCTGAGTTCTATTCCTGGAATTCGTGTGGTGGAAGAAGAAAACGTACTCCAGCAAGTTGTCCTCTGACCTCACCATGTGCACCATGCAGTGGGGGAAACAGCCAAGGTCATCAGAGAGCTTAGACAATGTTGTCAAAGAGAGAGCATAGGATACCTCAGAAACCACTGCCTAAGGTCTGACAACCGCAGCCCAGGCAGAAGATTCCCCAGAAACCTTAACTTTGATGTCTGTGAGGCTCTGGCTCCAGCCCTAGACCAACCTTGTCATGTCCACACCTGTACAAGTACAGAGAAGTAAACTTTCCTTTCATCAGGGCCTCTGAGAAACTCTTGGCTCCCCATAGCCCCACATCAAATATCAATGAAGAATATGTACCTCAGATTTGACTATGGGTCAATATATTTAAGGTGTTCTCAATTGAAGTTCCTTCCTCCTAGAGGACCCTGATTTGTTTCAAACAAATAAGAGCAGAGAACAATTTCTGCCAAGTCTGGTTTGGTGGGTTACTTCCAGGAGCATGATTGACTCATCAGACAGCTGCTGTCTTGAAAAGCACACTCAAGATCCATGGCCACTCTCTCATTAAAGGGCCATCAGTGGAGCAGCTTGAGTAACTTGAAGACATGTCCACTGAGGAGGCCTCTCCCTTAGCCACTTTTCAGTGGCACACAGTATTAATGAAGGGATTCTTGACTTGGTAACTTCCTTATGAGTTCTTTTACCCTGAGCTCCACCCACCCACCCAAGAGGGAATTTTTCAAACTGGAGGAAATAGCAATGCAAAGAAAGGCAATGGCTTAGCTTTCTGCACATCTCACACATAACAGATAGTAGGGAAAAGCTTTTGAGAGGACGATTGACAAGCAGCTTTCCTAGGAGATGTTGTAGCGCTGACACCCACTGTCCCTGCTCCTCCACTATGTATGAGGAAGAGAAACAGGCTGGCTTCCCCACACTTCATACAAGGTCCTCCTTACCTCAACCTTGGCAAACAAAATCCTCACTGTCCACCATGAAAAAGCCTTGGGCTATCAGTGTTGAGTGAGACAGGTCTTGCATGGTTCCAGAAAGTGCCTATCTCCAGGGCTGATGGAATTGATGTCTGTTTCTCCTGACAGCTTGAATGGGAAAAGACTTTGTCATTGTGATTGGTAGTGAGTTTGTTTGTTTTAACACCAATCAACTTTTTAATTTAAATTTAAAATTTTTTTCAAGATATTCACACATGAATATGGTGTTTACATCATTTCCACAT
>NW_026590177.1:1909-4894 GCF_907164565.1 Psammomys obesus
ATAAAATCAAGAGTTGATTCTTGGAAGAGATAAGCACAACTGACAAATTTGTAGCTAAAATAACCACAAAAGAAGATCCTAGATAATAAAATTAGAGATGAGAAGGAACCATTACAACAGTACTAATGAAACTCAGAAAATCATGGGGACTATCTTGAAAACATATTCCACCAAACGGGAAAAAGGAAAAGGATACTAATGAATTTCCAGACACACACAATCTACCAAATTATGCCAATATGATATAAAGAATTCAAACATATCTACTACAAATTACAATTTCTAAAAGAAAGTTTGGGGCCAGGTTAAATCACTGGAGTTTTCCAGACCTTTAAAGAATTTAAACACTAATGGTTGTTCACACTATTACATAAAATAAAAAAAGAGAGGAACTCTATCAAACTCTTTTCATGGAGCTAGAATTACCTTCATGTCAAAATACACACAGATGCAAACACACACGAAAAAGAATGAAAATCATAGACCAATCTCCCTAAACATAGGTGAACACAGATTTTTTTTTTTAATGCTTTCAAACAGAATTCAAGAAAACATCAAGGAGCTCATTTATCACAACTAGGCAGGTTTGTTCCAGAGATTTGGGAGAAGTGTGCTGGGTAGTTTATGTCAACATGACACAAACTAACATCATCTGGGAAGAGGGAACTTCAGCTCAGGGATTGCCTATGTCAGGTAGGTCAGTGAGCTTGCCTATGGGACATTTTCTTCATTAAGGATTGATGTGGAAGGCCCAGAGCACTATGGGACATGGTACCCGTGAACAAGTGGTCCTGCATTGTGTAAGAAAGCAAGCTTAGTCAGCCATGGGGAGAAAACCAGTAAGCAGCATTCCCCATAGGTTGTGCTTTGGTTCCTGCCTCCAGGTTCCTGCTTTGATTGCCAGCTCTGGCTTCCCTTGATGATGGACTGGAAACTGTGAACTGAAATAAACCCTTTCCTCCCCAATTGCTTTTGGTCAAGGTGTGTGGAGTATATTTGCACTACAATCAGAAATATGACAAAGGTGTCCACTTGCTCCAGTGTAGTGCTGAAAACCCTAGCTAGAGCAATAGCAGACAACCAAACAGAAAGGATACAAAGGAAGAAGTAGCTGCTGTGCTCACCACTACAATATGTGAATGTGTGATGGAGAGATGGAAGAGAAAGTGAAGGCAAGGAGTTGTACACTGCAGAGAAAAGTTTATCTGGAGACTCAACAGGGGTGAGAAACAGTCAGATATGAGGAGGCCATGGTGAGGTTCTCAAGGTGCTGCCCAAGCTGCTGCCAAGGGCTATGCCTGGGTCCATGGTCCTGCTGCCTCAGGGATCTGTGTCAATATCTGTAGCCTGGGTTACCACCAAAGGCCAAGTGGATGTCCACAGTCTAAGCTGAAACCAGAGACCATGTGCTGCCTTGGGGAAACATGCTGATCTGAGTGGCCCATGCTGCCAGCTGAGGCCATGGGGACATCTGGCCCATGATTCTACTGAGGACCACATCTGGGTTCATGGTCCTATGGTGGCCGGAGTTTGTGTTGATGTCCCAGAGGCCTATGTTACCTTTAAAAGCCATACAGACTCCCTGGTTTGGACTGCCACTTTCACAATGTGCTGAGCTGGCCCCACCCCTTGCCAGCCACCACACTCAGGAGAGCTGGCCCTGCCCTTCATTTGGGCTGCATAGTAGAGCTAACCCTAATAGCAGGGAAGTGGAAGGGGGTGATGGTGGGGGAGCCAGCCATGAAGGTGTAAGTGTAAGAGAGATGGACCCCACCTCTAGTCCTCTATTTGGTGGCTGGGTTGAGGGAGGGATGCTTTCCCTAGACCCCTTGCTCCTTGCTGCCTACAGCAGGTGGGATAGCTGACCCTTATGTCATGAGAGCAAGAGAGCTGTCCCTGCCAGTCACTGACTGCAGCCCTCAGAAAAGTGGAATCTGCTGCCCCCCGAACAGCCACAATAGTACTGTCCCTGGTGGTGAAGATGACAGCCAACTGAGCTGAGGACATGAGACCAGGAGAACTGACCTTGCTGCAACTTGGGCAGTGATGGAGAGTTCACCCAGGTGGTGAGGGCACAGGAAAGCTGGCATGCTGTCCAAATCCCCCAGGCCTACATCCTTTGAGTTGGGGCATCCTTAAATCTACCCCATCTATGAACTGCTGGAGGGCTTGAAAGGCCAGTCCCATATATCAAACACTGCAGGATCTCCATGACACAGGGCAACAACAGGATATCTGAGAAGAGTGCCTATGAGGATCCTGTATAGGTGGTGTAACAGAACCCAGAGGCCTTGAACAATTACAATGGTTCAACTTATTACAATGAACATTTGCAAGTAAATATGTGTGAACAAAAGAGTATACTTTGTGACACACTGTGACACACTACAGCTTCCAAGACAAGGTATTTTTTTATTCTATCTTATTTCATTTTGTTTTACTTTTTTTTATTATATTTTGGGCAAAAGTTTGCAAGGGTGGAGGGCAGATACAAAGGGACAGGGAGATGAGAGAGATTGGGGTTCGTATGTGAAATTCACAAAGAATCAATAAAAAGTGTTTTTTTTTTTTTTGTTAAAAAAAACAAATGCCAACAGATACGGGTGAGGATGTGGAGAAAGAGGATCCCATATTCACGTTTTCTGTGAGTGTAAACTACAGCAGCCACTATGAAAATCAGCACAGACATTTCTCAAAGAGGTAAACAGAGCTACCAGGGAACCCTGTGACACAGTGCTTGGGCAGATGCCCACAGGACTCTATATACATATGTTCTCATCTGTGTTCTCTACAAGTCTACCCATGATGTCAGGGAAATGGAATCAACCTACATGTCCATCAGTAGAAGAGCCGCCAGAACTGTGGAATTCTCAGTTCCCCTTGTGCCACTTTCTATAGCAGTGACACATGCTACGGTGTGGCGGTCATACTACCTCTGACATAGAAGGGAAGAATCACAGTCATTTCCCCCTTTTGTTTTCAATG
>NW_026590178.1:0-1106 GCF_907164565.1 Psammomys obesus
AGACAGGTGATACTTAGAATAAGCATCACAATGCAGTGTCTGGATTGAAACCAGATACTGGGGTAATCAGCCTTTGAATGAACAAGGATAAAGTGTATACATTCCAAAAGAACATTATATCAACATATATGTTCAATAATATTCTAATAAGCAAATAATCCACAGTAAAGCTGGCGTTACTCATTCATATACTTGTTTGGAGAGGGGAAGTTTATGAGAGTCAAGAATGCTGTTGTGGAGATATCTTAATCCTTATACCACATGTCCACAAGGAATAAAATGTCCAACTATATTGAAAGGGTTAGGCTAACTTTGTAACCTATATGTCTTTTAAAGCCTATAGTTTTGAGTTTTAGGTTCAGGTTAAGCTAAAGCCTCATAGTACTTTTCCAGAAAATGGAGAAATGTGACCCTATCTGTGAGGACAGATAGAAAAAAAAGCAAGCAAGCAATGACCTTCACTCAGCAAAAAGAACAACCAGACGCTTGCCTTCAAGATAGTATTTCTTAGCAACAAACCCAGACTTCTTCGGTGTAGCTTTTGACCTCCAGCCAAAAGTCCACAGCCCCTAATCTTTAAGAATGAGCTAACCACCCCCACCTTAAATTGCAGCTGCATCCACACTTGGCAGGACTGGCCAAGCTTGAGCATCTAAGACTAACCAATTATCTTACTTTATAGCTTCCTCATCCAATCCTACGTTGCCAAAACTGCAACTTCAAATTTCCCGCAATTTTTCTTTTAAAAACCTAAAGGCCTTTGTCTCCCAGTGGCACTCTTTGCTGACTGGTAGGGTGACCCCATTGCACAATGGTTAATAAACCTCTTGCTTTTGCAATGAGTCGTGGCCTGGGGGAGTTTCTGGGAAGGGCGCAATCTTGAACTCCTGAGCTGTGAGACCCCAGGTCTTACAATATGAATGTGGTAATCTCTCACTTGTTATTTTGCTTTTAATAGGGATATAATTTGTCAAAATACTTATAAGCCATGTGAGCCTAGGGATACAGAAAGAAGCAACATAATTCTTTCTCAGAGAATAAGCAGAAGATATGTAGTAGTCACTACTTTGAGAGCACTTTCTAGTTGTGATGGAAGGTTACAAATA
>NW_026590179.1:0-4382 GCF_907164565.1 Psammomys obesus
GAAGGGATAAAGAGTACAAGTCATCAGTGAAGGCAATATTTTCTGTAAGTGTTGAAACATATGAGACATTGCTACTCTGGGAATTACACTCCTAGAAGAGGGGACATAAACTCTTCTTCATTGTCTGAGAAGGAATTACTGAGGTAGTGAAGTGTGACATACGATGGGAACTGAAGGCTGATGAGATTTTTAAGATGTCTTTTTTGTGCCCGAGGAAACCGTGGATCTGTACGATTTAATTTTATCTTTTTTATGCTGGAGGTGAAGGATTGGTCTGAAGCTCAATGGTAGAGGATTTGCTTTGCACGCAAACTCTGCTAGATTCAATATCCAGTACTAACACAAAAGGAAAACTTGAAGTGATATATAGAAACTTAAAATTACTGATGTTTCCAACTGTCTTGATGCTAAGCAATGTCTTAACTGGTTCTCTTATTACACAGATTTTTCTAAAACCAGAGTCTTACCAAGAAGATCGTTCTGGGGAATCCAGTCAAACAGCCTTGTATTGGATCCTAAAGTGGCTGGTATCTTTCCTTTGTATCGCCACAAAACCTGTGGAAGACAATTCTGGGAGATTGCATGTAAAACACACATGGGACTGTGTGAAGGCAATGAGTTTTCAGAACAAATGGTGTACATACTTTAGGTGGTATTTCAGAAGGAGGTTACAGATATGACCATTTGCAGACACTGAGTTACAGAGAATTGCCTACAGCCAGCTATTCCAAAGGCTTCTATTATGGGTCTAATAAGCGGAACTTTTACACTTTGCTATTTATTACTGAAAAACAATTAGGAATAAACTAGAGTGTAAATATGGCTATATTAATAAATCAAACACAAATGCAAGGTATATTTACTAATTCTATGTGATCTGGTCACACAAGTATTCATCTTGTTTTTAGCATCATTTTTTTTTCTTTTCCCGTCATATTTTCTACCGCCTTATTTTCTTTACTTTCCTTTCTTCCTCTTCCCTTTTTTCTTTCTTTCTCTATCACTATTCTATGTCTATCTATTCTATGCCTGATTGATTTCATTTTGTTGTTTTTCTTGTTGTTGTTACTTCAGTGTTTGTTTGTTTGTTTTCTCTTTGTTTTGAGGGGGAATTAGATCAGGGGTTTTACTGACCTTCTGGGGAATCTGGGCAAGGGCCGAGGCAATGAGGTTGGCCTTTTCTTCTGTCAGGTTTTTGACCATTGACCCCAGAGAAAACACCACAACACCATGTTCCCCTGAGCTCTGGACAAATTCTTCCATTTCCTACAAACATAATGTTCTTTTGAAAATGTGGAGAATCATTAGGAGGAATTTTGTTCATAAGTCTAGGCAGAAAACACGAGAATAACAATCAAAGAAATTTTTGTATTTGTCTATCCCATGACATGTAAAACTAGATAGTAACTATATAAGAAAACACATTTTGTGAAAAAAAGATTCATAAAGTGTATGCAAGAACAAATGTGACACCAAATCATCAAAAATGGGATCAGAAAATAGGAGCAGCACTTACCTTTGTAAGTGGACATTGTTATTCACAAAATTTAACTTTGACAATGAAATGTTTGTTGACCTGGATGAACATTAGCGACACCAGAGAGCCAGACTTTCGGAGTTATTATCACACCTGTTATAACCTCGATATAATGATCACGTAACTACTGTATTATTTGAATCTATTTACTCATGTTATTATTTTTACTTGATGGAGTTGAGTCTCAATCTGCATGAAAAGGTCTGTGTTGATCAAACCAGTGCTCTCTAGAAAATCACCTAAAATGTCCCTTTATTCCCTTAATTATGTTATGCTAAACTTAGAGTCCCCTTCACTATCAGCTCCTGGGATCTTCATGCCAGCTGTTACTATGACAGTATGGGATCACCACCCTGTCTATTAGCTCACACACCTGACCAATCCCAAAGACCTCAACATGTTCTCACTCTTACTCGTCAAATCCTAAACAAGTCACCAGGACTTCTCTGGAAGGTGTCTTTCTCTATTAAACAGTGAGGGAAGGTGTCCCTGTTAATTAAAGGTATTAACCTTAAAGGAAAATCAGTTATTGTAGCATGAAATACCTAAATTTTTTTCCTTCATTTACTTACCTTAGGTAAAGGTTTGGCAGGTTTGCAATGCAGTCCTCCCACAAACTCAAAATTAGGTAAATATGGACGAGGAAATTCAAAGTCCCAGTATGTCCGAATCAGCCAAATCTCAGCTTTCCCCATAATCTCACATAAAGTGGTGGGTTTTCCTGGACAGTACACATAACATGGAGGAAATTTAGTACTCAGATTTACTTATTGGAAGAAAATTGGAAGAAAAATTTACCTATTGGACCTAAGTTTTCTTATTAACTAAGCTTATTATATCAATAAGCTTAAAAAGGACAGTGTGAAAGGAGAGGACTCAAAGATATCAGAAGGAGGGTAAGATGCAAGAATTACCATCTCCTAAAAATAAATCAATAAGCACTTACATGTAGCTACAGCTACTGATAAATTTCACAGCAATTTTTGCTCTCTAGTAAATGGCATAAGATAAGATTGTCTCTATCCTGTAATCTACTTTCCACCTACACGTTTCTATTATGCACCATGTTTATTCTTGTTTTCAGAATTTTGTTGGAGGATTCCCATTTGGCAAATGATTTATTTTTTATTTTGTCATTATTTATTCAGCAAGAAAACCCAGATTGAGTCTCTCTATACACAGTACACTTTGGGATACAAATATTGGGATCTCCGTTGTCTCTCTTTTTACTTACCATTAAGAAAAAAAATTGAAACTAAAAAAAAACTGTGGTACATCTATACAATGGAGTATTACTCAGCAATGAAAAATAAGGAAATCATGAAATTTGCAGGTAAATGGTGGGACCTGGAAAGGATCATCCTGAGTGAGTTGACCCAGAAGCAAAAAGACACTCACGGTATATACTCGCTCATATAAACATACAATATAGAATAAACCCACTAAAAGCTGTACATCTAAACAAACTAAGCAAAAGAGAGGACCCTAACTAAAAGGTTCAATCCCCATCCTGAAAGGCAAAGAGGATGTACATCAGAAGAAAATGAAAATAGGAAACAACCTTGGAACCCGCCACAGAGGGCCTCTGAAAGCCAGAAGAAAACAGGAAACCACCTTGAAACCTGCCACAGAGGGCCTCTGAAAGCTTCTGCAGTATAGACTGTCAAAGCAGATGCTGAGCCTGATGGCCAACTGATGGGCAGAGTGAATGGAATTTTATGTAAGAAGTGGGAAATAGTAAGAGCTGGAGGGAACGGGAACTCCACAAGCAGAGCAACAGAACAAGATAATTTGAACACAGGGAACTTCCCAGAGACTCCTACTCCAACCAAGGACTATTTGTGGAGATGACCTGGAACCCCTGCACAGGTGTAGCCCATGGCAGTTCAGTGTCCAAGTGGGTTACATAGTAATGGGAAGAGGGACTGCCTCTGACATAATCTGATTGGCCTGCTCTTTGATCACTTCCCCCTGGGGGGGAGCAGCCTTACCAGGCCACAGTAGAGGACAATGCAGCCACTTTTGATGAGAACTGATAGACTAAGATCAGAAAGAAGGAGAGGAGGACCTCCCCTATCAGTGGACTTGGGGAGTGGCATGCATTCAGAAAGGGGAGGGAGGGTGGGATTGGCAGGGGAGGAGGGAGGGGCTTATGGGGGGATACAAAATGAATAAAGTGTAATTAATAAAAAATAAATAAAAGATTTAAATTAAAAAAATATTAAACACTACTTTCAAGAGTTATTTAGAGAACATGACTATGTTAAAATACTAATGTTAGCCTATTCTACACGTAGAAAACACGTGCTTCAGGTGAGAAAAGAAACACTCGATGGGAATCTTTTTATATAAATCTGTTGATCTTGTGCAGGTAGGACAAATACTATGTTTAAATGTCATAATTTAGCAATTTTGACACAAGCTCATTTGGTGACTTCTCATTGATCTTGTCCTTGCTGGGCACAGGATTCTATCGAGGTTCAGAGCAGTGCATTTGATGTGCCCTGATCTGGGAAGATACTCTGATGTCAGAGCTGCCAGCCTTGCCTTCTCCTCACAAGCTCCTTGAGAAGAGGCTTTAGGTTGAGCCAATAGCTCACACCTTGGGTGCACTCCTGGACCACGTCTCAGAAGCCATGATCAGCACAGCAGAGCCACAGCACAGAAATCACCACAGGCCTTTCTGGAAAGCCACTGCTGTGCCTCCCCACCTGGCTCTGCAGAGGGTTAGTCTCTTCCATTCAGTGGTAATTTTTTTTATTATTATTCAATATTAGTTACAGTTTATTAACTCTGTATCCCATCTGTATCCCGATCCCTCATTCCCTTCCAATCCCACCCTCCC
>NW_026590180.1:0-89418 GCF_907164565.1 Psammomys obesus
TTCCAATCACAAAATATCCAAGAAATCAAGGATGCTATGAAAAGACAAAATCTAAGAATAATAGGAATTGATGAAAAAGAAGACTCAAGGCTCCAAGGTCCAGAAAATATTTTCAAGAAAATCATAGAAGAAGATTTTCCCAACTTAAAGAGATGTCCATAAATATAAAAGAGGCCTACAGAACACCAAATAGACTAGACCAGAAAAGAAACACATCACGTCACATCATAGTCAAAACACTAAATCTACAGAACAAAGAAAAGATATTAAAAGCAGCAAGGGAAAAAGACCAAGTAACATATGAAGGTAGACCTATCAGAATGATACCAGACTTCTCATCAGAAACTGTGAAAGCCAGAAGGGCCTGGGCAAGTATCATGGAGACTCTAAGAGATCACAAATGTCAACCCAGACTACTATACCCTGCAAAGCTTTCAATCAACATAGATGGAGAAATCAAAATATTCCATGACAAAACTAAATTTATGCAATATCTAAACAGCAAACCAACCCTACAGAAGATACTAGAAGGAAAACTCCAATCCAACAAAAACAAATTCACCCAAGAAAACAGAGCATACAGATAATTTCCCTTCAAAAATGAAAAGTAAACAAGCAATGAAACAGGGTAAGATCACCGACTCCATTACAAAAGGAACTAACATGCATTGGTCACTATTATCTATCAATATCAATGGACTCAACTCACCAATAAAAAGACACAGACTAACAGAATGGTTGCGGAAACAGGATCCAACATTCTGTTGCATCCAAGAAACACACCTATGCAACAAAGATAAACACTACCTCAGAGTAAAGGGCTGGAAAAATGTTTTTCAAGCAAATGGTTCCAGAAAACAAGCTGGAGTAGCCATCCTAATATCTAATAAAATAGACATTCAACCAAAGTTAATCCAAAAAGATAAGGAGGGCCACTATATTCTCATCAAAGGAAAAATCCATCAGGAGGACATCACATTCTTGAATATCTATGCCCCAAATACAAGAGCATTGACATTCGTAAATGAAACATTATTAAAGCTTAAATCATACATTGATCCTAATACCTTATTAGTGGGAGACTTCAACACTCCACTCTCACCAAAGGACAGGTCAACTAGACAGACACCAAATAGGGAAATAAAAGCACTCACAGAATCCCTAAATCAAATGGACCTAATAGACATCTACAGATCTTTTCACCCAAACTCAAAAGAGTACACCTTCTTTTCAGCACCACATGGAACCTACTCCAAAATAGACCATATAGTGGGTCACAAAGCAAGACTCAACAGATACAAAAGGATTGAAATAATCCCTTGTATACTATCTGACCACCATGGACTAAAGCTGGACATCAACAACAACAGAAACAACAAAGAGCCGATACACACACATGGAAAGTGAACAACTTACTACTCAATGACTGCTGGGTTAAGGAAGAAATAAAGAAAGAAATTAAAGACTTCCTAGAATTCAATGAAAATGAAGGCACAACATACCCAAATTTATGGGACACATTGAAAGCAGTGCTCAGAGGAAAATTTATAGCACTAAGTGACTACAAGAAGAAATTCATAACATCACATACAAACAACTTAATGGCCCAACTGAAAAGCCTAGAAAAAAAAGAAGCAGATACTCCCAAAAGGAGCAGACGGCTGGAAATAATCAAACTCAGGGCTGAAATCAATCAATTAGAAACAAATAAAACTATTCAAAGAATCAATGAAACAAAAAGCTGGTTCTTTGAGAAAATCAACAAGATAGACAAACCCTTAGCCAAGCTGACTAAAAAGCAGAGAGAAACTATCCAAATCAGCAAAATCAGAAATGAAAATGGGGACATAACTAGAGACACTGAGGAAATCCAAACAATTATTAGGTCATACTACAAAAGCCTATATGCCACAAAATTTGAAAATCTAAATGAAATGGATAATTTTCTTGACAGATTCCATCTACCAAAATTAAGTCAAGATCAGGTAGAAAGACTGAATAACCCTATATCTCCCAAGGAAATTGAAGCAGTCATTAACAGTCTCCCCTCCAAAAAAAGCCCTGGGCCAGATGGCTTCAGTGCAGAATTCTACCAGACCTTCAAAGAAGTGCTAACACCAATTCTCTTCAAACTATTCCACAAAATAGAAACAGAAGGAACACTACCAAACTCATTTTATGAAGCCACAGTCACCTTGATACCTAAACCATACAAAGAGCCAACAAAAAAAGAGAACTTCAGACCTATCTCTCTTATGAACATTGATGCAAAAATACTCAATAAAATACTTGCAAACCGAATCCAAGAACACATCAAAGATATCATCCACCATGACCAAGTAGGCTTCATCCCTGGCATGCAAGGGTGGTTCAACATACGGAAATCCATCAATGTAATCCGCCACATAAACAAACTGAAGGAGAAAAAACACATGATCATCTCCTTAGATGCTGAAAAAGCATTTGACAAAGTCCAACACCCATTCATGTTTAAAGTCTTGGAGAGATCAGGGATACAAGGCACATACCTAAAGATAGTAAAGGAAATATACAGCAAGCCTATAGCCAACATCAAACTCAATGGAGAGAGAGTTAAATCAATCCCACTGAAATCAGGGACAAGACAAGGCTGCCCATTGTCTCCATATCTCTTCAAAATAGTACTTGAAGTCCTAGCCAGAACAATAAGACAACTAAAGGAGATCAAGGGGATACAAATCAGAAAGGAAGAGGTCAAAGTGTCATTATTATTATTATGTCTATCTTTGTGTCTTAGGTGTGTTTCTTGTATGCAACAGATTGCTGGGTTTTGTTTACGTATCCATTCTGTTAATCTGTGTCTTTTTACTGGAGAGTTGAGTCCATTGATGGTGAGAGAGATTAATGACCAGTGGCTGTTAGATCCTTTGATTTTGATGTTGGCTGTGTTCATAAGGTTGTGTGCTTGGTTGCTTTTTGTTTTGCTGTATTAAGGTTAATTATTTCCTGTGTTTTCTTGATAGAAGCTAATTTTCTTGGGTTGTATTTTCCCTTCCAGTATCTTCTGTAATGCTGGATTTGTGTGTAGGTATTGTTGAAATTTGTTTTTGTCATTGAATATCTTGTTTTCTCCGTCTATGAGGACTGAGAGTTTTGCAGGGTATAGTAGCCTGGGTTGACATCTGTGTTCTCTTAAGGTCTGCATGATATCTGTCCAGGCCCTTCTGGCTTGCATAGTTTCTGTTGAAAAGTCAGGTGTGATTCTAATGGGTTTGCCGTTATATGTTACTTGGCCTTTTTCCCTTGCAGCTTTTAGTATTTTTTCTTTGTTCTGTATACTTACTGTTATGATTATTATGTGGCGGGAGGATTTTCTTTTCTGGTCAAATTTGTTGGGTGTTCTGTAGGCCTCATGTATCCTTATTGGCTTCTCCTTTAACTTGGGGAAATTTTCTTCAATGATGTTGTTGAAAATATTTTCTGGGCCTTGGAGATGGGAGTCTTCTTTTTCCTCTATTCCTATTATTCTTAGGTTTTGTCTTTTCATATTGTCTTGGATTTCTTGGACGGTCTGTGTCAGGAATTTTTTGGATTTAACATTTTCTTTGACAGATACATCGATTTCTTCCATTGTATCTTCTACACCTGAGATTCTTTCTTCCATTTCTTGTATTCTGTTGGTTATGCTTACCTCTGTAGTTCCTGTTTTCTTCCCTAAATTCTTCCTCTCCATTATTTCCTCCATTTGTGTTTTCTTTAACTTTTCTAGTTCTATCTTCAGGTCTTGAGTTGTTTTGTTTACTTCCTTCACCTGTCTGCTTGTATTTTCCTCTTTTTCTTTTAGTTCCTTCAACTCTGTCTCTTTGATTTCTTTCAGTGATTTAATTATTTCTTCTCTGAAGGCCACAAGCTGTTTGGCTGCATCTTCCCGTATTTCTTCACAGATGGCACTAATCTGCTTGTCTTTATCTTCCTCCATTTCTTTATGGATAGCCATGATCTGTTTGGTTTTATCTTCCTCTAATTCTTTACATATTTTATTTGTTTCCTCTATTATCCTCTTCATCAACATAGATGTAAGGTCATCTTCTTGATTTTCTATTATGCTGCATTGTTCAGGGCTGTTCGCCCCTGGATGGCTGGGTTCTGGAGATGACATATTGCTCTGTCTTTTGTTGGTTGAGCCTTTATGCTGACCTCTACCCATTGGGCTGATTTAGGTGTTGACTGTTAGTTTCTGTGCTTCCTGGAGTCCTGAGGTAGGGAGTATCCCCTTGGCCAGAAGATGATTTTTCCTGAAGGAGTCCTTCTCTGCTTTTTGGTTATGGTCACTGTATGGCCAGTGTTTCTCAGGAGTTGCCACTGCTCACCTCAGGTTTATAGCCCTGAGTAGTAGCTGTGGTCTATGTTAGGCAGGGGGGGATCTCCTCTTACCCATAGAAGTTCTCAAGACAGGTGCCCCACTCCTGGGTTTCTTGTTATAAATTTAGTGTGCTACTGCTCACTAAATTTCCATGTACAGTCCTCTTGAAGAAACTGCTGATTCCCTAGCTGTGGGGTTTTCTCCCAACAGGGAAACTCAGTCTGTTATCCTGGGGCGCACAGTTCTGTCCGGGAAAGTGGGAGGTGCACTCAGCAAGTCTCTGGGCCAGAGGCTGATTGCTCTGCTCTGGACCTGGAGAATGTGCACCTAGGTTGAGTTGGCGCCTGGGGGCACTGTTCTGGTCTGGAGGCTGGGTGCCTCACTCTGGACCAAAAGTTGTGTGTCCCTTTCTGGGATGGCGGCTGCAGGCACTGCTCTGGTCCAGACGCTGTGGGTGCAGCCCCCCTGAAGGACCAGGGATTCCCACAGTTTTCACAGTCCAGCCAGGGACAACTGGCCAATCCCTGGCACAGTATCTGAGGGCTGCTGTAATGGCTCTTCGGCTCCTGCAGGTCCGAGGATGCAGCTGTGTGTCCAAGTGCCCCAGGGGAACTCAACAATGGTGGCAGAGCACAGCACTCCTGCCTGCACTAGAGTCTGTGTGAGTCCAGGTAGTGTTTTGGTGCTGGGTGTCCTAAGCGTTAGATCTGCTGACTCCCTCCGCTGGGGGTTTCCTCCTGCCAGAGACATGCAGTCTGGTGCCCTGGTGCCCTGGTGCCCACAGTTCTAACTGAGGCGGCGAATCAGGCGCGCAGGCAGGTGCCTGGGTCCCGGCTCTGGGTCCGGGCTGGCTCTTGGGGCACCCGCAGAACCCGAGTCTTTTCCAGGGGATGTCTGGGTAACCTGGGGTCGGTCCCAATTGTTTCCTGCTCCATGGGGTGGGGTTATCTCTCGACTGGGAAATCCAGTCTATGGTGCTGTGGGCCCACAGTTCAGTCTGGGACCGTGACCAGTTCACGCTGGCGTGTAGCCCCGGGCTGATGACCAAGCGCCTGGCGGAACAGGGATCTCTTCCGCGGTTTAGCCGGGTGAGTTAAAGTTGATTGAATCCCCCACCGTGGGGTATCCTCTCACCTGTGAAACACAACCACTTGTGTTTTATGGTCGCGAATTCTGATTGCTGGTCACTGTGCCAATCCTGCTGTGCTGCTCCTCAGAATGAGAGTCCTCCCGGCGCCGCCATCTTGCCCCGCCGCAATGATTTGCTGACGTATCTTTTTCCTGTGAGTGGCAGGAAAGTACGTCTTTACGAGTCGAGAGCGGCCAATCTTACTCTCGGTTCGTGGCGGCGTTTTCTGAACGATCCGGATCCATCCATGCAAACCTCCATCCGGCAGGGGTCCGTGCTTCAGCCTCACGTTGGGCGCCACTTGTACCCGCCTGCGGGACTAGTAATTCGTGGGGTCTCCAAAGAGGACCATGCCTGAAAGAAAAACAGGCGAGAGTGAAGAACGGACTCAAGCAAATGTGCACTTGTCAAGAGTCCCTCTTGTATGTTTATGGCCATCTCCTTCTTTAAGTTGGGAAAGTTTTCTTCTATAATTTTCTTGAAAATATTTTCCAGACCTTTGAGCCTGATGTCTTCTTTTTCTTCTACTCCTATTATTCTTAGGTTTTGTCTTTTCATGGTGTCCTTGATTTCTTGGATGTTTTGTGTTTGGAACTTTTCTGATTTTATTTTTTCTTTGAGAGACGAGTCAATTTCCGCAAGTGTATCTTCAGCTCCTGAGATTCTTTCTTCCATCTCTTGTATTCTGTTGGTGATGCTTACCTTTGTAGTGCCTGATCTTTTCTCTATGTTCTCCAGCTCCTGGTTTTTCTCAATTTGTGTTTTCTTTATTGATTCTAATTCTGTTTTCATGACTTGCACCATTTCCTTCACCTGTTTGAATGTGGACTCCTGCTTTTCAATGATAGCTTTTATTTTTTTGTCCGTATCCTCTCTATGTATCACTAATTGTGCCTCTACTTCTTTGGCTATAATTGCCTGTATTTCTATGAGAGCTTTGTTTATTTCTTCTTTATTTGCCTTCATTTGTGTGGACATTTCTTTGAGAGCTTTGTGCATTTCTTCTCTATTTGCCTCAATTTTCGTGGTCATTTCTCTGAGAGCACGATTTGTTTCCTCTTGGTTAGTCTCGATTTCTTTGGTTATTTCTCTGAGGGCTTTGTTCATTTCATCTCTATGGGCCTCTAATAGCTGGAGAAACATAGTTTTGAGGTCGTTTTCTTGTATATCTAGTGAATTGAAGTGTCCATTGTTTATGGGGTTGCTGGTGAGGTCATTATGTCCTGATTTTTGTTGGGTGTGTTCTTATGTCTGCCTCTAGCTATCTGGTTATTTATAATCCTCACTGATTGTTCCTCGAGATTGTAGTTTGGGCTATGATCGTCTCTTTCTGTTTTCTGGACTGTTTTTTCAGGAAGATGAGAGAAGTTCACTGCTTTGGGTGTGTGCACTGTGTTTTCAGTTTTGCCTAGGTAAAGAATGTGACGCTGGCGCTATTCGCGTGCACTTTTAGCGGGTGCAGTGTGCATGCTCGGATTCTCTGACTATTGCAGTGGCCTGCAAGCCACTATTACGCAGTTCTGACTGAGATCCAGGGATTGTTTGCCTGGATTGCCTTGGTGCACCCGCAAGGCAGAAGCTTCAATGTTGGGGTCGCTATCCCAGGAATCCCTCTGATGCCCACACTAGGAGTGTGGGTGCCAGGGATCTCGTCTGGTTGCTTCTGTGGAGAGGCCCTGTGTCTGGGGCAATCTCTCCCTAGAAGGCTCACTCACTCTCTTGCAGGACCAGTTGGAATGCACAGGGGTTCCTCTTGCTCACTACTCTCTGTTTTGGTCCTGCTGCGGAAGTGCACAGGTAGGCTATCAGTCAGCTCTGTGACACTGTGGCTGCAGAACTCGGTGTCCACCTTTCCTGTGTGCTGCCTCTTTGTCCTTTCCCTCTGCCAGGAGGGGTTATGTTGACTGGTCCCTGGGTGGCACGGGAAAGAGTTAGGGTGAGTGTACTCAATCCCAGATCCGGGGCCCAGATCTCTCTGCCAGAACCAGCCTAGCGGTAGAATCTATGTTTGCTGATCCCAAGAGAGTACCGGGTAGGGTTCAGTGTCCTCAGATCCAGAGCTTGGGTTTCTCTGCTAGGGGCCGCTGGAGAGAGGGTGCTGTGTCCTTGGCAGGCTGCCTCTCTGTCCTTCCCCTCTGACCTTCTCTGCTAGGGCGAGCTTATGGAGGTGCTCTCAGGGGAGTACCAGCAGGGGTTGGGGCTTCTCAGTCAGATCCTGAGCCCTGAGCCGGTGTTTCTCTGCCTGGGGCAGGGGGTGGGGGGGCGCCGGTGATAGAACTTGCTGCTAGACCTTATTGCGCTGGACCCAGGAGAATCTCAGGACATGTAGAATGACCACAGTCCCAGATCCTGAGCTGTAGTTTGTTTGCTAGGAGCGGCCGGCAGCACTGGAGTTCCGGCTCTGTGAAGCCGCTGTGTGCCTCTTTATCCTTCCACTCCACTGCGGCAGGGTTATGGCGGCGTTTGGGGGAGTGCCCGAAAGGATTGGGTTTTCTCAGCCCCGATCTCGGGTTGGGGTACAGACAATGTGGTCTGTGGCAGATTCTGCTGGATGCCTCCTGCCTCCTCCGAAGAGGGAGTAGGGATTTTGAGCTGGGCGCGCAGCTGCTATACGCCCGCGGCGGGAGCTCAGTTGTGATGGCGGCCCTGCTGTGGTCGGAGAGACCTTCCAGGGAAAGACTGGGTGACCCGTGAGCAGTCTGGCAACTTTCCTTCTCCGTGGGGTTTTTTTGCAACTGGGACTCCCAGCCTTAGGCCCCCTTGTGCCCACCAATCAGCCTGGGAAAGTGATTGGGACAAGCAGGCTTGCGGCACCAGCCCAGAGACCCAAAGCCCGCGTTGCCGGGTTCTCTTCCGGGTTCTGGCTGGGCAGCGGAGAGTGGACCCGACCGCTTCCCACGCCGTGGGAGCTTCCCCTCACCTGGGAAACACGATAGATCGCTGTTGCTTTAGGGCCCAGAGTTCAGTCTCCTGGTCGCTGCACGGAGTGTGTTGTCCCGCTTCTCAGACACGGTGTTCTCCCGGTGCCGCCATCTTTGGCCCCTCAAGTGTGAATATGTTATGCCTACATTTTCATATCTTGGGAGCATGTAATAATTTGGTATGATAACAAATTGATTTCCTCAGTCTTGAGTGATCTGCTTGATTCTGGCATCAATGTCTTGTTTCTTTCCAGCATATCAAACCATGATGTCACATTTATTCTAAGAATTACCTCACATTTTCCAACACTCTATAGTCACAGGCTTAATCTTCTACACTGATTCCCTTCTAGTTCCTACTATCTTAGGAGGAATGAAAGATGCACTGTAGTCTTCAAGATCAGACTTTTTTTTCAATTATATATAATGCTCTTAAGATGTGTACATGTTGCACAAGTTTACTTCCAGTCATATGTAGCTTTCTACATGTTAGTAATTCACTCAAGGTTAATGACAATAAAGTTTAAATCAAACTCATTCCACATTATTTGCATTTATAAGGTTTTTCAAGAAAACAAATATCTTGATATAAGGCTGTGTCAAATAACTTGTCATTGGAGTTTATGGTAGATTCTCCTTAACGTGAATTTCTCATGTTCCATGTGTTTAGATTTGAGTTTCCTTTGTTTTCATGGGAATCCTCTCCAGTTTGACCTTTGTGGTGTTCAAACACTGATAAAAACCAATACAATGTTTATGACAGTATTTGTAACAGTGAGGCTCCTTTACAGCATGAATGCTGTACTATAGACTTAAGGTTGGTGAAGCCTCAAAACCTTGTGGCACTGTCTCAACTATGGAGGCTCTGATGATAACTATGGTATAAATAAGAGGAGAAAAATTCCCATATTGTTTACTTAGTTTATTTCTGTTAGTGTGATTAACACCATGATGAAAAATACTCAGAGGAGAAAAGGGGTTACTTCAGTTCACTGGCTTGCATGTCAACATCCATTGAAGCCAATGCAGAAATTAGCCAAAATCTAGCAGCCAACAGGTGAGGTAGAAACCACGGAGGCATGCTTGCTTTCTGTCTTCAGTCTGGCTTAGGTTAGCCAGCATTCTTATACCCCAGGACCACCGGACCAAGCACGGAACATGCAAGGTGCACTGCCATCATCCAGTGGTCTAGACTCTCCTATATCAATTAGCATTAATGAAAATGACTCAGACTTGCCAAACAGAAGCACTCATCTACCAAACTGAGACTCTCGCATATTGCTTCTCTGTGTGAAGTTAAGAGCAGCACTGGCATACGTCTTCAGGACTTGCAGAACATCTCATCAGTGAAGGTTCTTTGCTGCTGCTGAAGAACAAAAATATTTTCAAAGGCTTCTCTCATCACTTAGGTGTTTAGACTTCTGTGTTGATGATGGTTAGTGATATGACTGAAGGCTTTTCCACCTTATTTGGGTGTACAGATTCTCACAATTATGAAGGCTCAGAGGATATGAAAGTAAAGGCCTTGCCATAACTATAGCATTTGTAGTGCACCTAACCAATATGAACCCCATGATGTTGATAGAGGCATGAAAAACAGCTAAATGCCTGGCCACACCCTACATTTACAGAGGCTCATATGTCAATTCCTCGATGTATAAGGAGTGAATGATAAATAAAATCTTCAATACTTTACATTAGTAAGTCTGTTGCACTGTATGAGTACTCTTTTGTTTAAGGGAAGGGGAGCTCTTAAAGGCATTGTCACACCTTTCAAAGTTATGGTGTTTCTCTGCAGGATAAAAACTGTGGAGATCAGAAGTGTTGACTGAGTGGAAAGTAAGTCACTATATTCTTCACATGTGTATGGCTGCCCTCTACTATAGATTCTTTTAGGCTGTCAGGTATATATGATTCCAAAGGCTTTACCACATTCCCATACTTAAAAGGCTTCTATTATGAGTGATTTTTTAAATTTTTTATTTTACTTTTATTAATTACACTTTATTCATTTTGTATCCCCCCATAAGCCCCTCCCTCCTCCCCTCCCGATCCCACCCTACCTCACCTTTCTGCATGCATGCCCCTCCCCAAGTCCACTGATAGGGGAGTTACTCCTTTCCTTCTTTCTGGTCTTAGTCTATCAGTTCTCAGGAAGTGAAGAAGTGTAAACATTTTATGAACATTCTGACATTTATACTTTTCACTCCAGTTTGAACTACCTTGTGTTTAAAAATATAAGAAAGCTCATTAAACAGTTTGCAACATTTTTTTCATTTCTGTCATTTCATTTGTGTCATTTCTGTCTATACACATTATGAGGTGTTTCCAAAGTTCTTAGTAAGTTCAAAAGACCTGGCACTTTCTTCCCGCTTGTGTAAGTTCTCCACAAATGAATTCATTGATATTGCTTAATATCAGAAGACTGCTACTATGTTTTGCCACAATCTTTACACTTGTAATCTTTCTCTCCAGTAAGAATGATCTGATGTTGAGAATGTGCTGTGGAACTTCTAAAGTCTTTGGCACACTCTTTACATTGGAGGGTTGCTCTCCAGAATGAATTCTTTGAAGATCCCTAAAGTTTTTCATATTATTGCCACATTCGTTATATTTGTAAGTGCTCTCTACATTGTGAGTTAGTTTGTGCTGACATAGGATTGACTCTATAGAGAAGGCTTTTTCCACATTTGTAACATATATACAGTTTCTCTCCAGAATGGGCTACCAAATGAGTAGAAAAAATTTTGAAAGTTAAAAAGGCTTCCTTCACAATTGTAGGGTTTTTCACCTATATGAATTCTCTTGTGTTCAGAAAGTAATGATGGACAATGAGAGGCCTTGACACATACTTCACACTTGTAGGATTTCTCTTCCATATGAATTTTCTTATGTTTAGAAAGTCGTGATTGATACTGGAAGGCCTTATCACATACTTTACACTTGTAGGGTTTCTCTCCTGTATGAAGTCTTTTGTGTGAAGAAAGTAATGATGGAATATGGAAGGTCTTACCACATACTTCACACTTGTAGGGTTTCTCTCCTGTATGAATTCTCTTGTGTTTATAGAATGATGATGAACAATTAAAGACCTTCGCACATACTATACATTTGTAGGGATTTTCTTCTCTATGAATTTTGTGTTTAGAAAGTAATGATAGATGGTGGAAGGTCTTGCCACATTTTTCAC
Organism: Psammomys obesus; assembly: GCF_907164565.1. Classification (NCBI taxonomy): domain Eukaryota; kingdom Metazoa; phylum Chordata; class Mammalia; order Rodentia; family Muridae; genus Psammomys; species Psammomys obesus. The sequence goes on from NW_026590180.1 coordinate 11,583, forward strand.
ACTTGTAGGGTTTCTCTCCTGTATGAATTTTCTTGTGTGAAGAAAGTAATGATGGAACACGAAAGGACTTGACACATACTTCACACTTGTGGGGCTTTTCTCCTATAAGAATTTTCTTGTGTACAGAAAATAATGACAGAACATGGAAGGCCTTGTTACATATTTCATGCTTGCAGGGCTTTTCTCCTGTATGAATACTCTTGTGTTCATTAAGTAATGATGAAAAACTGAAGGGCTTGTCACATTCTTCACACTTGTAGGGCTTCGCTCTTAACTCAATGCCCTGGTGCTTACTATAATTTGATTTCCAATCAAAGGCTTTGCCACATTCTTTGCATGTATAGCATTTTCCCCCTAGTGAGTAAAGGTTGAGAAATGAATGAGAGCAAAATTCTTTATATTTACAATGCTTATCTTCAAAAACAAATATTTATCGCACTTACATTTTTCTATATAAATAATAATCTGCATTTAAAATTTTATACTCTATTCAATAAAGCCTAACTTAAAATACACAACAAGTGAGAATCATGCAACCTTTGAAGTGAAAAGAATATGACAACATAGAACACAGAAACAAAAGAGTATTTATCAAAGTCAAACATGTAAGGAAGGCACAGCATCAACAATCAAGACAATCCAAAATAGCATTATGCAACTGGAAATTTGCCCCTTAAACAAATATGGAAATATTATGACTAGACAAAACAAAGTATAAAAATAGTCTAACTTACAAAACAGCTGTATACCCAGTTTGTACATATCCTAAGTACAAAGTTTTGTTTTGGAAGTTATGAAAGTTAAGCCACACAATTAAAAATTTCCCATAATAATATTAAACAATAAATTTCAAGGATTCGAGAGAATGAGTGTTATGTACATCTGTGAAGAAAATAAATAGCTAAGTTAAACTTCATTTAGGCTTTCACCTAAAACCAATGTAACTTCATGGTAGGAGAAACCAATACTTATAAGACTTAAAGTATTCTAAATGTTAGATACATGTCCTCAAATGTCAGCAAAAGACAGAAAATTAGATCTTTAAACGATGATTTCCCTCCAAACATTGTGTCTCCATAGCTTCATGCTGTATCTTTGAATCTCCCACTCTGTGCTCTAACTCCCTCTTTCCAGCATATCTGGGGGCATGGTGGCAGCTGCTTGTCTTGTCACATCTGAAGACTCGTCTTTGCTCCAGAAATGTGATGATGAATGGCTTAGAGGAAGCAAGACCTGTTAGTGGGAAAACAGAACAACAATTTTAGGGAAAAACAATTTTTACTCAGGTATTAAAAACAAGGAAATCATGAAATTTGCAGGTAACTGTATGGAACTAGAAAAACTCATCCTGAGTGAAGTAACCCAGAAACAGAAAGACACACATGGTATACATTCACTTATAAGTGGATATTAGCCACATAATACAGTATAGTCATCTACAGACCTAAAGAAGCTAAACACTAAGAAGGACCCTAGGGAGGATGCTTAAATCTCATTCATAATGGTAAACAGGATAGACAACAGAACTGGTGGAAGACAGGAAACAGGATGGGAGCCTACTACAGTGGGTCCTCTGAAAGGCTCCACCAAACTGGAGATCAAAGCAGATACTGAGATTCAGGGCAAACTTTGGGCAGAGCACAGAGAATCTTAAGGAAGAAGGGGGGTAGGGTTACAGGGACACAGAGGGGACAAAAGCCCCACAAGGAGACCAACAAAACTAAAAGATATGAGATCAGGGAGTCCCGTAGAGATTGATGCACCAACAAAGGACCATGCATGGGGAAGATCTAGAACACCTGCTCAAATATGGCCAATTGGCAGTTCAATCTCTATGTGGATCTTTGAGTGACAGGAGCAGTGGCTGCCTCCATCGTGAACTCGGTTGCCTGCACTTAGAGCACTAGGCCCTGGTGAGGCAGCCTTGACAGGCCCTGGAAGAAAAGGATCCAGGCAGTCCTGATGAGACTTGATAAGCTATGTGCAGATGGCAGAGGAGGAGAACTTCCCCTTTTCAGTGGACTAGGGGAAGAGTAAAGGGGGAAGAGGGAGGAAGGGAGAGTGGAACAAAGAGGAGTTGAGGGAGAGGGCTTCAATCAGGATATATAATGAATAAATTGTGGGGAAAAAAGTAATAAAAAAAGAAAATGTTATGGCATACTGAAATCTGCAATCAAAGAACATATTTATTACAAAAGAGCCAATTAATTTCTCACTGGAACCTTTGAAAGGCAGAAGATCCTGGAGAAATGCATTCCAAGTCCGAAAAGACAAGGACATCCAACTTTAGCTATTACACACAGCACAACTCTCTGCAGTAGTTGAAGGAGAAAAAACAACCATCCACAATAGAAAGAGCATTAAAAATTTATATCCTAGAACTCAACTCAACAGTATTTCTACAGAAAATACTGGAAGCAATATTTTAGGCTGAAGAAAGGGATGAGCATTGCAAAGACACTATGGAAAGGAATAAGTAGTCAAAATTACTAAAACAATGAGAACACAACACCAAAAATCAGCAACACAGTGACAATTAACACTATTCAAAAGACACAGGCTGAGAGAACGAATCAAGAAACAAAACCATCTTTCTAGTGTCTATAAGAAATATATCTAAGAGACTTCTTTATGGAATATGACAGGTTTTCAAAATATTCCCTTAAGATAGTCTAAATTTTTTGATATCTGTTGTTAGTTTTTCTCATTCATTCTTAACCCTCCTTTTCCCACTCAGTCTATAGAACCTATCTTTATAGAATTGACAGAGTATGTTCTTGGACAGGTATGCTCTATATGTAGGTAGCTTTGTTCCTCAAGGAGATGCATGTATGCTTTGTTGTGCACACAGAATTGATTGCCACTAGAAGACTTTTCACCTAACTGTGCTGATGCAAGGACCTGCATAAAACAAACAAGTAGGGATCAGACTCCTGACATTTGAACCTACACCTGCCCAACTTGTGTTGGGCAAACTGTCTTCCTGCCTCCTCTGCCTTGTTAACTGCGCCCATGCCAGCCAGAAAAGGCCCTGCAGGGATGCTGTGGAGGAACAACAGAGATAGAATGGAGGGTACATGTGACCGCATGGGGAAACTGGGGAGAAGAGTGAGGCAATACTCATGGAGGTGGAAGAACATAAATATGGCTTTGAAGAGTGTCCTTGTACTCACTGAGAGAAATATTTTAACACAAAAGGACAAAATGATGCCAACCTGTGCTTCTCAAGTTTATTTCTTTCTCCTTTTGAAGGTCATCAAAATCAGTCCCGGGACTGTCTCTGACATGAACTGTGTTACCTGCTTCTTGATCACTTCCCCATGGCAAAGCTGCCTCCCCAGATCACAGGGTAAGAGGACATGCTCAGTCCTGATGTGACCTGATGAGCCTGGGTGGGTTGGTGGCAAGGGTGGGAGGGGCTCCCCTTTTGTGAGGAATAAGAGAGGGGCGATGGGTGAAAAGGGAGATAGGGTGGGACCAGGAGGAGAGGAGGGAGAGGGCTAGATTGTGATGTAAAGTGAACAAATAAATAAATAAAATTTTTAAAAGACAGTCAAAATAACACTTGTGTCTTCTCTGCATGGCCCCTGACATGTGCGCAGCCATGACCAGGTACTAAATGACATCACCCAACACAAGTTCCCTCACAGTGTCAAACATAACAAGGTTACTACTATCTGAGTCTGTTAAAACCACTAAGTCCTTAATTCCTATATTTTCTCACACTAACGTTAGGATGAAATAAAATGAGCCTGCAAGGAAAAGGTGAGGATTGCACACCACAGGAGACTGGACACCTTCCTCAGGCAGAGGAAGAAATACCACTGTAACAACTTAATGGCTGGATGGTGGTGATAGCACATGTGAAGGACAGTGGTAGATATGGTTCTCATTTTCCATTGGTAGAGTCTGAATTCTGTTCTGGAAAAACTCCAAAAAAATCTAAATAAAGCACCATGAGGTCATGACAGAAAGTAACAGAGAAGAGTATGCAAAGATAAAACTAACATTCCCTTCAAATACAGAGAGTCAAGCAAGGCAAAAAGAATCTTTCTCCATACTGTAAATGCAGACATCAATACATGATGTCATTAACAAAAGGATACTAGTGAAAAATTGGAAATTAGATTTCAAACACAGTCAATAGAACTTCTCTAAGCACATGTTAAGTTTTAATAATTAGTAAGATGTCAATTGGATGGATTTCTGTCAGGTCGCTGGTTGCTTTAGAAGTGAGAGGAATCTGAGTGAGTTGTCCCACAAGCAAAAAGACACACACGGTATATACTCACTCATATAAACATACAACATAGAATAAACCCACTAAAATCTAAACATACTAAGCAAAAGAGAGGACCCTAACTAAAATGTTCAATCCCCATTCTGAAAGGCAAAGAGGATGGACATCAGAAGAAAAAGAAAACAGGAAACAACCTAGGAACCTGCTACAGAGGGCCTCTGAAAGCCAGAAGAAGAAAACAGGAAATAACCTCGGAACTTGCCAGAGAGGGTCTCTGAAAGCCTCTGCCATGCAGACTATCAAAGCAGATGCTGAGCCTGATGGCCAACTGTCGGGCAGAGTGAATGGAATTTTATGTAAGAAGTGGGAAATAGTAAGAGCTGGAGAGGACAGGAACTCCACAAGGAGAGCAACAGAACAAGAAAATTTGAACACAGGGAACTTCCCAGAGACTCATACTCCAACCAAGGACTATTCATGGAGATAACCTAGAACCCTGACAATGCAGCCACTTCTGATGAGAACTGATAGACTAAGATCAGAAAGAAGGAGAGGAGGACCTCCTCAATCAGTGGACATGGGGAGGGGCATGCATGCAGAAAGGAAGGTGGAGGGTGGGACTGGGAGGGGAGGAGGGATAGGCTTATGGGGGGATACAAAATGAATAAAGTGTAATTAATAAAAGTTAAATTAAAAAATAAAAAAAGAAGTGAGAGGAATCAGAAGAAGTAATAAACTATTTTTTTAGAATCTTTTTAAAACACAGAGTCTCATGGAGCATAGGCTCACTTGGAATGCCTATGATTCAGAGGATGACTTTGAACTCCAGGATTCCTGACAACTCTTCAAAATGTAAAGATAAGAGAGATTAATCATAGAATAGGCTTAAGTTCACTTTTCAATCTTAGGGCTATTTAATTCAAAATATATATATACATATTTGGTGCCTGTAAGCTATATATGAGCATGCTGCTGTATTACCCCTACACTGTAAGGAAGCTGTTCTGCTCTGTAAGGCGGTGAGCTTTTCCCACTTCATATACTGTTATTATTTTTCCTACACATTAGCAATGTTAACTAGGGACTATCTATTATTTTATATATGGTTGGAAATTCACTGAGAATTCCAGTAGACAGGACAAGGTGGTCTGAAGCCCATGCTTCCTAAGTATAGACTTCAATGTCATAAGCCAGTCTCCAGCTCAAAACACCTGGTTTGACTGAAGAGTGACAGTATGTGCAAGGTCACTGGAGACACAAAGTGGATGTGGAGGGAAAATCCTGAAAACCCTGTGTCTGGCTGTGAATGAAGAACTCTTTCGAGGAGGCTGTGTCTGCAGAGACCGATGGCCCATGTGGATGTTTAGGGCTGTGCAGAGACTGGAATGTTGCAGGTTCAGGGGGTAGTGTCTTACCTTGGATTGGTTTTACCCTTCAGGAACAGTCAATCCCTGTCTCCCTCTGGAATGGACCAAACAGCTTGTGACAATAGAAAAAAAAAAACTTTCTAGAATCCACTGACTTGGCAGAACATGAGTATCTATCTGTCCAAAAGCTAAGAATGTCATCAGATCATATCTTAGGAGTATAGCTCCATGACATAGGAGCTTCCCCTCTGGGGCTCTCACAAGTATATTTCAAACTTCCCTTGATTTACAACATCCTTTCTTCTATAAAATCATGAAACTGCTTTCCTGTTAGAGCATGGAATTTGGAGTAACTTCATGGCCACTCAAATGGTTCCAGACTAAACTACCTCTTAACCCCTAACACCTGTGGGTTTTTCATCATCAAAAACCTACTATGTGAAAATCACAAGACCCTTAGTGTGACTCAGATTTCCAAATTCATCTTATATTCTTTGTAACACAGTACAAAAACTTGGGCAAACTATTATAGAACTATTCAGGAAGAAAGCATCAATGATCCTGGATGCCATATTCAATGACGGAGTACACTTAAGGGTGTTCAGACACTGCTTATAATGGGGACAGAGAGATGAAAACCATATGATGAGAACAATGTACAGAGACAGTCAGATTATCAGGGCCACTTCTCCCCTCCCTTTCAGACATTCCAGCCCCTCCCAGAGATCACAAGCTCCTTTTCTGTCATCACATCTAGCCATCCCTCACATATGAAAAGAAGTCCAAACTTCAGACACTACACGGTCTCAGAATTGATGAGGTATTACTATCTAGTGATTTTTACTCAAGTGTAAAGTCTGTGATTATGTGGATTGTGCAGGAATAGGTTGATACCAATTCCAAGATTTTTCTGCGCCTATAAACAGTGTCTTGTGGTGACTCGGGTCACAGGGTGTACATTAGGGTGTCCAAAGCCGGGCATCCATTGATCTAATAATTCATCCCAAAGGAAAAGGCTCTAACATTCCAATCAACAATCGCTCTCACAGGACTCTCTGTCCTCGGAAACTAGGAACTTTGGGAAGCTTTGTGAACTCAAACCAGGAGTCCTAGGCCAGACATGAAGTTCAGGAGAAGCTAGATGTCCACGTGTTCTAGGAGTCCTGAGAAATCTAACTACAGCCATGTGAGCCTGGGTCAGCTAGGTACCGCATGTTTTCCCAGCAAAGATGAGTCAGCTCCTTAGGCACAGGCAGTCAGCAGATCCAGCCAGCCCTTGAAATCCCATTGTTTCCAAACTTCTTCCCTCTCTCTGGTCAAATTTGCACCCAGGAGCAGTGGCCCAGCCTAGGTCAGCACAGTATCTCCATGTCACCTTCCCGGTCTTCCCAACCAATCAGCCCAAATCAGCTCCCTCTGCGCCCGACCTGCCACCGTGCACAGTCACTCAGATCTGCAGGACGCCGCTGCTCCCTCCACCATCTCCAGGTCAGAGATCCAAGCCCAGGGAGGAGCAGGACTCCAGCCTAACTTTGGAGAGAAGCCTAGTTTGAATAAGAAATGAGGAAGTCTGATACCCACAGCCCTCTCTTGTGACGTCATAAAGTCAAGACTACATTTCCCACAACCCAGAGCGAAGGACTTCCAGAAACTCAAAGAAGAGGATTTGTACAGTTCCTGTGTCCTGCTCAGCTGTGAGTGAGTAAATTTGGAAGGAAACAGGAAACCCGAATCCACGGGGATTCAGGTTGTTTTAAAGTCCTGTCGATATTAGTCTGTGAGTCGAGCCCGTCACAGTAATGTTTACATTTCCTAATTATTTCTGCTAAGACGTTGTGATTTTAAAACCCGATCTATTTACAGAATGTTTCTGCCACATGGGAAATTTAGATTAATGTGCTTTACTTAAAAATATGAAAGCAGAGGATGGAGAGTACTGAGATCAGACTGTAAAGTTATTAAAGAAATAAAACATAAAGAACATGAGTCACGTCCGTTTTCCACAAACTGTTAAGGCTAGGACCTCTATGATTGGCTCTAGCTGGTTGTAAGGGACCTAAAGGGAACAAGGGCCCACAAGTAGTACAGGCACATATTAAATACTTACAGAAATTTATGGATAGTTGCAGAGAAAGCTCATGGGGTAATAGAGCCAAATTGTGAAATCTAGAGTGGAGCAATCACGCAAATTCTAATGGAGAAAACAGAAAGATCATAGTAGATGATCAGTCTCCCTGTTTGCCTCTGGAATGGTCCCAGGAAGTCCCAAATGAGAGTGTACATGCTGAATAAAGAGAGGAACCTGTTTTTGTTCAGTAATTGCTTGAAGTTGAATTATGGCCAAATACAGAGGACCTTCAGCCGGTTTAACAACTGCTAAAGGTATGGCCTTAACATCATTAGAGCATATTGGCGGTCACTGAGAGTATTAATGGGGTCTTGCCAATCTCCTAAGTGGTCTAAGATAGCCAACAATTCTCCTTACTACACAGATCCCTCAAAGAAACTAGTAAGCGCTTTAGGTTTGCGGTAATGTCAAGAGTGAATAACATAGCCAAAATGTGTCTGTAAAGAGTCAAGAATTGTCCTATCTAAAAGTACCACCTATGAATCACAGCTTTAAAGGAAGCATGGATAGGATTTTAGTTTTAGAGAAATGGTTATTCTTACCTTGGACATTTAACCAAAAGAGGCGAGCAGTGTAATGGGATGAGGCCGTCCAGGCAGGTAAGTCCAGGGAAACTGGAAAAGTGATTGTACCTGGCTTTTTACCAAGTAATAAAAGGGATGTTTTTAAGGACCGTTAGTGCAAGAGTGAAAATATTATCTCTAAAATGTGTAGCGTTAGGGGAGAAGATTAAGCCAAACGAACCCAGTATAATATTGTATTGGGTGGTTTGAAGAGGACACCAGTAGGAAATCCCTGCACAGGCATCACAAGGCCCCAAACCTCACTAGCAGAATCAAACTGATGTAGAAGGACTTGATTAAGGCCAGCATTAACATCTTGTAGAGCCTGTTTTGCCGCCTCTATAATGGTTAAACTTTCCTCCGGCCATTTGGCACCATGAAGCAAGAGAAAGAAGGGGTGAGCTGTCCTGTGCTAACAGGAAGGCAAGGTCTAGTCCAAGTTGTCCAGAAAGGTCTTCATGGAAGCCAATGTGTGGGGTATGGGAAAGGAGAACTGTAACTTTTGGTTCTTAATAGCATCGGGGGTAACTGTGTGCCCCCAAACAAATATGATTCTTGAGTCGGCACCTTTTCAGCTGCAGTGTGAATACCAGCTGCCCTTAAAGCAGCAGAGATATCCTGGAGCTTGAGCTGTAAGGATTGTACTCACGGTGACCAATCAAAATATCACCCTTATAGTAGATCACAAAACTGGCCACCTTTTTAATATCCTCCCACACATAAATCTGGCAAATAGTGCCACTATTTTTCATCCCCTGTGGCAATACACTCCACTGAAATCTGTTCATAGGTGTTTTATTATTAATTACAGGCACCTAGAAGGCCAATCTTTGTCTGGCTGATGTAGAGGAATAGAGAAAAAATAATCTTTACTGTTGATGGTGACAATATATATCCATAAGGGATTGTGTATAATGCAGGGATACTAGTCCGGGTAGCTTCCATTGCTTGCATAGTAGCATTGATAGATCTGAAGTCATCTAAGAATCTAAATTTGCCTGACTTTTTTATAACAAAAACAGGAGAATTCCAAGAACTAGTAGAAAGCTCTGTATGATCACAGTCAAGTTGTTCTTGGACACGTTGAACAATTCCTGGTGTTTCTCTCCCTCTGACAGCCATTAATCTATTCATATCAACTTTATGAGGGATTGGAATCCTGTTAAAACAGGGGCCCTTAGATTTTGGGGAGTGCTTCAAATATAATTTATCTTCTACAATGCAATTGTGACATGTCATAAAAGGCTTTACTGTCTGTGGATGACTACATCCATATCTTCTAAGACATCTCTTCACCAGAGGTAATTGGGAAGGTCTACTAGCATTAGGAGGGTAATTTCCCCCTTGATTACCATCATTGTCACACTATGTAATTGGTCTAGCTGTTTGCCAAGACTGCATCAGGCCACCAACACCTGTTACAGGTGGGCTGAAATTTCCCAGAAGTAGGAACGTTGTCACATCTTAAGCAAGTTTTCTCTGCCCTGGTATCATTGATTTCACAAAACATGTTATCCTCTAATTTTAACAGAAGGCAGGCCCGGTGCATACTAACAAGAATTGTCCACAATATTTTCCACAATATTAAAGGGTTTCCCCTTTAATTGTGGGGCTGGGAGTTGTCCTGCTAGAAGTTTAAAGGCTGCCTATCTTTGGTAGCTTTGGAGCAGCAATTTTTGGCCCAATGAAATCCTTTTTTCACATTTTGGGCAGATTGATTGGGGGGGGGGTGTTTTTCAGTTTTGTCTGGTATCTTGTTAGGACACTGACAGCCAAGTGCGCCTGACCCCACATCTCCCATTCTGCCTTGCATTTACCTCCAGTGCCCTGTGTTTTTAAATGCATAGCTAGAGCAGCTCCCAAGCTTTCTGTCTAATCGAGGGTAGTACCTAGGTCTCTGGTGGCAGTTATACAATCCCTCAGTTCCCCACTCCACACTATGGCAATGGCTCTACGAGCCTACATGATATCCCCTCCCAGGCGAGCACCTTTGTTAAGGAATCTGCAGCTGCGTAATATTGTACCTACCGATTGACCACTTCCTACACTCTACAGACAAAGCTGGCAAAGGGTTTATTTAGTTTTTGTTTTAACGAACTGAGCGGTACTGCAGTACTTGGAAGTTTTGTGTATGGCCTTCATGACACACATGCACATCTGATCAAAATACTTAGGAGGGCCTAAAATTAGAGTAGCGGGAGAAGGACAGTTGACTTCTCCCTGAAGGTCCTGAGTAGAGGTTTGAACATTTAGATCCAAGCTCTCTTGGCTGAGGACTTCTCCCTCATCTTAGAAAGCAGATTTCCGTTGAAGGAACTGCCCTTTGGATGAGCTTGCTCATGTATTTTTCTAGTCTTGAATGTAACCCATTCTCACGAACTGCTTTTCTAATATTATTTTTGGATGTTTGTTTGTTTGTTTGTTATAATTTATTCACTTTCTATCCCAATTGTAGCCTCCTCCCCCATCTCCTCCTGAGACCACCCTCCTTCTTTTCTCCTAGCCCCATTCCCTACTCCACAGAAACGGGGAGCCATCCTCCTCTACCACCTGACCCTAGCCTATCAAATCTCATAAGGACTGCCTAGATCCTCTTACTCTGTGACCTGGCAAGGCTGCATCACCAGGGCAAGTGACTAAAGAGTGGGCAGCTTGTCCATGTCAGAGATGACCCCTGCTCCCTTACTAGGGAACCCACATGGAGACTAAGCGGCCTATGGGCTACATCTGAGCAGGGAGTCTAGGTCCTCTCCATGCTTGGTCCTTGGTTGGTGCATCAGTCTCTGCAAGACCCCCTGGGTCCAGATTTGTTGGCTTTTTTGTTCTCCTTGTGGAGCCCTTGTCCCCTCTGGGTTGTTCTATTCCCCCTATTCTTCCATAAGACTCCCTCCACTCTGTCTAATATTTGGCTGTGAGTCTCAGCATCTGCTTCAATCCCCTGGTGGGTAGAGTCTTTCAAAGGACATCTATGGCAGGCTCCTGTCCTTCTGTCATTCTTCAGCCGCTTCTGCTGTCTCTTCTGTTTGACATTCTGAATGAGAATTAAGCCTCCTCCCTATGGTTCTCCTCCTTATTTAGTTTCTTTAGGTCTGTGTATTTTAGTATGGTTATCCTGTATTATATGGCTAATAGCTGCATATAAATGATTATATGCCATGCATGTCTTTCTGGTTCTGAGTTACCTTACTCAGGATGATCTTTTCTAGTTCCTGCAAATTTCATGATTCCTTTGTTTTTAATAGCTGAGTAGAATTCCATTGTGTAAAGCACAGTTTCATTTTCCATTCTTCGGTTGAGGGACATCTAGGTTGTTTCCAGATTCTGGCTATTACAAATAAAGCTGCTGTGAACATAGTTAAGCAAAGCAAATGTCCTTGTTGTACGGTGGAGCATCTTCTGGGTATATACCCAGGAGAGGTATAGCTGGGTCTTGAGGTAGCACTATTCCCAATTCTCTGAGAGAGTACCAGATTAATTTCCAAAGAGATTGTACAAGTTTATACTCCCACCAGCAATGGAGGAGGGTTCCCTTTCTCCACATCCTCTACAGCATGTCCTGTCATCGCTTGAGTTTTTGATGTTGGCCATTCTGATGGGTATAAGGTAAAATATTAAGGTCATTTTGAATTGGATTTCCCTAATGACTACGGACGTTGAACATTTCAAGAGTTTCTCTTTGAAAAGTCTCTCTTTAGCTCTGTACCTCGTCTTTTATTTGGATTATTTGTTTGTTGATGTCTAATTTCTTGAGTTCTTTATACATTCTGGATATTAGCCTTCTATTGGATGTAGGGTTGGTGAAGATCTTTTCCCATTCTGTAGACTGTTTTTTTGTTCTGTTGACAGTGTCCTTTGCTTTATAGAAGCTTTTCAGTTTCATGAGATTCTATTTATTAATTGTTGATCTTAAAGCCTGAGCTGTTGTTGTTTTGTTCAGGAAGTTGTCTCCTGTGCCAATAAGTTCGAGGTTCTTCCCCACTTTTTCTTCTAAGCAGTTTAGTGTGTCTGGTTTTATGTTGAGGTCTTTGATCACTTGGACTTTAGTTTTGTTTAGAGTGATAACTATGGATCTATTTGCATTTTTCTACATGTAGACATCCAGTTCAACCAGCACCATTTGTGGAAGATGCTATTATTTTTCCATTGTATGGTATTGTCTCCTTTGTCAAAAAGCAAGTGTCCATAGCTGTGTGGGTTTATTTCTGGGTTGTTGAGTCCATTTCATTGATCCACTATTCTCTTTCTATGTCAGTACCGTGCAGTTTTTATTGCTGCTGCTCTATAGTACAGCTTGAGATCAGGGTTGGAGATACTTCCAGAAGATCTTTTATTGTACAGGATTGTTATAGCTATTTCCTTTTTGTTTTTGTTTTTTTGTCTTTCCATATGAATTGGAAAATTTTTCTTTCAAGGTCTGTAAAGAATTGTGTTGGTATTTTGATGGGAATTGCAGTGAATCTGTAGATTGCTTTTGGTAAGATGGCCATTTTTACTGTTAATCCTACCGATCCATGAGCATGGAAGTTCTTTCCATCGTCTTATATTTTCGTTTTTATTCTTTAGAGACTTTTTTTTCATGCAAGTCTTTAACTTGCTTGTAGAGTTGCATCATATACTTTATGATATTTGTGGCTATTGTGAAGAGTATTGTTTCCCTAATTTCTTCCTCAGCCCATTTGTCTTTTGTATATAGGAGGACTACTGGTTGTCTTGAGTTACTTTTGTATCCAGCCACTTTGCTGAAGGTGTTTATCAGCTTTAGGTGTTCCTTGGTAGAATTTTTTAGGTCACATATGTATATTGTCATATCATCTTTAAAGAGTAATACTTTGACTTATTCCTTTTCAATTTGTATCCCCTGGATCGCCTTTAGTTGTCTTATTGCTTTAGGTAGGACTTCAAGTATTTTGTTGAAGAGATATGGAGAGAGTGGGCAGCCTTGCCTTGTCCCTGATTTCAGTGGAATTGATTTAAGTTCTTTTCTGTTTAGTTTGATATTGGCTATATGCTTGCTTCATTATGTTTTGCTATATTTAGAAATGTCTTTCTAAGACTTTAAATATGAACGAGTGTTGGATTTTATAAATGCTTTTTTGACATTTAATGAGATGATCATGTGGGGTCTTTTTTTTCTTTCAGTTTGTTTATATGGTGGATTACATTGATGAATTTCCACATATTGAACTACCCCTGCATGACTGGGATAAAGCCTACTTGGTCATGGTAGATGATATCTTTGATGTGTTCTTGAATTTGGTTTGTGAGTATTTTATTAAGTTTTTTTACATCAATTTTCATAAGGGAAATTGGTCTGGGATTCTTTCTTTGTTGTATTTTGTGTAGTTTAGGTATCAAGGTGACTGTTGCCTCATGGAATGAGTTTTTCTGATTCTATTTTGTGCAATAGCTTGAAGAATATTGACATTAGCTCTTCTTTGAAGGTCTGGTTGAATTCTGGTTTGAAACCATCTGTCCCTGTGCTTTTGTTGGATGGGAGAGTTTTGATGACTGCTTCTATTTTCCTATGGGATATAGGAATATTTAATTTGTTTACCTGACCTTGATTCAACTTTAGTAAATGAAATCTATCAAGAAATTTGTCTATTTCATTTAGATTTTCAAATTTTGTGGTGTATAGGCTTTTGAAGTTAGACCCAATGGTTCTTTAAATTTCCTCGTTGTTTTTCATTATGTCCCCATTTTCATTTCTAATTTTGTTGAAGCACATAGTGTCTTTCTGCCTTTTAGTTAGTTTGGTGCTTTTCTAAATTTTTGTAGGGTTTCCATGAAATGGGTTCCCAAACTCTTTGAGGAGGGATGTCAACACCCCAAGGCTGGAGAATTACAGGGAAAGCATGGCTGGTGTTTGTTGATGTATTCTTATGCTGGCCTTTAGCCATCTGTTTATTGTTGTTACTGGCTGGTTTTTCCTGGAGCCAGCTGGGATTTCAGGCATGCAAGAGAACCCCTGTGTCTGGGTTGTGTTTTGGGGGCTGGATGGCTTCAATATTCCTGCAGCTTTTCTCTTCTGGTTGTGACCCAGTTGAACCTATAGGCAGGGGGATTAGAGTGTAGGTTTCTAACCTGTCTGATCCAGTGAGGTCCTGCCCATCTCCTTACGACAGCTAGTAGAGCTGGCATTTCTCTGGAATACAGAGTAGTTTTCAGGATGGCGGGAGTACCTGGGAGGTCTGAGGGTACTACTATGCAAGTCTAGCCATAGGGGTCCTCTCCTCTCTCTGGGGAAACACTCGGAGTGCTGGCATTTCAGAGTCCGTAGTGCTCCATCTTGATTGACTTGTGGATATTGCACTTCACTCTTGGTACTCAGACTCCACTGAGTGCTGCCATCTTGGATTGGTGACCCTGTATGCTCCAATTGTCCAGCCAGTTACCGTGCAGTGACCAGTAGAACTATGGATTAGAGTCTGGGACCCTGTCCCTGGTATCAGGGAGGTGTCCTTGAGTAAGCGGGAGGAGTCTAAGGTCTGGATGCTGGAACCCTGCATTTGGGAGTTCTGTTCTACTGGTCAGAAGGCACCGGGTGCTAGGATCTTAGGACCTTGTGTGACTCTTGGACCTGGGAATCATCTGCTTGGAGGTCTAGAACTGTGAGTCCCTGGAGCCTGGGATACTCTCTCTCATCTGGGAAACACAGATGTTGGTGTTTTGGAGTCAACAGCCAGGTCACTCACTTGGTTGGTAGTCTCTGACCTGCTCCTCACACGGTATGTGCTGGTTGCCCCTATCTTGGGAAGTCTTCCCTCCCTCCCTCCCTCCTTCCCTCTCTTTCTTCTTCCCTCCCTCCCTTCCTTCCTTCCTTTTATTTCTTTCTTTCATTCATCTTTTTACTTTTGCACTGGGTGGCAATTAATGTAAACTAGTCAAAGCTGTGTCACTGCAAACCTACTATGGAGTATTCACCAAAATGAAGCATCTAGACTGTTGTTCTTCACCAATTTCCCTTTATTTTGTTGAGCAAGAAGCCACCATTTCAGGAGCCTGCCTTCACTTTCCTTGCCTACCTCTGTTCCTCTAATGCCCTTCATAGTTACTATAAAACCTATAACAATCATTATTACACACTGAGATTGGAGGACATGCTGATGACTTCTAAGTGAATAAATATTCCTTACATAGAATAAATATGAATGCACAATAAGTAAATTGAAGTCATAAAAATTTTTAAATATATACTTGGAGAGAAAATAGAGTGGGCAAACAAAAACAAAACATCTGCATATTCAGAAAAAATATTTCAGAACTATTTTCTTAATAAGTAATTGTTCATCAACTGCCAAAGTGCAAAATAAAATTCCAAAACAGACAAAGCAAAGCTGTGGAAGTGAACTTATAATAGATATTGCAGGTAAGGAACAAAAAATGCCCAACACAGTTATTCATTAGGGATATGCAAATTAAAACTGAACCAAACATCACTACATATTCATGAGTAATTAATCTACTCCCCATGGCAGAATGAAATGCAAGCAATGATCAGAATGATTGGTCGTCTATGCATTTTTGATTCCCCAGACTGTTCTCATTATTCTGTTTGCCAGGGTAACAATAACAGAAACCATACCTCAGAGGAAATGGTGTTAGAATTTACCACAGTACAAGTTTATTTATAATTAAGCTCTTTAACCATTCCAATTGGAAACATTTTAAGCATAATTGTGTTCTATCATATATTTTGAGTTGAGGTATGTTCTTTAGGTTGCAACAGTAAAGGGCTTTGGTATGTAATCATATATTCTCTTTATTCTTAAGGATTGATTCATTATAATCATCTTTGGTTTGAATGGCATATTCACACAATTCACAGTCATAAAAGATGATGGGTGTGTCACAGAATGCGATTTTATCAATACTACATTTATGGATGTAATCTATTTATTTAGTCCTGATAATATTTTTGGATTCTTTTCTTTATTATTAGAAGCTGTGCCTCACTAATCGTACTTTAACAAACAGAATTTACTGAGTGGAAGACTATCAATATAATTCTGCCACACAGAATCTTTGGTCAATGTGTATATACTTACAGTTGTCCAAATTACCTTCCATAAAGCTGTGTCAATTTGTTGTTTTCAGCTTTGTAAGATTAGATGACTTAGTTAGAAGTGTTTTTTCATTAATCACTTTCAGTAGATTGCAGCAAACTAAGTCCCTAGACTGACCACCTTCAAGCTGGGCAGGTGCATATGCAGATACGAGCAGTGGGTGCTGAGCGTGGAGTTGAGCCCAATGTGACAGCGTTGGAATTTCTCAGGATTATCTACAAGGCATTATGAAGCCTGCGGAGTGGTACTGGAAAGTCTCTTTTAGCTTGTCACCACCCCAGCAGTGAAATGGATTGAGAACCCTTGTGTGAGGTGGGGTGGGGATCACTATCTCTTGAAATAATGTGGAGGAGTAGGAAAATGAAGTAAAAGATGTCTCAGGCAGTAATTTAGAACAGTGTCCCTGGAAACACTTTTGTTTGGAATAAACTGAAGAATATATGCTGCTAGCATCCACTGGGTACAGGGGAGGAATGCTCTAAAAATTCTGTGCACCATACATAGACCCCCCCAAATGATACAGCCCTCAATGTCAGTAGTTCCATGTGGAGAAGCCCTAATGCATGTGTGAGATCACACACACACACACACACACACACACACACACACACACACACACACGCTCCATTGTTAAAATGAGTCTTTTGAGAGAATAGAGTAAGCGCAAAATTAAGATTCAGGAGATAAACACAAACTTTACCTCTTTGTAGACTATAATAATGTACACAGCATATTTAGGAGCACATTTGGGAGAATTTGTTACTTGTCTCAGATGATTTTTGAAGAGTAATGCTGTCACATTAACTTCATAAATGAAAATCACAAGCATTTAATAACGTATCCTTTGTGTTAGCAATAAATTCACTTTTAATCTTTCCTAATTTGGAAGCTTTTTATTTCTTTCCCTCATCTAACAGATCTTTTCAGTATTCCCAATTATATGTGAATACATACGGTAAGAATGGATGCCTTGCTTTGTATTCATATTCAACCTTAAAGGAAAATATTCTCCTTTTCCCCATTGCATATGCTATCAATTTTGTGTCTTTGCAAAATGGTTTTTCTTATACTGATTGCAGTCCTTACTATAACTAAATTAATAAGAAAAACATGGAGAGATAATGATGGATGATAGGCTGAAATGGATGATAAATAATATAATAAATGAGGATATGATTGATAGATAACAACTGGATGAAGAGAAAGATAGCAGATAAGGTAGATAACAGATGACATATGTGATATGATAGATGATAGGTAAATGATGATAGATGGGTAAATAATAGATAGATAGACAAATAGATGACAAATGGGTGGATATAGATGATAGATGAAAGACAGATAATAGATAGATGATGAGTGGATATAGATGGTAAATGACAGAGATAGATAATAGATAGATAGATGATAGGTGATAAATGGATGGATATAGATGATAGATACTAGAGAGAGACAGAGAGATAGACAGACAGAATACATAGATGCTTATCTTACTGAATGTCTCTGAAGAATCTACAGAGATTCAAACTTTAAGGACTAATCAAGGCTGTTAAATGACATCAAGTATATTTTACGAACCCAAATTGTGCTTGAAAAGCATTTATTTTTGCAGTATTTACTACAAGGGCTATTTACAGTACCCTTTAACATGCTTCTCTAACTCAACAAACTGTGTTTTCTTTCTTTCGGTACTAGATATATTTTCTTTGAATTTGGATTTTATTTCTTACTTGCAATAGTTAGATATCTTAATTTTGTTTTTATTTTACTACTTTTTTTTGAGAACAGGTCTCATATTGTGACCCAAGCTGGCCTTAAACTCCCTGTGTATCTCAGACTAGCTCTTAACCCACACTTCACTCCCATGTCAGCCTCGTAAGTGTTGAGAGCACAGGTATGTGCCACATGCCTGGCTTACTTTGCTTTTTAATTTTCTTGAATTATTTAATTTGTAAATTTAGTTGATATAGGAGCAATTCAAAGGCATCACAAGGGGAAAGAAGATAGCTTTACATTCTCTCTCTATGATAAGTGTAGGCTTCACCTCAGAACATATACAGTCCTCATCAGTTCTGGGTCCTTCTTGTCTGGTCCATATTCCCAAGAGCAGCATAGAGAGACTATTTCTTTGATAAACTGTCCTTGATTGGAAGACACCTCCAGAATGGCACATATCACATCTCAAAGCAAACAAGCCATCCGTTAATCAATTCCATTTCCCCATCACGTTGCATCTGCCTTCAGGCCACAGATGTTGGTCCCTGGGTGAAATTTCACTTTCAGCTACAAAAAAAATTCTGCTACTATCTTTGTCGAGGCACATGTGTGTGGCACTACAAACCTGGCTCATTGGTGGTGTGGTGAGCACCCTTTATAGTTATTTCTTGCATGCATAAACTTGTTCATACAGCACACTGCTTGGGAGCGCCCACAATGTACCAGCCTTGTATCCAAGTTTTGAGAACAGTAGTCACATCTCAATCTCTCCCAGAAGCTCTTCCTAATCTGGTGCTCTGGGGTGAGAGGCTTACCACTTCTTCTTCTTTTTTTTTTTTTTTTTTTTTTTCAATCTGAGCTCACTGGGGACTTGTACATTACAATAAAGTGATGGAAAGCAAAAGGCAAGCCAGACCTTTGCACTCACCCTGAGTGGACAGAACAGTACAGATCTCAGGTGTCAGAGCCTTAGCTCAACTCCGCTCTCACAGAATCTAGCTGAAATATCTGGTTTGGCTGCTTGACCCTTTCAGATCCAGTTGGTCAATTGGGCAGGTCTTGATTCCTTTAGACATTTTTCTCCTTTGGATGCAAGGGTTTTAATGCGGACTTGTTTGACTTCAGAACATTAGTCCATCTTTCATCTTTTTTAAGGTCTCTACACCAGTGGTGACAGTCATTGTTATGTTTTCCATAATTAGTCCCCCAGAGGATTTTTATTTCTATTCTCTCCCCAATTTATTGCTTTCTGTGGCTCATTATCGCACAGCATTATTACCCAGGTGGGCAGAGATAACAGTAGCCAGCAGCCTGCATGAGGTATAAAAGAGGGAGTATGGTGTTGTATAGAGGGACGAAGTTAGAGAGATGGGTCAGGGTCATATCGACCAGGTCATGTGTGCCTAAGAAATCATTATGAAGTTTTGTGCACAAGCAATCTCTAGCTTCTATTTTAAAAAGAAACTGGACTTTATCCAAAAAAGAAATTATAAACAAATAGAAAAAATTCTAATGGAAAATATAGCTGTGTGATTGCTTTAGCCAAATACCAGACATTTTCAGTTGCAAATGGAGCCAGTTTTGCTTGCCATCTTTGCATTTACTATAGTAAATACCTATGGCCAACGTAAGAGGGAGCTCTGTGGTTGGGATGTAAAAGTAATAATAATAATAAAATTAATAAACTTTAATTAATTAAAAAGAAACTGCTTATATAATTTTGTCATTGTATATAGACATGATGCTTCATATTTATTAATATATTTTTCAGAAATTTCATTCAATTTTTTTAGCATCAATTTCTTTCTTTAAAAAAAAAATATGTCCTTTAAAATACGTTAGCAAAGTTTGGTATCAGTGAATGTTTTCACCTTTAAATTATCTTGAATGTACTTTACCTTCACTATTGTTTAGCCAGTGTTTCTGGAAAGACAGTTCTAGGACATGTATTTTCTCTTGTTTCTTTGTTCATATGCTTCCTTGTCTTTTGTCTTCAACTTTTGAACCCTGGAAACTTTTTCATAACTTTCTACTAGATTTTTATTAACTGGGGTCTCACTAAATTGCCCAGATCAATCCCATACTCTTAGCTAACACTTGCCTTGTGTCTGGTAAGTACCAGAGACTACACAACACATACTTCTACCTTTGGCTTTCTCTCTACTCTTTTGTCTGTGTTTTCTTTTCATTCCTTTTATTTGTTTATTGGCCTGCTACTTTGTAACATTCAAGAAACATTATTTTTTATTTTTAGTGACTGTATAAGCTGTCCGTTCTACCTTTCTATTTGTGCCTTGATCATTAGCCATTTTACTTTTGAAATTGTTTCTCTGTTACTATCTCTACTTCTGGGATTCTGTTTATTAGTATGTCATATTTCCTCAGTTTCTTACCTTTGTCTTAATATCATGTGTGTAGGTGTATTTTCTAAAATGGAGCAACGTGATTTTCTTACATTGAAATCTTTACATCCATCCTCTAAGTAGTGGTATGTACCTAAGATCCATATCTTTTCTTATTTCTGTATTTTTGGTGGTGGTGGTAGTGGTGGTGGAGTAGGCTCTCAGATAGAGAAGACTCAGCATCCTGGAAGCTCAGTGTATTTATCATATGGAATTGAACAGGGAGGCATGGTTTCTTCATACAGCCAAAGAAAGAAGTGAGATTACAGACAAACAAGAAAACAGGGTTTATATTATACATTTGACTAAGGAGGACAGGCTTACCTAATGATGGTGGGAAAGGTCGTCAGGCTGTCAATATCTGTGGAAATAAAGATATGGTGGACACTCTCTTCACACCAAATTGATACCCTCACATGGACCCAATGAAGGTTTTTCAATACCCTGGAGCCTTTTGAGGGGTGGCTTTGCCCATGGGGCTGATATTAGAGTCTTTGGCCTGGCCATACCCATGTCAACAGCATATAGAAATTCAGGACTCAATTCACTTTGCTCAAGTTGATTTAGTGTACTTTGTTTTCTTGGTGTCTTCCATTCTTGTAGGCATAAGATTATTGTGTAGTTAAAGTGTTTATTTCTGTCCCCTCCCTGCATATCTCATTGCAGTCCTTGTTCTGAGACTCTCCTCTCATTGTTGTATAAGCTCTGCTCTCCAATTGCACCCAGATATGCCAATAAAGCAGCCTACAGCCAATCACTGAACAGGAGAGAGAATAGGGTTAGACTTTCTGCCAGACAGGGGAGGAATTAGAGGATGAAGTAGACAAGTCAGCTACAGGAGAGGTCCAGGTGACATCATGAGAGAAGCTGAAGCAAAAGAAGCAACAAAGTGCAAATATCTCTGGGATGTATGCTGGGAGGAAGCCAGATTAGCTTAGAGGGTTAAGAATGAGTAATGACTGCTCAGTTATTGTGTTTTGAAGCTTATTATTAAACAAATATAAAAGAGTCTCAATTAGTTGTGTGAAAGCTGGGTTAAGAGAGAACCTGAGAAAGAAACACAGTTTTATAACAATAATTTTAACATAATGTCTCAGGCTTCTACCTACTCTTTTTCTGCTTCTTTTTACACAAGATTCTCTGAGCCCTCAGAGGAGGGATTTGATGGAGCCATCCTATTTAGGGTTGGCTGATTGTTCCAAGGTCTGTCTCTCTCTCTTTCTCTCTCTCTCTCTCTGCGTGTGTGTGGGTGTGTGTATGTGTGGGTGTGGGTGTTTCTGTGTAATATCTGGCTGTGGGTCTCTGTATTTGTTCCCATCTGGTACAAGAGGAAGATTCTCTGATGATGGCTGAGCAGGGCATTGAAGCTTCCTAGCTTGAGATCTGCTTGGACACTTGTAACTCTTAAAGAAAGGAATGCAGCAAATGTGATTCAGTCTGAATGTCAAGGCTAGATCACAGCAATGTCACTGTCTTTAGGCACAGTCCTGTTGGAAGGAAACATTATAGTATGAGAAACTCCATGTGCTGCATAGGGGAAACCTCAGGTTCAGGGGCCATATGTAATTGTTCTGACACCTATGTAAATACCACTGAGAACCAGCATCAGGCTGAGAAGATTTCAGTCCCCTCTAGATTTCAGAACCTTAGTTGTTATTGATCATACACAAGCCAGCCTCATTTGTCCTTGTAGCCTGAACTACTGGCCTTAAATTCATTAACATAAGAAAATGATTGTTTTAGCTGGTACCTTTGAAAATGGGGGGTGGGGGTGGGTAACATTATAGTAGACTCTGGGATGTGTATATTTTATGTGTTATCTACATTCTGCAGAATTTCCTCAGTTTTATCTCCAAAGACCTTATGGACTTTGACAGTAACACAAATTAAGCTTTATTACCAGTGGCTCCATTTTTCATCTCTATGTGCTTGCTTAGCAGTTTTTTAAATCTTGCTTATTCTGAAAATATATATCACTTTATATTTGGCTTTACAAAATTCTTGCATGTTTTATAAATATCCCCTTTTTTAATATTTATAATCTTAACACCTAGAGTTGTTGTGATTTTGCTTATTATAGAATGATACTACTGGAATTCACTCATTGGAGGGCTTGTTTCCTTTTATAGCTGGTTATATAATCTCTCACTGATTGCAACGACACACAGGAATGCCAGTAGGTCAAGGCTCTAAACAAACACCAGCTAAATAAGTGGAACTCACATCAAGATTTCCAATTTACCTATTCTAAGCTCTGCTTTTTTCATTCCATTCTTGAAGCACTTATTTTTCTAGAGCAATTGTTTCCAGCAATTTTTATGTTATGTTATGTTATTTATTTAATATGCATGAGGATATTTTTGGTTGCGTCTGTCATGCTGAGTATATTCACCCCACTCTCTCCTCTCCCACCCTTTTCTCAACCTCAGTTCTTCTATTTGTCACCTTTATTTGCACAGACATATTTCTTTTGAACCTGTGCTGTACATACAAACATAATTTTATACGTCTAAGTGAACTCTAGGAATCACATGTGAATGAGAACACAAGATATTTCACTTTCTGTGTCTGGTTTAATGAATTTGATGCCATTGTTTCCAGTCCCACCCATTTCCCTATGAGTGACATTACATACTTCATACTTCTTTTTGGCTGAAAGAAATTCCATAGTATATTTATACCGAAATGTTTTAAAATCTTTTTCTGTTGTTGACTAACAAGTTTGTATTTTCTTTTTAGATATTTACATTTTATGTAGATCCTTCAAAAAAATCTATGGTATAATTGTTTTAATTCATTCAAGATCAATTTGTGCTGTAGGTAATCTGCCAGATGGAGAGAAAACCAAGAAAATCAAGATAGATAGATAGATAGATAGATAGATAGATAGATAGATAGATAGATAGATAGATCTTACATAAATGTTTATATATATACATTTAATTCATACCCTAAATGTGTTCTTTTGATTAAATTATATCTTTACATCAATAAGCAAATGTTGAAGAATTTTGAATGCATTTTGGAGTCAAAATTTATAGTTAAAGTGCTTATTAACATAGATTAGTAAGGAATGTGAGTTTTAGTTGATATAAAGGGCAGAAAGCTGAAGGTGTGACAGTTCATAAATTAGGTATTTGATATATTTTACCTTTTAATGTTTTTTTATTCCTTCTTCAAAAAGGTCTAATTATACTTTTAAAAGAGGTTAAATTAGGTAATAAAAAGAAATTACAAACTTCAAATGTTCCCTCAGTTTATGGTTTAAAATATAAATGCCTTGGAATGGGACATTACCATTAATTATCTTCCTCAACAAGAGATTTTACATAAATCTCTCCTGATTTCATTAGTTTATTTTATGGGTTATTAGTCAACTATGTGTCTTCATACGTGTGGCGTTATGTGCTTCTTAAACATTTCAGCACATGAGAAAATAAATGCATTAACACCACTATTTTGGAGTCTTTTTGTAGTTCCTTATTAAGCAAGATGACCTTCTACCCCTGGCATGTTGCTCTGAGGAGTTCAGGTTTGTTTATTATCCCTCCCTCCTTCAAAATAATAAAGAAACTGCTTTGGAATCACAGCTAGACTGTCGTTGGTCACCTTAGCCTCCTAGCATCCCTTTCAAAGGGATTAGTTGGCATTCACATTAAAGATAATGCAGACTTTTACGGTAACTAAAATAATGGAATTCAGACAATAGGTGCTAAGAACATATCCCCACCCCAAGTAGATTTAGAAAAACATCTGAGGACAAGAGAGTTTTTGATAGTGAAAAAGATGTTGATAACTGGTCAGGAAAACCTTATAATAAAGTGGGAACACACCTTTCCTGAGGTGAGGGTGAAGAAGACTGCGAATCCACTCATTTTACAGGAAGGTTCCACAGCTGTCTCAAAATTGCATCAACAGGAATTTGTGATTACAGGACTTATGTAGGATAAAATAAGAAATAGCAAAGGAAGATATTGGTAAATAGTATCCTATAGAAACAATATGTACATCCCATAATGGATACTACAGGAGTCAAGGGGCAGGAAGCATACTGAAAGAGACAGGCACAAAGGAGAGGGAGGTAAAAAGGAGAGAGAGGGGAGGGATTTAATATAAAAATACCAGAATGGATATGTCATAATGATTTATTGTCCCATTTTGGACATGCTAAAGTGAATTTACATACAAACAAGCCTGTGCTGTGATCATATTCCATGCAAAGCTGTTAGCTCTGTGATTCCCTGCAGCTGACCCACATGAGAGGCCATAGAGGCAGGGGTGATTTAGACTCCTCTTTGCTTCACCTGGCCATGAGTGTGGATAGGAAAAAAAAAACAAACCTACAGCTTTTTTTCCTTTTGCTTTTTAATTCAGAGTGCAACTTGAGGCCAATTTAACAGAGAGATTTCCAGGTTATTCATAAACACAGGGTCTGACTATTATTTTTTTTCTCTCAATGAATTAAGAGCCACAGTGGCTTACATATTAATTATTGAAAGAAATCAACTCTCCTCACTAACGTTCTGAGTAAAATTTACTTTAAACTATTTTTCTTTGAGAATTGCATAAAGTATTCAGTTGCTCATTGCACTCTGCATTCCTCTCCCCCAACCCCTACCACCGCCTCTTTTTTCTATTGTTTGTTTGCTTTGCTTTGCTTTATAGCTTACTGAATTCAAAATTACTACTACTCTAATGCTCATGGGTGTGAACCCACTGGAGCATGGGTAAAGTACCAGGGGCCAAACCCCTAACAAATCTGACTTTCCATTTCTCAGCAGGCATCAGATGCCATACTTCCTCAGCCCAGGGAATGGGGTTCCATGAGCACCTCTCACCTCCATGCTGGAATGCTGACTGGCTTTAGCTTGTGCCCGTGAATAGGGCTGCTGTGAGTTCAAGCGTGGCACAGCATGGTGGTACTGAGACACTGTTGTGTATAGTTCTCCCCAACTTCTAGCTCTTAAAATCTTTCTGCCTCCTACTCAACAAGGTTCCATGAGCCCTGGAGGCAGCATGGATATCTCAGTTAGGACTGAGCTATCTATCTTCTGGGCTGAGTTACTGTCATCTCAGTAACTCCTCACACATAGCTGACCGTATTATGAAAATATTTTTTGCAGTTCATCCTCAAAAGTCACTAAAGAACTGAACTAGAGAATAACTGAAGACCAAATATCTAAGCGTTTGGTGGTTGTAGGTGCATTAACTTCCACCTGAGAAAAATGGACACTTTGTCTTGTCTAAGGGAACCAATGTGCTTAGTACAGATATTTTTAACAATACATGGCAAGTTGGATTTGAAACGCTGATGCAATTTTTCTCATCTCAAAACAGAATAAAAGTGTTAGGCAGACGAGCATTTAGCAGGCAGGTGTCACAGTGGTGTTCCGTTCAGAAATCAGAAAAGTTACTTAATGTCTATTCAAATGATAGAGAGAAATGAGGCACTTGGGTGGTCTTTGAGTGTCATTGTAGCTCTTTTTGCAGTATTCATTTATCAAAGACAAATGAAAAGTGTCTTCATAACAACTCTGTGCACCTACTCTAGGCAGAGTACACTGTGAAGTATTATGAAATAGGCAATTATTCAGATGAATCTGGTGCCCCACACCATGTCTGTGTGATCCGACTTGAACAAAGAGAATATGACAGTGTAAATCATGTGGAA
Source organism: Psammomys obesus (assembly GCF_907164565.1). Taxonomy (NCBI): domain Eukaryota; kingdom Metazoa; phylum Chordata; class Mammalia; order Rodentia; family Muridae; genus Psammomys; species Psammomys obesus. The sequence continues at coordinate 37,736 of NW_026590180.1, forward strand.
GACAGTGAAAACATCCATTGAAGACTGACATTGAAATTGAGATTTGAGTAGAAGGAAGGGTCAGCTCTATGCAGATAACTTGGGAAGGTAGTTGTTCCCAGGGTTCTAAGGCTGGTTTCAAGCTTTAGGGAGTATAAGAAGGGACTTACATGGAAGCTTTCAGATTGGCAGGGAAACAGATGTGGCTAGAGGATGGAAACAGCAGGCCAAGACCACAGATCCTTGTAAAGCCAATACCTATTGTTTATTGTAATCTGGTGAGCATCCATTACAGGATGTTAAATGGTGACATGCTAACATCTGGTCTGGTCACACTTTTAAATGGTCTCAAATTCTGTTAGAAAGCATGGAATGTGGAATTCAGGGGAGAAAGTGGACACTCAGATAAAAGGTAGGGGATATGGAAAATTCTGGATTATAATGGAAGAAGTGTCAACTAGGATCCAACATGGGTGAACTAAAGAGGCAAGGAATGAATAAAAATAAAGTCACATATAGCCCTGATCATGATTAAACACAAGTGTAGGCTGAAAAGATGCCAAACTCCATCCTGTCACAGAGACTCTCCCAGGGTGCATTTCTTCCAACAAAAATGTCCCATGATAGTCTCAGTGCTGGTCCTCTCAATAGTCATTTAACAACTCAAATGCTCCACTCTCCTCAGGTCTTCCTCAACAACACTGCTGAAGCCTCTCCCTGTGACATTGTCACAATAAGCACAGAGAGAGTAACCTTTGGTCCTGTTCACGTTCTTGTCACAGGGCAGATGGCCTCAAAAGCTTTCTTCAACACTCTAATGTACTACTTGAACACATGGTTTTTAAACAGAGCAAGATAACAAATTAACAGCAAATCCATGGCCACAGGTATAGCAGGTGGTTGTGTGATGGAGAGAGGACGGAAAGACACTGGGATAGTACATGAAGGGCAGAGAAAACTTTCTACACAGAATGCTGCATGAACTGGAATGTAAGTGACAGGAAGGGATGCTAATTTGGGCTTAGCTGATCCTAAGAAATTTAGCTCCAGCTATCTAGTTTCTCTAAGTTATAGTGAAGTGCTCCATTTTCCCCCCTTTTTTTGTAAGCAGTGATTAATATTTAGTATTGATTTATCTTCTGGTAATGCTTGCTGTTAAGCCTAACAGCTGTGTAACCAAATCACCACACAGAGACTGGGTTTTTAGTTAACCTACAACACAATGCTGGGCAATAGTTACTCCATCCTAAACCTCCATGCCCTCATAGTTTCCTAACATTTAGATTTCCCACATTATACTTGCTTTTAGTGATAGCTTAGGTTCATTCCATCTCTCCACATAGTTCAAAGAACTGTCCTCCAGCTCTGCTTTCAAGCTCTCCTCTCACCCCTTCTCCTCCCACTCATTTCCTGCCCTCTGGCTCCTCCCCTCTTTCCTGTCCTCTGGCTCCTCCCCTCTTTCCTGTCCTCTGGCTCCTCCCAGCTCAACATTGTGTCTAGTTGCTTTATTTTGGCTTGTTTACACAAGAGTTGAGATAGGATGCTTAGAATGAGTATCACAATGCAATAACTGGATTGAAACCAGAGTGATGGGGAGAAATCAGCATTTGAATGAACAAGGGTAAGGTATATACATTTTACAAGAACATTATACCAGCATCCCTTAGTGGTCCAGTGGAGAGCACTGGTTGCAAATAAGGATCAAATTGAATATCTAGCTTGTGAAACATGGCTCCAACCTTGGCTGGTTTTCCAGGCATTATATAAATGTAATAGCCTATGCAGTAGCCTTTGCCCTTCCATAGACGCTGATCTGTTCTCTTAATAAAGTGACTATTGTAAGTTTTGAACGTCAACCAAAAGGTGGAGAAAAAGCCACTCTAATAGTGCAATATGGGAGTGAAGAGGAGTATGGCCTTTGGCAAAGTTTGTCAGTAGGAGATACAGGTGTTAGTAGTAGTTAGCTAAACTCTGGGAACAAGAGTATCTGGATTTGGCCCCGGGTCAATTGTGGGTTTTAGCTCAGTGATAATAGATTAAGAGTCTCAGTCTCAAAAGATTTCCATTGTCTCTGCATGGAAGATATTGAAGTCTACTCACAGGGACTTCTCTGAACCTTAAATGCTGAATCATGCTCAGAGTTTCTCTCAACTTCTGAAATGTGGTGGAAATGAATTACTCAAGGTTCATCTTTCTTCATGAGGCAGACTCCTCTCTTTATGAGGCAAACTCCCTTGCAGTTCCAGGATGGCACAGCTTTCTGATCGCTCATGTCAAAGAAGATCCTGGGGTGCAGGCTTTCTTTACTCATGTGAGCCTACAGTCTTGCCTTGGAGTGAACAAGAGCCTTGTTCACTACTACCACATAGCTGCCATTAATACAACTGTCAACACTGAGCCTCTGTGAGCCCCTCTGTGCCAGTATTAGTTCTATACAGTCTGTGTGATCCTTAGTTGAAGGTAGGTGTCTGCACTCCTAAGAATACACACAGGCCTGGCCCAGAGAGAGGTACCTGAGTCCTCACTCTCTTGGGGGACAGGCTGGCCCCAGACTCCCTCATTAATGCAGGCTATGCAGTTTGTTCTTCATACCTTTTCACCTAGATTTAGTTTCTAAGAACATTTTACCAATCAGGACCTCAGTGGTACCTCCATGATTTCAGTTCTACACAGTGGAGTTTCACTGCAGCTCCTGATTGTACTTTTGGCTTTTTTCTTGTTCCTTGTTACCGTTTGACAGTTTCCTGAAAAGAGAAGTGGCAATTTGCAGACTAAGTTTTACATGTTTCAAATGGGTTTTCAGAACATGAGATGTATTTTCACACTTAGCAGAATCCTCTGGTTTTTAAGCTTTTGTGAATTAGCGTAATCATCAAATGAATCCCATAATAATGAAAACTACTGGACTTGAGTATCCATCAGAACAACCAATTAAAAGTGCATTGATGTACTGCTCAGAGGTTTTAAAATTTGAGTCTCCGTAGACTCAGCGAGCAGACATAGCATAAGGCATTTCTCCCTTTGTCATTTAAAAATAAATTTACACATGAGCACTATATTTACACCATTTCCCCTTTTTCTCACCCCTCCTGTGTTCTCTCCAACTCTCAGATTCATGGCTTTTTTTTTACCTTTAATTATTATTCTTACATGTAGATAAATAAAACCTGCTGAGTCCCTTTAGTGCTGCTCATATGCATATTCTTTTAGGAGTACCATTTGACATCATTAATCAATTAGCGGGCTCATCATTTAGGGAGCAGCTGTTAATTGCTTGTGGTTCTTCATCTAGGACTTGCTCAAGAAATGTCTTTCATCCACCTTTTCATGTCAACTGATAGGGTCATTTTGCAGATCTGGTTTGGTTTGCCATATTTTGGTGATATCATGGGGATAGCTTTCCCAGTCATATATAGACGACAAAATCCAACAGCAGAAATCCTGCTTTTCTGGCTCTTATAATATTTTCATTCCCTCTTTCATGATGTCCCCCAAGCCTTAGATGTAGGCGTTATGTTGTAGATGTATCAACGGAGGCTGCCCACAAGGTGAGTTGTTCTCTGCATTTTTACTAGTTATGGCTTTCTGTGATGGTCTCTGCTGCAAAGAGAAAGTGGTGTGAGAACAGAGCACTGAGCTGTGGGCATAAAGGTGCATCTTTAGAATGCCGTCAGGGATTATACTGCTTTGGTTTTCTAGGTTCCATGGCCTCAACAGGCATACGTAGTTGGCTAGGTTTACAGAACTATGCACAAATTTTATTCTATTAAGTGGGTCTTAAGTCCAATTGAACAGCTTTAGGTTACTGCCAAGATACAAGTTCCACTATTGTACATTTAGAGATGACTTGCCATATTGGTCATTACAGTGAGGTGTCACTGTAATAGCCAGTGATATGTTACTTCTCCTGATGAAATAAGCCAATTCAAGCCAGATTTATGAATGACAGGGAATGCTATACCCATGATATCTCCAAAATATAGATAACATAAACGAGATCTGCAAAATGACCCTCTCAGTTGACATGCCAGAAATTTCATGAGACGCAAGCCCATATTGAAAATACAAAAAAAGGCGGGTTTATTTGGGAACTGAGGCTCCTGGGTGCTTTCAGCAGCCTCAGAGAATGGGGCCAGAGGAAGTTGCACCCAGACTATGGCGGTCAGAGTCAGTGATTTTAAGGATTGCAGGGGAAGGAAATTTTTCTTCTATTTTCTCCTCCCCTCCCCCATCAGTTTCCCCATTTCTCCCTTCACAGTACTTGGCATTGTCTTTTGCTTTCTAAGTTTTCAGGCTGATGGAAGCTCGGGCAGAAGCTGCTGAGGAAGCAGCTCCCTGGCTTCATTTGGTGTGTAGGGAGACTCCCTGCCATCCTGCCAGGAGGCTCTGGAGGAGGTGGGGACTCAGGGCTCTGAAACAGATGCTGCCTGTCAAAGAGTGAAGGAAGTGAAAACTGGTGATGAATTAGGGAGAACTCATGCTTCGCTTCACGGCACTCTGATTTTAATGATCTGTACAGAGCCACTGCAGCATGCAATGTTCCCAAATTAAACAAAAGGAAACTTCCCTCATACACAGATGCAATTCTTTCTCCAGACTGTCTGAGTAAGAAGGTTCAGAGACGTGAGCACATTACTGTGTGGGGGAGGGAGTTCAGCTTAGAGACACCTCTGGGTGCTTTCTTTTTCCTCCTGCCTGAACCACAAACCTAGACAACTGAGGAGATTGTGGTGGCTTCACTGTTTCTTTTAAGTGAACATATTTTATATCTATTGCTTCACAGACTAGATTGTTATATCAGAAAAGAATGCAGTGACAGGTAATAGACAATTTTAACTGTATTCTTTTCAAAAGTTCTAGATGCAAAGATAATCCTTTTATGGGAAAACAGAAGATAATTGTGGGAAAAGAATCTCTAGAAAGGATGAGAAGGAGATTTTGGAACCTCTCCAAAGCAACACTGTGAAGCTTACTTTAGAGCAACATAGATCAGATTTTTGAAGTCAATAATTTTCTTTGCCATCACAGTACTCGACTATCACACAGATTGCTCACAGATGAATAAAGATCCCCACACTAAACCACTTTGTAAAGACATATGAGACACAACGTAAGATTTACAACCAATACACCATTCTGTTCCAATGACACTCTTTACTAAGATGCAATCAAGAAACTCAGTGTGACACAAACAGGAGAGAGAGGTCTAATCCTGTTCACTCTTCAAAAGCAAACTCTAGCTAAATCCATAGTTTCACAGTTATCCACCCCTGTATCATGCCACCATGGAAACAAGCACAGGAGAAAGGGAGTTTAACCCACTATTGATTCTTCCTTCTTAAGCTTGTACTGGTCACAGCCTTAGCATCTATCAGTGTTCTCATTGTACATCCTCCTAAAAAGAATCCCAGAAATATGGGTTCTTAGTACTTGCCTCAGGCTGGAATATTCACAGAATCAAAGAGGGTGATCATTTCTTTTATTCAAATAGGCAGCTACAGTGGTGGATTTAAATTTTGATTTTATATTAGAACTCAGTACTTTCTTTTTCTGTAATGAGCTTAGTAAAGATATAAGCTCTCATTGCATCTTAAGGAAGGTATAAGAATGGGTATAATAATGGTTTAAACAGTGCTCGAAAAGCCAAGACTTGAGTGGTAAGTTGGCACCATCGAGAAAGTGATCTCTAAAGGCACTCAACCCTGAGTTCAAATGCCAACTGATGCACTAAGGATCACAGAATAGTTTAGCTTAATTCCCATTAAAAAGGATGAAAATAATTATGGTATTGAGACTCAAGCCTGACACATGGATCTACTATACCAATATACACAAAGCATTTTGATAATGGTGGTAAATGACAAGATATATTGAATTCAATATATGTTAATAACTTAATAAATTCTGGAAATTAAGGTAAATATCAGGTATCACTCCAGAACCAAGTGTATGTTGTGCAGGTCCATAGGTGACCACCCTTTGAGAAACCTTTTTAACCACCCTTTCTTTTAATTAATTGGAAACGAGAATTCTTTCAGTCACAATGACTATAATGTAGACTTGTTGATATGAATAAGATCTGCTGCATAATAAGCCTACCCCTAAAACAAGTTCTTGGAGACACTTTGTGAACACACTGGTAAGAATTTGTAGGTCTTTCTTTAAAACCCCTAGGTTTCTGACTCTTTTGTGAACCCTGACCCTGAGGACTCAGTCTGCCCTCCCAGAGCCCCATGGTTGCAGTGGGTGGGCTGGCTTGCTTTTTCCACTGCCCTTTGAAGAACTCAGAGAAAGTCTTCAAAAACAGCTGCCAGAGTTCTTATCCATGTGCCTCTGACCCTTGTGCTGATGATATCCCTAGGACTTCTAATCTGGGTAGGGGACCTATTTGTGAAGGTATTGACAGGGGTGTATTTGTACAAGGAAATTTGTAGTGTGATTTATTCTGTGTGCCTTGCCCTTTAAAGGATCTCCAGTTGACCCTATGCCTTTCAATGTCTGTTTTCGCTTGGACTTCTGGGAACAGGATAGAATATAAAAAGCAAGCAGATGCTGAGAGGAGAAAGAGGAGGGTCCAGCTGGCAGAAGAGTAGGGTCAGAAAAGACAGTTGGTCCAGAAAGAAAGAATGAATAGGGCTAGAGGAGAGAAGACAGTTGAGCCAGTTGAAAGTGAATTGGGCTAGCAGAGTGAGAAAAGAGTGTTGGTGACAGTTAAGCCAAGGGAAGTTGAGTTGAGCAGATAGACTAAAGCAGTTGTAATAGTTTGGAGATGCTAGTACTGGGAAAGCTGGGAGAAGGGACTCTTTAAGCACACTGTTGGGGAACTGAGGGAGGAAAACTTGGGAGAAATGTTTGAAAGGCCTGGGCTGGAAACTGGGAGGACTAGCCAGGAAAAAGAGAACATTAAAAGAAACATAAAAAAAAGAAGAAAAACAAAAATCACATTTTACCAGTGGTGCCCAATGACCCTAGGATTAAGAGTCCCATGCTCTACTGACTGAACTGTCCGGGCACTTAAACACACACACACACACACACACACACACACACACACACTTTAGAGTCTTCCTAGTTGGGAGAATAGCATTAAGGTCCCATCTGACCTGCTTCTCTTCTGCCTGGTTACAGGTTTCTATATGTTTTATTAATCAACCAGCTTCAACTTGTGGAGTAAGGTTTACACAACACCACTTGATGTACATGAGAATGTGCTCCTCTGTAGGGCAACCAGATCTTGGAGGCCAATATTTAGCATTTGAATGCATTGCACCAGATCAACCCCCAACACCACTATTTTCAATCTCTTGCTCAATCCCTTCTCTCCTCTAGCCCTACTCAATCTTCTTTCTTCCTGCATGAACCGTTTTCTTGAGCCCTGCTCTCTGACCCTACTCTTCTACCAGTTGGACCCTGCTACTACTCTCTCAGTCTCTGCTGGTTTTTTCTATCATCTCCTGTTACCAGAATTCCAAAGGGCAACCAACACTGAAGGTCATAGGATCAACTGGGGATCCTTTAAAAGGCCAGGCACACAAAACAAATGACACTAAATGTTGTGGATATAAACCTGCTTTTGTTTTGGTCCAGGGTGTGTGATGTGGGACTGATTCAGATGGTCCACAGCAGCAAACCTTTTGCCTCATGTGGGCTCTGAGAGAAGCTCTTTGACAACTGCAAATATTAAATCTGAGGACTTTGGAGAGAGAATAAATGCCAGAGCCCAGAGAGTGTGGAGATCAGAGAAAGAACAAGGCTGCTGCTGCTTCCCCCTGCAGCTCCTGGTTGCTGTTGTGAGACAAGAAGTTGGAGTTCTCCTAATTGGACTGGCTCCAAAGAACCTGATGACCCTATCCTTCAGGAAGCAGCTAAGAGAACTGTGCTTCCTCTCCCACTAACCCTTCTCTTTCCTACCTAGTGCTTGGAAGGGATTGGGGTGGAGTAGGGAGAAAAAGGTATAAGAAACATAAAAGAGATTTTTTTTTAAACAGCAAAGTAATTGTTATTTATTCCATTTTATAGGGAAGAAAAAGAGGTACAAAGAATATTTAAATTCTGGTATGTAGAATCTGCACACTGAAGCATGGATAATGTCCACTTCTTATTTATGTCCCCTTCCATGTGGAGAGACATCCTTTAATGCTGGCCTTCTCCACTGTTCTCACACCTCCACAGTTGATTTCCTAACCAGCTTCCTCCTCTGGCCCTCTGGAGAGAACCCTTTCTGTAAGCAGATGGCCTCAGTTAACTGACAGTAAAGAGATTTTTTTTTTAAGTGTGCCTACATTATAGGATTTATTAGGGGGCATGTATGTGATAAGATTGGCAGGAAACCCTGGAAGTAAATGAAATATTATAATTAAGTTTTGTTGTTTTTGTTTCAGTTATTATGGAATTTAGTCCACCTTCCTGAGTATATTTGGGTTTCGAAAATTGCCTAGAGTTGTAAAACCACCACCAATATTTAGAGTGGCGTCCTCCCCCAAAGCAGACCCCAAATACAGGGTATATGTTTTCTTGTCTTTTCTTCTCTCAACATGAATATTTTACTTTTTATTTTTCAAAAGAGAAACAAACTTGCTTGTGATGGTTTCAAGAAAGCTGGTGTGGGAGGAAGACAAGTGTGTTCCTGAGTTTTGGAGAGACCCTGTGACTCTTCCAGTGAGGTTCTAGGTTATCTCCATGTATGGTCTTTTGTTGGAGTATCAGTCTCACAAAAGACCCTTGGGCCCAGATTTTTTGGTTCTGTTGCTCTCCTTGTGAAGCTCCTGTCCCCTCCAGGTCTTTCATCTCCCCCAGAGTAGCATATTTTCACATGAAATGAACACAGCAATTTGAATGTTCCAGACTCCCAACTGGAAGTCATCTATCAGCAGAGTAAACCAATGACTCACAGAACATGAGAAAGACATTAGGAGTTATACTGTAGGCAGGGGACTATATCTAGAATTTTAAGAATGGCAAAAATAAAACACCAAGTAAATAAACTGATAATTAAAAACAAATTAATGAAATAAATACAGTCTACTGAATATATTTGCTACATGAATCCATGTAGAAGTTATTGTTAAGTTTGTTCTGAAGAAATTAGTTTTATAAGACAATCTGCACCTCCATTTCTTCCTTTTAAAACTACACCAATCATTCCATCTAGTGCTTTTTAATATGTATTCTGCATTGCTACACGTATAGTTTTCAAAAATTTTTCCAACTTAAGAAAGACCTTTGCAGATCATTTGTCCAGTGCCAGCTGTGCTGAGGAGCCACAAGAAGATTTATTTTTAATTCAGAATTAGCCAATGCACTGGCAGTGAAAATGTCCCAGCACTGTGAAATTTGTCTCCCTACAGACCTGTCCAACCACTCCAGGCCCGTCTTTGAATAAGAATCTGTTTGCATTTAAATTTTCTTAGCTGCATTTAGCAGCTTTAAAATTTTTTTTCTGTTCTATATTTCCAGTTCATTTAACTGTTTCGTATCAAACACCTCAAGTCTGTGCTGTTCACTTGCCACAAAGATATGTAAGGAAGGACAGGTGGTGATGTCTGCCGGCGCTGCAGTAATGTCAGAGAAGAGAGATCTGACCTGAGGAACCCAGGTCTTTTATAATTGTCAGTAAGCATGCTTGGAGCAGAACATTGCCTGTTTTGGGTGGGGGCAGAGCAACTTCTTTCAAAGCTATGTTTGATGCAAGCATTTCTAAGTATGCCACGAAGAACAAACTCAGTAGTTCTTTCTCTCCCACGGACTTGCAGAAAACTCGGGAATCATGTAAAGTTTTGTCTTCTGTGAGTGGTTTAATTATAGCGCTGAAATGGTTTCCCAAGAAGCAGTGTATCAATTATGTTAACAGCCTCCGGCAGCTTTGTTCTATGGTATGTTCTCTCTGCCTTCTGTTCACACCAATGAATACTGAGAATACAAATGTGAAATGTTTTTCTGTGCATTAAAAGTATAAAGATTGATATTTTCTCATGTTTAGGTAAATTTCATTCTTAAATTTTAATACTAACTTGGGAAACTAAGGAGAATAGACAACCCAAAACCCTTTATGATACCTGCCACAAAATGACCAATCAGGTTATTTTTACTGAGTTAGACCTCCAAATTTGTAGAACAAACTGTATCATAGACATGTGCTGTTCAAAATATCCCAATCTTGGGCGAGCAATATGGTATTTTAAAAGTTTAAAGTAGCAATGGGAAGGTATCTTAACTTTTAAAAGACAAATTACTAATCTAAAGCCTTATTCTATGAAAATATATGTTATTGAACGCTATGCATTTAAAAGGGAAGATTTTTCTTTATATGCAAAATGACTTAACACCCTCACTGAGATCAAAACACATCATAAGTGTATGATAGAATTCTTGGACTTGAGATAGTGCCTTGTACCCCAGAAACATATGTCATGCCACACTTCAGAAGGTCTAGGGGGAAAAAAATCATGAGGCTTTAAATACAATGTGAAGTAATCTGCCAATATTGGAACTAGTTTGTGAAAACTTTAGTGAACATTGGCAGTTTGGTGTGAAGTGTGATAGAAGAGAGTTAGCTAATCCCATCTCTGTCTGCGGCTGCATCGCGTAGCACTCATTCAGAGTTGTTACCTGTGTTTGCACATATCCAAAAACGATTTGACTTTTATAAGAAATTTTATTTAGAAATTTCATTTAGAAAGAAAAAGAAAGAGAGGGAAGGACAAATGGAGAGAGGGAGGGAGGGAGAAAAGAAAGAAGAGCCAAAGCATTCTTTAATGGCAGGGCAAACTTCAACCTTATCAACCCAGGTCCTCTTATTGGTAGAAGAATAAAATCTTTAGAATTTCAAAGCTGTCATTCCAGGGTAGCAAATAGCTCATACATATGCAAATCATGAGTTGTCTGTTTTGTTTTCAGACATGGCATTTCTCTAATTTCCGATTCACAGCATCAACTGGCAGAGACTATCATTGCTGTTTTTCACAGATTGCAAATGAGAAGATGCCACATTCCACACAGCAAGAGCAGGCATAGCTGTGTCCTGAACAGATCCTCTCTAAGGGTCCTGAGTGCCATGAGCATCTCACCTGACTGCAGAAGGCAAACCTTCTCAAGCTTTCATGCTCACATACAGGCAGTGAATTGCATTAGTTATCCCTTCTAGTCTCTGTTTTCTGTGCTCACAGGTGTGGAGCCCATTGGTATCCCCTTAGTCTGGGAAACGAGGGTTAATTTCAGCATTGGACCAGTTGTCATGGTGCCCAGAGTCACGTGACATTTGGTTCTCTGTCTTCAACTGCTTCACTCTGGGCAAAATGATAGTTCATCTACTGATGGGAATCTGGAGAATTAGTCGTAATTCATTCTCCCACACCTCAGCTGAAAACCCTGCAAAACATACCAGATAGTCTCTCATCGACAACCTAGTATCTACCTTCACTCCTCAAATAACTCACTCTGGAGGGTTGCCTGACCAGTGGCCCACAGTGTCACATGCCATTTTTCATTGAGACCCTTTGAACCCATACTGTATTGGAAGTATAAATAGTCCTCTCTGGAACACTGAATTCTCCCCCAAGTGTTATCTTTGCAATTCAAGAATTGAAGTATAGAGAAATATTTGCAGGGAAAAAAAAGGTATCTGATTTCATTCCACGTTTCAGCCCACAGACTCCTCCCAGCGTTCTTCCTCCATCAAGCTTCTGCTGTGTGTTGACTCTAACAGTAAAAGTCTGTAAGGATTAAGGATCCTGCAAGCATCTCCAGATGTTGCAGAGAGCCTAAAATGTGAACAAATAGTTCTTTCAAAGATGGTTCTGGGAAGGAAAACAATATAACAATTTCCCACATTAAAGTATTTTACTTGATTTGTGTTTGTCGTTAAATAATAATACTATTTAAAGGAAAGGGAATTTTTAAAAATACATTTTATTCATTTTTCCAAGGTAACAGGTAACACAAAAACTTAGTGGCTAAAACAATGAGTGTCTTGGACCCAAGAGTTCAGAGGCCAACACCTTCCCCCCACAGCCTCAAGTCTCCTCTCACTCACAACTTGACCATTTGTTTATTTCAGACAATGAGATTCAAAGAAACTGGTTGGAAGCCTCTTAAGGGGCAGAGAGAAGTGCCCAGATCCAGTGAATGCACAGATTACAGCAGCTCTTCATGCTTTTTAGAGCCTCTTCAGAAGTATGGAATCTAGGCTCTCATTTGGATACAGAATTGCTGTGAGCTGACCCTTCCAGGTAAATTTAAACCTGGTTCTCAGGCTGTCCTCTTTTTATTATTATTATTATTATTATTATTATTATTATTATTATTAATTTTTATATTTTTAATATTAGTTACAGTTTGTTAACTTTGTATCCCTACTGTACCCTGCTCCCTCATTCCCTCCCAATCCCACGCTCCCACCCTCATCTCCTCCCTGCTCCTTTCCAAGTCCACTGATAGGGGACAACCTCCTCCCCTTTCATCTGATACTGGTTTATCAGGTGTCTTCAGGACTGCCTGCAAAGTCCTCTTCTGTGGCCTAACAGGGCTGCTCCTCCCGCGGGGTAGAGGGGAGGTCAAAGAGCCCACCATTGAGTTCATGTCAGAACCCTGTTCCCCTTATTAGGGTACCCACTTAGATACTGAGCTACCAAGGGCTACATCTGAGCAGAGGTTCTAGGTTGCATCCATACATGGTCCTTGTTTGGAGAAACAGTCTCATAAAAGACCCTTGTGTCCAGATATATTTGGTCCTTGTGGAACTCCTGTCCTCTCCGGGTCATATTAACTCCCCCCACCCGTTTTTTGTTTGTTTGTTTGTTTGTTTGTTTTGTTTTGTTTTTTGTTTTTGATTCCCTGTACTCTGCCGAAGATTTGGTTGTGAGTCTTAATATCTGCTTTGATACACTGCTAGGTAGAGACTTTCAGAGGCCCACTGTGGTAGACTCCTGTCCTGCTACTTGTTTGCTCCTACATCCAATGTCCATCCTATTTGTCTTTCTAATTGAAGATTGATCATCTTACCCCGGGTCCTCCTCCTTGTTTATCTTCAGTATGTTTATCCTATTTTATAGGACTATATAAGTGAGTATATACCATGTGTGTCTTTCTACTCCTGGGATACCTCACTCAGGATGATAGTTTCTAGGTCCCACCGTTTGCCTGCAAATTTCATGATTTCCTCATTTTTAATTACTGAGTAGTATTCCATTGTGTAAAAGTACCACAATTTCTGTATCCATTCCTCAACTGAGGGACATCTGGGTTGTTTCCAGGTTCTGGCTGTTACAAATAAAACTGCTACAAACATGGTTGAGCAGAAGCCAAAACCATTCAGTGGAAAAAAAGACAGCATCTTCAACAAATGTTGCTGGTCCAACTGGATGTCTACATGCAGAAAAATGAAAATATATCCATACTTATCACCCTGCACAAAACTAAAGTCCGAGTGGATCAAAGATCTCAACATAAAACCAGATACACTAAATTGTTTAGAAGAAAAAGTGGGTAAGACATTGGAACTCATTGACACAGGAGACAACTTCCTGAATAGAACACCAATAGCACAGGCTCTAAGAGCAACAATCAATAAATGGGACCTCATGAAACTGAAAAGCTACTGTAAAGCAAAGGACATAGTCATCAAAACAAAACGACAGCCTACAGACTGGGAAAGGATCTTCACCAACCCTATATCTGACAGAGGGCTGATACCCAGAATATATAAAGAACTAAAGAAGTTAAAAAGCAGCAAATCAAGCAATTCGATTAAAAAATGGGATACAGAGCTAAACAGATAATTCTCAGTAGAGGAATACAGGATAGCAGAGAAACACTTAAAGAAATGCTCAACGTCCTTAGCCATCAGAGAGATGCAAATCAAAACGACCCTGAGATTTTACCTGACACCCACCAGAATGGCTAAGATCAAAAACTCAAGTGACAACACATGCTGGAGAGGATGTGGAGAAAGGGGAACCTTCCTCCATTGCTGGTGGGAATGTAAACTTGTACGACCACTTTGGAAATCAATCTGGTGCTTTCTCAGACAATTAGGAATAGTGATTCCTCAAGATCCAGCTATACCACTCCTAGGCATATATCCAAAAGATTCTCAAGTACACAACAAGGATATTCGCTCAGGCTGTCCTCTTAGAGAGACTTAGAGATAACCACATGGCATTGCCAGGAACATACCCAGTAACCATGACACAAACATGATTGGAAGCAATCAGTTTGAAGATCATCTGACTTTATGAAAATATGGAGTTATCATTCTGAATTTATAAAAGTAGTTTGTAAAGCACTATTAATATTTTTGTAAACTTTCTGACAGGAAGAGGGAGAAGGAGGCTGGGACCGGTTTACTCTGTAGTTACTAGCTCCCTAGTGCAACTGAGCATCATATTCACCTTGATTATTGCTAACATCCCATATGCAATCTGGTTGATGTTTCATGTTCCTACTGCTCATCTGCTAATCTGTGTTTCAATGTATGATTCCCTTGATAAAAAAGAATATCGGAGTTTCTTCTGCTGGCAGATTATACTTAAGTACTGCTGGGCAAATGAACTATGATGGCCAATTCTGCTCCAGGGCATAAGCTGAGCCCTGGTACTCCTGTTTTTGTTTTTTTTTTCTTTTAATTTTTTTTATTAATTACACATTATTTACTTTGTATCCCCCCTGCAGTTCCTTCCCTTTTCTCCTCTCAACCCCTCCCTTCCTCCCAGTTCTCCAAGTACACTGGTAGGGGAGGTCTTCTTTTCCTTCCTTCTGATCCTAGTCTGTTAGATCTCATCAGAACTGGCTGCATTGTCTTCCTCTGTGGCCTGGTAAGGATGCTCCCCCATCAGGGGAGGTGATCAAAGAGCAGGCCAATCAGTTCATGTCAGACACAGTTCCTGTTCCCATTACTATGGAACCCACTTGGACACTGAACTGCCATGGGCTACATCTGTGCAGGGGTTCTAGGTTATCTCCATGCATGGTACTTGGTTGGAGTATCAGTCTCAGGGAAGATCCCCTGTGCTCAGATTTTTTGGTTCTGTTGCTCTCCTTGTGGGGCTTCTGTCCTCTCTATATCTTACTATTTCCCACTTCTTTCATAAGATTCCCTGCATTCTGCTGAAAGGTTGCCACAAGCCTCAGCATCTGCTTTGATAGTCTGCAGGGCAGAGCCTTTCAGAGGTCCTTTGTGGCAGGTTCCTAACTTCTTCCCTGTTTTCTCCTTCTTCTGATGTCCATCTTCTCTGCCTTTCTGGCCTGGTACTCTTCCTAAAATACCCACACACCAGTGACTTTCCAGTGAGCTTGTCCTCAATGCCTTCGTGCTAGAATGCATCACCTTCTGTTGGGTTTAAACATATCGGAGGGCAGGAAGCACAAAATCCAAGTGCTTTAGTTGTAAAACATTCCATAGGTGATGTGGGAAAGTTCACTGTCATTGTCTGCCCACGGCCTTTCCTCTCTTACACATCTTCACCCTCTTACTGTGCAATAGTGGGCCTGCTCTTTAAACCTTTCCCCGGTTTTCAGTAGAAAGATTTTGATCTGTGTCAGGAGAGGGTTCTACAGGCTTGCTGAGTGACAAAGTTCAGGCTAGGCTGTGGGTCAAAGAGCCATGCTTCCCTTCCAGTAAGCTTGTAAACAGTCTTGGTCCATGGAAACCTGACCACCATGTTTAGCCGGTCAGCTGTGGGTCACCTCTGACCAGGGAATACTCAGCTTCTTTATAGCATCCAGAGATTTAAAAACACTTCCTCCAAAAAGATTCTAGAATTGGGGTGTATGAAGTTCTCAGGCTAGACCAGGCTTGTGACCCCACCTTGGCTGGGCAAGACCCAGGCTATTCTTCACTTCTGTGGGGGTGGGGGGTAAAGTTGTGTGTGCATATGCGTATGTAGCCTTTCTTTTCAAATGCTAAATGATTAAGTCTCAAATATATAAACTACAAGGAAAATATTCATGTCTACACGTCACTTATTGTCCTTTTAAATCCACCCTGCAAAAGATGGGTAATGCTTATGATGACAGGTAGAAAGCCTGGGTTTGACAGTGTTGTGCCCATGGAGTTGCATCGAAATTCCATAGACTAGGTAGTTTAAATATTTGTTACTTTTCACAGTGTTGGCTGTCACTGCAAAGTCAAGATGGTAGTAGATCTTGTATACTGTAGGTAGTTGGTGACCTTCTTCTGTGTCCCAAGAATGCAGAAATCAAATGTTGATGTTTCTCTCTCGTAGGGCCCCAATCCCAGTGCATGTGCTGCATTGCTGTTTCTCTCTCTTAGGGAGGCATCAATCTCATTGCATTCAACATCCGAACTCACTACTTTTAAGGACTCCACTCCACATTAACATCAGTGGTAGGTATTTTTCAGTATGTATGAGTGGCAAGAGGCAGTGTTTAATTCATGACAGACATAAGGGCTTTCTAGAGTCAATCCCTGAGCTTCTAACCTGTGTTGGCCCATATAAAAGGAAAACTTTATAATAAAGAACTTCTTCCTATAACAACCATAGCATATTGTCCTTGCACATGAATTCCACCTTTAGGTTTTTCAGGACAAACACCTGTGAACCTGCATTCCTCAGATGGGTAGAAAAACAATCTAAATCCCAGGCCTTATTAAACCTCCACAACAAAAACATGTGAAACTTGAGGTGACAGATCCAGAGAAGTATGAGCTGCCTTTGGGATCTAAGAGTCCCAAAGCTTTATGTCTCATTCAGATCAAGGAGTTCTCTCAATGCTGTAATGCCACCAACTTCTGGAAAGCAAATGTCACCTAATACCAAAGGAAATGGACAGCCACATTCATGACACACTAGTAAAGACTGACTCCTAAAATGATATATAGTTTAAAACCACCAATTTGAACTTCAGAATTCCATGGGACATACTAAATAATCCTTACAAAGAAAGGTTCCACCTCAACAATTAACTTAAATTGTATTGCCTGGTGGGTCCTTTGGGCATGATCAGCAGGAGAGGGTGATGGATAAAGAAGGTAAGAACAGGCTGTATGAAGAAAGCACAATGATATCTGCATAGTGTATGTGTAACATTATTATGTATAAGTGCCACATTAAGAACCATTCTGTATGATAAGTAAATATTAAAAATAAAACTACCTTAACTATTTAATATGTCTTACCTGGGAAATAACTAGTAACATTTTTTTTTATACATCGTTTCACAGAATATAAAGAAATAGATAAGCTATTTGGTATCCCTGGAATTTATAAGTTCCAGACTGTCGAGTAGTGAGTTATTACTATTTCCATTATTGCAACAATTTGGCAAGTATTCAAAGAAGTTCTCACAAGTAGTCAACTTATACTGTGTTATGTCAGGGTCCAAGAAACTCTAGGCCTCCTAGGGAGGATGGTATGGAGTCAAAACAAAGGGAAGTTCATATTTAAAGAACTCAACTATACATCTGCTGGTAGGTCATTCTGGATCTCCAGGAAGACATCCTAGATCTATAGAGAGGTATATAGGAGGGTGTGGTGGTTTGAATGAGAATGGCCCCCATTCTCATTGCATTCTTCATCCCCAGTTAATGAAACTCTTTTGGGGAAAGATTACAAGGTTTGGCCTTGAAGTAGGTGTGGCCTTGTTGGAGAAGGTGGTCACTAGGGATGGGATGTGGGGTTTCAACTGCTCATTCCAGGAGTGTCTATCTGCTCCTAACCTGTCCTTCAGATATGAGCTTTCAGCTACTCCACCAGTGTAATACCTACTTGCCTGCCTGCCACTTTGCTCCCTACCATGAAGTTTATGAACTCACCTTCTAAAACTGTAAGCAAGCCTCCAATTAAAGGCTTCCTTTTGTAAGTTGACTTGGTTATGGTGTTTCATCACAATAGAAAAGTAACTATGACATAGGGGATTTGTTTTATTTTTTTATTGATAGGTAATAATTGTGCATATAATTGGGTTCACAAACATTTTAACATTAATCAATGCAATCTTTATTTATCCACATGCCTTGTATTTTTTTTTACAACTTCTAGTATCCACTGCTTTTGAGTCACGTCAAACTTTAGCTCCCACATATGACAGTGAGCCTCTAGCACTTGTCTTTCTGTGTCTGAGTTATTTCAGTTAATATAATGTCCTCTAGTTCCATCCACTTGTGCCACAGATGACAGGATTCCACTCTTCCAGGTAGCTGAATATTCTATTCGGACTACCTTGTTCCACGGGGCAAGACTGATCTTCATTGTCAGGATATCTCCAACCAGCAACCAACAACCAGCAACTGGAGCAGCAGGAGAGCAGCAGCAGCAGCAGCAGCAGAAGCAGCAGCTGCAGCCTCTCTTGGAGCTCTGACATTTATATCTCCTCTGAAGAGTCCCCAGAATTCCAAATCATCAGTTGACAAAATCACACCCCTGCCACAGCCCGAGGCAAATCAGAGTCAGCTTCTGTGGACAGTCTGAAGCAGCCCCATATCCCACACCTGGGATTAAAATAAAAACATATTCACATAACATTTCTCTGTTTTTAAAGAAACCAAAAGTCCTACAGGAAAAAAAAAAAAAACTAAAAAACAATTTTTTAATTTTTTTAAGAACTTCCTTACTATATACTGCTCTCCAGAAGTGTATTAGAACTTTTTTAACATGTGCCATGCCTTAGCCCCTCCCCTTCCATTCTCTCTCCTTTCTTCTTTTTCTTCCTTTTTTTCCTTTTCCTTCTTCCCTTCCTTATCCTTCTCTCTTCTCCACTTTCTCAGTTCATTTATTTACCTATAGTACTTACACATACACACACACACACACACACACACAATGTACCACCACACTCAGAGATCTCTATGGTGTGAAGTTTGTAGAAGAGAACAGGTTTGTTCTGTTTCTGGGCATGAGACAAACTGCTTTGCAGGACCAGTTTCTTCCCTGGGGCGTCTTGCAGGTCACTTACTTAAACTTGTACAAGTTCCCTCTTGAGCTGAATTATTAATGAATAAAGAGTTCATAGTTCTGTAGTCTGAATATGGCTTTTAATATTTGATATACATTCCCAGAGCTTTGATCTGGGATCAAAATTATACATTAATGTATATGGGGGTGAATCAAAAGCACCTGGATTTGCAAATGATAAATACATCAAGGGGTAAATCTCTTAAATAACCCAACTTTAAAATCTCACATTGTTAAAACAACTATCAAAAGATCACATTATGCCTCATAAATATATAATTACTGTCATTTAAAATAAATTATAAAAATGTAGAAGGCACAAAAATCAGTAAAGCAAATGTAGGACCTTGCTGGTAGCTCTCCACTTCTGAAGGTTGCCAATGCATTAATTTCATCTTCATGAGCTTTGTTTTACTCTTACCCTAAAAATTTTCCTTCCCTAATTTGCTTCCTTTTTAGCCATTTGTAAACTATTTCCTGAAAGCACCTTCAGAGAGTTGTGTGAATTATACCTGAGTATCTTTCATGGAGTTTCCCTTTCTCTTCTATTGTCTTCCAGGCAGCTTGAGATGAAGGGGCCCTCCGAAAATAAATGGTCATCCTTACCAACTTTATTTTCACCACCTGTTGTCAAGACCCTCATCTTATTGAATGTGGCAACCCACTGGTGAAATACCTTCTCCATTAGCATACGGTGTGTGCTTCTTTATCTAAGGATCCTCTTAATTCTTAGTACATATTTCTCTTCAAGCTTCCCACACAAACACACTAAAAGGTACTACAGTTCTCTCACTGAGTAAACTATGTGCCACTTGTAGCATTTCCAACCAGGACTGATTCTTTTTTATTTTATTTTTTTAGATGTTTTCACTTGCAAATAATTTCCATCTACACTACAGCATGCCTCGCCTCTCCCATTTCACACTGTGGGGGTTGGCTTTAGCGAAACTTCCTTAGATTTGGAACATGCATCCTCATATACGACCATGTCTACCCTCATTCCCATGGGAACAACTGCCACTGGGAGAGTCTCTACTCTGCCCCACCCTCCATTCCAGTGACATACATTTATCTTTTTGATACTGCACTCAAAATGCAAGGCCCAATATGGGAAGTGCAGCTGTGACATTCAGGGTGACCATGCATGTTCTTCAAGCACACCAGCTTGACAGAGAGACAACACTCAGCAGCTTAAGAAGACCAAAGAAACATCAAGACAGGCACACCCCATACCATCTCATAGCATTATCTCAAAACTGAACTTTCAGTGTAGAAAACTCAGATCTCAGAAAAGCTCTTCACTGTAGACGCCCCATATTGTACACAGGAAATGCACATACACATTGTCACATTGTATGTGTTGGTCAGAGGACAACTTGCTGGAGTTGGTTTTCTCCTTCTACCTAGAGATCGAACTCAGCTCATCAGGCTTTATGTTAAGCACCTTTACTCACTGAGACATCTCCCCAGCCCCAAGACACAATCTTTTCAACAGCCCTATCAGTCTCTCTTCTTGTCCAGGCCCTGAAGGCTTTGGCCTCAAGCCCTTCTCTCCAACCTTGCTCTGAGTGAGCTGTTCTCAGGTTATTACAGTCTCTGAAGGATAACTCAGAGGAAAGTCTATCCTCTAGGATTCTCCTTCCTCTTTTGGAAAATGGGAAGCGATGGCTGTGAGAATTTAAAGAATGCCAGATGGGTAGCAATGCGCTCAGAACTTGTAGCGTCCAGTTCAGTTTCTTTGCTTAGTAGTTTCTCCCTGGTTCCCATCACCTGAGAAGCAGGGATGAGAATAGAAATGCAAATAGTCTGCATTGTTAAGGTCAGGAAGCTAAGTGAGCTGCAGAGGAATCTGGAGAACTTCTATGGCTGTTCCTGTTGGCCACAGAGTTAGGCTGTAGAGTGAGAGATAAGCTATAGAGTTGAGTCCAGCTACAGAGGTAACAGAGCTTGATGGAGTCCAGAAGAACAAATGGGTAAGCATATGGAAGGCAGGTCTATATGGTCAAACAGCAACCCTCAACAGGCCAAAGCAACAACAGGGCGAACCCAAGGAGAAGCCTCTGGGTCAGCTGAGAGTTCTCTGCCTGTCAGTCTTTGATGTATGTATACACTGGGCATTCGGATGACCAGGGGAGGAGCAATCACCACCGTATTGTTGTACTCAGTGTCGTCCACTCTGTGTGGCTTAGGGGAGGGAGCTGCATCCTCTCCTTGGTCTGGTGTATTCCTAAGTTATTGGGCCTGGTTTCCTTGACACAATATACTCATGGGCTTCTAAGGTCCCAATTTACCCTGATAAATTTATAGCCCCTTTCTGCTCCCAGGAACAAGTCATTTATCAGTCTGTGCTACACAGGTAGACAGATGTTGCCCATCACCTGTCAAGCAAGGTGAAGAATCATCTTCCATCCTCAGAGTGCAGCCGAATGCTGTTTGTAAAACAGGGTCTCTCAAGGCAAGGCACATTCTGAAAATCCCCTTATTACATATTAACTAAGATCACGGCAAAGGCAGAGATTAACAGGAACATCAGCTGAGATTATTACGATGCACTTTTACTACTAATGAATGAATAGAATATTCCCAGCTAAAGTTAGTACATGCGATTGCTCTAATCTTTAAATCTTTTTCTTAGTTTTTATGTAAGGTCAATCTCTGCCCCAGGATCATTTATCATTGTCCTCATGCTTTAGTAGGCTGGGTACCTTCTCAGTACTTCCATGTTCCTTATGACCTTGATGGTTTTGTGGAGTGCTGATTTGGTCATTTGTAAAACATTGTGCAGCTTAGGTTTGACTGACATTTACCTCAAGGTTATATGGGAGTTATGAATTCTTAGGGTGAAGACTGTAGTGGGTAAATGACTTTGTCAGCATATCCTATCTAGGGTAAACGATATCACCTGACTTAGCACTGCTATTGTTCCTCAGGAGCTGGCTGAGATGGAGTTTGTCACTTTTCATCATTGTGAACTTACTCATTTGTCTCTTTTTCTTTTTTTTATTTTTCACTATTCTGAAAGCAAGTTACTATGCAAGACCCTTACCCAAGACACAAAGAGTTATGTTCATTCCATGCTCCATTTCCATGAGGCCAAAGCACCAGCATAAATTATTTGACCATTTTCTGCCTGAGTACATCTTGGTCTGGGCTTATTTAATAATTTATTGATAGCACTGTGTGTTCATGGATATTTATTTATGTTTATAGCCCAATTGTCTTAGTTAGGGTTTCTATTGCTGTGATGAAACACTGTGACCAAAGCAAGTCAGGGACAAAGGGGTTTATTTGGCTTATACTTCCACATCACAGTTCATCATTGAAGGAAGTCAGGGCAAGAACTCAAACAGGCAAGAATCTGGAGACAGGAGCTAATGCAGAGGCCATGGAGGACTGCTGCTTGCTGACTTTCTCCGGATGGCCTGCTCAGCCTGCATTCTTATAGAACCCAGAACCAGCAGCCCTTTGAAGGTGAAGGGCTAGGCCCTCCCCCTTCAATCGCTACTTAAGAAAATACTCTACAGGCTGGCTCACAGGTTGATCTCATGGAGGCATTTTTCTCAGTTGAGGCTCCCTCCACTCTGATGATTCTAGGTTGTGTCGAGATCATATAAACTTGCCAGCACATGAATGATCTATTTTGGCGGTCCTACCAGCACATGTTGTTGGGGGCTGTTGACCCCTCTGCTCCTTTGGCTTTTATTTTGTTACTGATGTTTACTGATATGCTTTGAGAATGTATTTTTCCTGGCTG
Organism: Psammomys obesus; assembly: GCF_907164565.1. Taxonomy (NCBI): domain Eukaryota; kingdom Metazoa; phylum Chordata; class Mammalia; order Rodentia; family Muridae; genus Psammomys; species Psammomys obesus. The sequence continues at coordinate 60,377 of NW_026590180.1, forward strand.
CAGAAGCACTCAACTCTATGTTCTATTCTTACAGATCTTTCTTACTTTCTTCTGTATTTTTGGTTTAGTCCTATTGTTCCCAGTCAGCACAGGCACCATAAAATTCTGAATTTTCTGTAATGGAGGCATTCATTTGACATCAAAAAATATTGCCGAGGAGCGAGACGTAAAGAAATCCACAGGTAGTAGCACAGTTTGGTATGTTCGGAATGGACCATAGGCCAGCCACTCCTGAGACTTTCCATCATGGAACTGTTAAATATTTTATGTCTGTCTTCTTATTTCAGAGCCTTCACTTATCTCAAATAAAAAATATTTGATGTCATTACTATTTATATATGCATATGATATGTACAGAAAAGAAAAACTTATTTTTTAAAAATCTACTAGAAACGTATAAAGATAAACATTACTTTGGGGTATAGTTTTCTCTGTTAACTTTATTATATATTATAATGTTAAAATGTTACAGGATCATGGGAAAATTTCTGAAGTCTGGGACATTTCTATATGAAGGTTGTTTTTAAATGGAACTATCAACACGTATTCACTTTTCTGCCCATATTAGACCTTCATATTCAGGTTTCTTACTACTTTAACTGATAGTGATACCAAACAAAAGAAGAACCTGAAGTGTAAAGTTCTGTTGTCCTGTCTGTGAGCTAAACATGTAGCAAAAAATTGCCACATGAGATGCTTCTTTCTTTAAAATTAAATTTTATTTTTTAATATTAATCACAGCTTATTAACTTTGTATCACAGCCGTAGCCCCCTCTCTCATTCCCTCCCAATGCCACCCTCCCTCCCTCATCTCCTCCCTGCCCCTTTCCAAGTCCACTGATAAGGGAGGTCCTCCTCCCCTTCCATCTGACCCTGTTTTATCAGGTATCTTTAGGACTGGCTGCAATGTTCTCCTCTGTGGCCAAGCAAGGCTGGTCTTCCCTCAGGGGGCGGGCAGAGGCAAAGGAGCCAGTCCTTGAGTACATGTCAGAAATAGTTCCTGTTCCCCTTACTAGGAAAAACTCACATGGATAATGAATTACTATGGGCTACATCAGAGCAGGGGTTCTGGGTTATATCCATACATGGTCCTTGGTTGGAGAAACAGTCTCATAGAGGACCCCTGTGCTGTGCCCTGATATATTTTGTCCTTGTGGAGCTTCTGTCCTCTCCCAGTCATATTAACTCCCCCTTTTATCATATGATTTCCTGCACTCTACAGAAGGCTTGGTTATGAGTCTCAGCATCTGCTCTGATACGCTGGTAGGTAGAGTTTTCGGCAGCCCTCTGCGGTAGGCCCCTGGGTGGTTTCTTGTTTTTTCCTACTTCCCATGTCCATCCCATTTGTCTTTCTAAGTGAGGATTGATCATCTTACCCTGTGTCCTCTTTCTTGTTTATCTTCTTTAGGTACACATATTTTAGTAGGCTTATCCTATCTTATAGGACTATATAAGTGGTGTATATACTATGTGTGTCTTTCTGCTCCTGGAATACCTCACTCAGGATAGTCTTTTCTATCATCAGTCATTTGCCTGCAGATTGTATTTCCTTGTTTTTAATTGCTGAGTAGTATTCCATTGTGTAAAAGTACCACAATTTCTGTATCCATTCCTCTTTTGATGGACATCTGGGTTGTTTCCAGCTTCTGGCTACAATGAATCAAGCTGCTACAAACATGGTTGAGAAATGTCGTTGTTGTATATTTGAGCATCTTTTGGATATATGCCTAGGAGTGGTATAGCTGGATCTTGTGGAAGCACTATTCCTAATTGTCTGAGAAAGCGACAGATTGATTTCCAAAGTGGTTGCTTCTTAAACCACAGAGGAACTGTGATTAGATTGTGTGTGTGTGTGTGTGTGTATGTCTGTGTTTGTATGGTATGTATACATGTGTGTGCATGTTGTATGTATGTAGTATGTGGTATGTGTATATGTGATGAGTGTGTTTGGTGTGTATGCATGAGTGTGTGTTTGTGATGTGTTTGTGGTGTGTATGTGTACATGGTGTGTGTGTGTGTGTGTAGCAGGGTTTACCATATGTCTTCAATTTTGTGAAAAATGTTATAAACAAAATTTCTCATAATCTTAATTTTTTGTTTTTTTGTACAACAAAAAATTTTAAAATATATTCAAACTCTGACTCATACTCTGTAACATGTTGGCTTTCCATGTGATTTCTCATGCTTCAAAAACTAAGCATATTAAGAATTAGACTAATAACATTATTAAGGGTAATAGTCAAAAGGTGACTTGAATGAAGATTTTTCTACCAGAGGAAAGTAACTGCTTTGACTCTCCTTGTTCCTCCCTAAATGACATATTTCTTTTCATCCAGTTTTGACCCCTACTGCAGTAAGTGGTGCTTTGCCTTTGAAGGTCCTATGAGCTGAAGGAAAGCCAGGTGTCCCTGTGGGTTCTGGTCCTTCCCACACACAATTCTGCAGAGAACATGAGCTATCAGCATTCCCACAGACTGACAGCAAGGCTCCCTTTCATTTTCCTTTCCTAATTTAAGCATTCATTCTCTTCTTTACTCAGTTCCAGAGAATTCTTTCTTTTATAGTTCCTGTTCATAAAGGTGGAAAGACTGATTTCCTTAGGACCAATCCAGAGCCACATATATGATTTCCAGAGCCACAGTGTGAGAATTGCTGTGATGGAGACAGCATCGAAAAGTCAGAGCCTAGTGAGAGAGATGAAGAGATGGAGAGACAGAGACAAGGGAGTGGTGAGACTTTCTGTATTGTCAGCCTTGCATAGAGGTTGTTCAACTGTGTTGTGAGTGTTTACAGTGTAAAAGCCTGGCCCCTGGGATCCCCAATATGCAAGGCTCTTTTTCTAAGTTAATTAAGACAAGCACAGCAAATGGCAGAACAATTAATCAGTGTGGACATAAGAAGAGCACACATTGGTCTACTGCTCCAAAGTCTACTATACATCTGAGGCAATGGCACCAGGTTTAGATTTAAATAGAAAGTAAAAACAGTGTCATTCACAGTTGATTCAAATATTGGAGTGAATCTAACCAAGGAAATGCAAGACATATATAATAAAATCATTTAGACACTAAAAAGAGAAATTGAAGAACATACTAGGATGGAAAGACCACCCATGCTCATGGATTGGCAGGATTAATACAATGAAAAGGACCACCCTACCAAAGCAACCCACAGAGTCAATGCAATTTCCACCAAAATCGCAACACAATTTTTTAGAGAATCTTCAGTTTCATATGGGAATATAAAAGACCCAGTATAAGTAATAATCCCACAACAATATAAACAACAACAAACCACTACAAATTTCATCAACCCAAATCTTAAGTGAACTGCTGAGTTGTTAGTCATAAAATAACATGAAATTGGTATAAAAGCAGACTCACTGATCAATGTGATGAAACTGAGAGCACATGTACCCTGAGAGCCACCTGATTTTTAACAAAGAAACCAACAATATACATGGGGGAAAAAAACAGTAGTGTCTTTAACAAATGTTGCTGGTCCAACTGCATGGCTGTCTGTACAAGAAGGAAACTTGATCCTTATTGCCGACCCTGTAAAAAGCTCAACTACTCATGAGGCAAGAACATCAAGAAAGCCTGCTGCTTTGAAGCTGATAGAAGAAAAAGTAGGGAATAGGCTTGAACTCACTGCACTTTCTGAACCAGACCCCAATAGTCTAGGCATTAAGGCTAACAATTATTAAATGAGATCTCATGAAGCTAAAAAGTTTCTATACAGCAAAGAACACCACCATTCAAGTGAAGAGACAGTCTACAAAACAGGAGAAATCTTTACCAACTATACATCTGACAGAATAATAGTATCTAAAATATACAAAGGACTAAATTGAAACATTGAGGGACCAGTAACAATGCTATTGTAAAATGGGACATGGAACTAAATAGCATTCTCAATAGATAAAATACAAATGACTAAGAAATACTTTTTTAAATGTTCAATGTCCTTTGCCATCAGGGAAAAGCAAATTAAAATTACTCTGGGATTCCCTATGACTGCAGCTAGAATAGCAAAGATTAAAAAAATGATGATGATGATAAATAGTAACATGGATGTGAGGAGAAAAGAAAACCTATTCACTGCAGATCAGAATGTAAACTGGTATAGCCTCTATGAAAATCATTATGGAGTTTTCTCAGTACATTGATAGTATATCAACGCATGATGCAGTATTAACATGCCGAGCATATACCCGAAGATATCCTATCTGTTCATTCATGCACATCACTGCTTTATTAACAACACCAGGAAATAGAAACAGCCTAGTTGTCTAGCTAATAAAAATGTGGCATATTTATACAGTAGAATATTATCCAGTTATGTAGAAAAATGAAATTATGAAATGTGCAGGTAAATGGATTGAGCTTGAGACGATCGTTTTGAGTGAAGTACATCAAGCCCAGAAAGAGAAGTGTTACATGTTTTCTCGCTCAAATATGGATATTAGCTTTAAATCTTTGAATATGTATTTCATTTAGAATTCCCAAAGTGTTCAGGAAATTAGTAAATAGCCTCAGGGGTGGAATTTAAGTGAGGGAAGTTAGAACACACTGATATGAAAGGGGTTAAAAGGGAATAATGGAACAGGATGGGTTAAATTGAAGTGAGAAGGGAAGGGCAGGGTAGAGAATAGAATATAGGAGAGATAGCTAACATTAAAGATCCTTAAAACGGGGGGGGGGGGCAAGATGGCTGCGCCGGGAGAACACTGTGTCTGAGAAGCTGGACAACACTCTCCGACTCTCCGTGCAGCGACCAGGACACTGAACTCTGGGCCCTAAAACTACAGCGATCTTGTTTCCCAGGTGAGGGGAGGCTCCCACAGTGGGAATCCATCGGGTCCGCTCTTGGGCCTCACAGCCAGAACCGGGAAGAGATCCTGGGTAACGGGGGCTTTGGATCTCCGGGCTGGAGCAGCAAGCCCTCATGTCCCAATCACTTTCCCAGGCTGATTGGTGAGCACAAGGGTGCCAGAGACTCGAAGTCCCAGTCGCCAGAAAACCCCACGGGGAAGGAAAGTTGTGAGTCTGATCACGGGTCACCCAGTCTTTCCCTGGAAGGTCTCGCTGACCACAGGTACCCGCCGCCATCATAATGAGCTCCCACCGCAATGAGAGCTGCTGCGCACCCAGCTAAAAATCCCTACTTCCACTTCAGAGGAGGCAGGAGGCTTCCAGCAGAATCTGCCACAGACCACATTGTCTGTACCCCAACTTGAGATCGGGGCTGAGAAAACCAATCCTTTCGGACACTCCCCCAAACGCCGCCATAACACTGTCTCGGCTGAGCAGAAGGATAAAGAGGCACACAGTGGCTTCACAGTGCCAGGACCCCAGTGCTGCCAGCTGCTCCTAGCAAACAAACTTCAGCTCGGGATCTGGGACTGTGGTCATTCAACACATCCTGAGACTCTCCTGGGTCCAGCGCAATAAGGTCTAGCACCAAGTCCTATCACCGGCACCCCCCCCCCGACCCCTGGCAGAGAAACCCCGGCTCAGGATCAGACTAAGAAGTCCCAATACCTTCTGGCACACCCCTGAGAACACCGCCATAAGCTTGCCCTAGCAGAGGGGAAGGTCAGAGGGGAAGGACAGAGAGGCAGCCTGCCAGAGGACAAAGCACCCCCTCTCCAGCACACCAAGTGGCCCCTAGCAGAGAAACCCAAGCTCTGGATCTGAGGACACTCAACCCTATCTGGTACTATCTCGGGATCAGCAAACATAGGTTCTTCTTCCGCCAGGCTACTTCTGGCAAAGAGATCTGGGCCCGAGATCTGGGATTGAGAACACTCAACCTAACTCTTTCCCACGCTACCCCTGGACCACACAACATAACCCCTCCTGGCAGAGGGAAAGGCCACAGAGGCAACACACAGGAAAGGTGGACACCGAGTCCTGCGGCCACAGTGTCACAGAGCTGACTGTTAGCCTACCTGCGCATTTACTGCTGCAGGACCAAATCAGAGAGTAGAGAGCAAGGGGAACACCTGTGCATTCCAACTGGTCCTGCAAGAGAGTGAGTGAGCCTTCTAGGGAGAGTTTGCCCCAGACCCAGGGCCTCTCCACAGAAGCAACCAGACGAGATCCCTGCCACCCACACCCCTAGCATGGGCATCATAGGGATTTTTGGGATAGCAACCCCAACGTTGAAGCCTCTGCCTTGTGGGTCCACCAGTGCAATCCAGGCAAACAATCCCTGGATCTCAGACAGAACTGCATAATAGTGGCCTGCAGGCCACTGCAATAGTTAGAGAACCCGTGCATGCACACTGCGCCCGCTAAAAGTGCATGCGAATAGCGCCAGTGTCACATTCCTTACTTAGGCAAAACTAAAACCATAACGCATACTCCCAAACTCATCTTCCGGAAAAAAACAGTTCAGAAAACAGAAAGAGACGATCATAGCCCAAACTACAAACTTGAGGAACAAACAGTGAGGGTTATAAATAACCAGATGGCTAGAGGCAGATGTAAGAACACTCCCAACAAAAATCAGAACATAATGACCTCACCAGCAACCCCACAAAACAATGGACATTTCAATTCACTAGATATATAAGAAAACGACCTCAAAACTATGTTTCTCCAGCTATTAGAGGCCCATAAAGATGAAATGAACGAGGCCCTCAGAGAAATAGCCAAAGAAAACAAGACGAACCAAGAGGAAACAAATAGAGCTCTCAGAGAAATGACCATGAAAATTGAGGCAAACAAAGAAGAAATGCACAAAGCTCTGAAAGAAATGTCCACACAAATGAAGGCAAATAAAGAAGAAATAAACAAAGCTCTCATAGTAATACAGGCAATTATAGCCAAAGAAGTAGAGGCACAATTAGTGATACATAGAGAGGAAACGGGCAAAAAAAAATAGAAGCTGTCATTGAAAAGCAGGACTCCACATTCAAACAGATGAAGGAAATGGTGCAAGACATGAAAACAGAATTAGAATCAATAAAGAAAACACAAATTGAGAAAAACCAGGAGCTGGAGAACATAGAGAAAAGATTGGGAACTACAAAGGTAAGCATCAACAACAAAATACAAGAGATGGAAGAAAGAATCTCAGGAGCTGAAGATACACTTGCGCAAATTGACACGTCTCTCAAAGAAAAAATAAAATCAGAAAAGTTCCAAACACAAAACATCCAAGAAATCAAGGACACCATAAAAAGAAAAAACCTAAGAATAATAGGAATAGAGAAAAAGAAGACATCAGGCTCAAAGGACCAGAAAATATTTTCAAGAAAATTATAGAAGAAAACTTTCCCAACTTGAAGAAAGAGATCTCCATAAACATATAAGAGGCCTACAGAAAACCAAGTAGACTAGACCAGAAAAGAAATTCTTCATGTCACATCATAGTCAAAACACTGAACCTACAGAACAAAGAAAAAATTCTAAAAGCAACAAGGGAAAAAGGCCAAGTAACATATGAGGGTAGACCTATCAGAATCACACCAGATTTCTCAACAGAAACTATGAAATCCAGAAGGGTCTGGACAGAAATCACACAGTCCTTAAAGGACCACAGATTCCAACCCAGACTACTATACCCAGCAAAACTTTCAATCAACATACGGAGAATTCAAAATATACCATGACAAAACCAAATTTAAACAATATCTACATAGTAACCCAGCTCTACAGAAGTTACTAGAAGGGAAACTCAAACCAAAGAAAACAACTACATCTAAGGAAACAGAGGAAATAGATAACTACACAACAAAAAAAATCAAAAGAATACAAGCAATGAAACTCAGTAACACCACCAACCCCACATCAAAATAAGCAACAATTCTTGGTCACTGGTATCTATCAACATCAACGGACTCAACTCCCCAATAAAAAGACACAGACTAACAGAATGGCTGCGGAAACAGGATCCAACATTCTGTTGCATCCAAGAAACACACCTATGCAACAAAGATAAACACTACCTCATAGTAAAGGGCTGGAAAAAATGTTTTTCAAGCAAATGGTTCCAGAAAACAAGCTGGAATGGCCATCCTAATATCTAATAAAATAGACTTTCAACCCAAGTTAATAAAAAAAGATAAGGAGGGCCACTATATTCTCATCAAAGGAAAAATCCACCAAGAGGACACGTCACAATCTTGAATATCTATGCCCCAAATACAAGAGCACCTACATTCGTAAATGAAACAATATTAAAGCTTAAATCACACATTGATCCTAATACCTTAATAGTGGGAGACTTCAACACTCCACTCACCAAGGGACAGATCAACTAGACAGAAAACAAATAGGGAAATAAAAACACTTACAGAGTCCCTAAATCAAATGGATCTAATACACATCTAAAGATCTTTTCATCCAAACTCAAAAGAGTATACCTTCTTTTCAGCACCACATGGAACCTTCTCCAAAATAGACCATATACTGGGTCACAAAGCAAGGCTCAACAGATCAAAAAGATTGAAATAATCCCTTGTACTCTATCTGACCACCATGGACTAAAGCTGGACATCAACAACAATAGAAATAACAAAAAGCTGACACGCACATGGAAACTGAACATCTTGCTACTCAGTGACAGCTGGGTTAAGGAAGAAATAAAGAAAGAAATTAAAGACTTCCTAGAATTCAATGAAAATGAAGGCACAACATACCCAAATTTATGGGACACATTGAAAGCAGTGCTCAGAGGAAAATTTATAGCACTAAGTGCCTGCAAGAAGAAATTTGTAACATCACATACAAGAACCTTAATGGCCCAACTGAAAACCCTAGAAAAAAAAGAAGCAGATACACCCAAGAAGAGCAGATGGCTGGAAATAATCAAACTCAGGGCTGAAATCAATCAATTAGAAAAAAATAAAACTATTCAAAGAATCAATGAAACAAAAAGCTGGTTCTTTGAGACAATCAACAAGATAGACAAACCCTTAGCCAAACTAACTAAAAAGCAGAGAGAAGCTATCCAAATCAGCAAACTCAGAAATGAAAAAGGGTGACATAACTACAGACACTGAGGAAATTCAAACAATCATTAGGTCATACTACAAAAGCCTATATGCCACAAAATTTGAAAACCTAAATGAAATGGACAATTTTCTTAATAGATTCCATCTTCCAACATTAAGTCAAGATCAGGTAGAAAGACTGAATAGCCCTATATCCCCCAAGGAAATTGAAGCAGTCATTAACAGTCTCCCCTCCAAAAAAAGCCCTGGGCCAGATGGCTTCAGCGCGGAATTCCACCAGACCTTGAAAGAAGTGCTAACACCATTTCTCCTCAAAATAGTCAACAAACTAGAAACAGAAGGTACATTCTCAAACTCATTCTATGAAGCGACAGTCACCCTGATACCTAAACCACACAAAGACCCAACAAAAAAAAGAAAACTTCAGACCTATCTCTCTTATGAACATTGATGCAAAAATACTCAATAAAATACTTGCAAACCAAATCCAAGAACACATCAAAGATATCATCCACCATGACCAAGTAGGCTTCATCCCAGGCATGCAAGGGTGGTTCACCACATAAACAAACTGAAGGAGAAAAACCACATGATCATTTCCTTAGATGCTCAAAAAGCATTTGAGAAAGTCCAACACCCATTCATGTTTAAAGTCTTGGAGAGATCAGGGATACAAGGCACATATCTAAACATAGTAAAGACAATAGACAGCAAGCCTATAGCCAACATCAAAATCAATGGAGAGAAAATTAAAACAATCCCACTGAAATCAGGGACAAGTAAGGCTGTCCACTCTCTCCATACCTCTTCAACATAGTACTTGAAGTCCTAGCCAGAACAATAAGACAACTAAAGGAGATCAAGGGGATCCAAATCAGAAAGGCAGAGCTCAAAGTGTCACTATTTGCAGATGATATGATAGTATACATGAGCGACCCCAAAAATTCAACCAGAGAACTCCTTCAGCTGATAAACACCTTTAGCAAAGTGGCAGGATACAAAATCAACACGAAAAAATCAGAAACCTTCCTCTATACCAAAAACAAAATGGCCGAGAAAGAAATTAGGGAAACAACACCCTTCACAATAGCCACTAGTAACATTAAGTACCTTGGGGTGACACTAAACAAGCAAGTGAAAGACCTGTTTGAGAAAAACTTCAAGTCTCTGAAGAAAGAAATTGAAGCAGATCTCAGAAGATGGAAAGATCTCCCGTGCTCATGGATTGGTAGGATTAACATTGTGAAAATGGCCATCCTGCCAAAAGCAATCTACAGATTCAATGTAATCCCCACCAAAATACCAACTCAATTCTTTACAGACCTAAAAAAAAGATTCTCAGCTTCATATGGAGAAACAAAAAACCCAGAATCTCCAAACAATCCTGTGCAACAACAGATCATCTGGAGGTATCTCCATCACCGATCTCAAGTTGTACTACAGAGCAATAGTAATAAAAACTGCAAATATTGGCATAAAAACAGATAGGAGGATCAATGGAACAACATAGAAAACCCAGAAATGAACCCAAACACCTATGAATACTCGATTTTTCACAAAAAAGCCAAAACCATTCAATGGAAAAAAAAAAAACAGCATCTTCAACAAATGGTGCTGGTCCAACTGGATGTCTACATCCAGAAAAATGAAAATAGATCCATATTTATCACCCTGCACAAAACTAAATTCCAAGTGGATCAAAGACCTCAACATAAAACCAGATACTCTAAATCTGTTAGAAGACAAAAGTGGGGAACAGCCTAGAACTCATTGGCAAAGGAGACAACTTCCTGAACAGAACACCAACAGCACAGGCTCTAACAGCAACAATCAACAAATGGGTCCTCATGAAATTGAAAAGCTTCTGTAAAGCAAAGGACACCATCATCAAAACAAAACGACTGCCTACAGATTTTGAAAGAATCTTCATTAACCCTTTATCTGACAGAGGACTAATATCGAGTATATACAAAGAACTAAAGAAGCTGAAAAGCAGCAAACCAAGTAATCCACTTAAAAAATGGGGAACAGAGCTAAACAGAGAATTCTCTACTGAGGAATATCGAATGGCAGAGAAACACTTAAAGAAATGCTCAACCTCATTAGCCATCAGGGAAATGCAAATCAAAACAACCCTGAGATTTCACCTTACACCCATCAGAATGGCCAAGATGAAAAACTCAAGGGACAACACATGCTGGAGAGGTTGTGGAGAAAGGGGAACCCTCCTCCACTGCTGGTGGGAATGTACAACCACTCTGGAAATCTATCTGAGGCTTTCTAAGACAATTAGGAATAGTGCTTCCTCAAGACCCAGCTATACCACTGCTAGGTATATACCCAAACTTTGCTCAAGTACACAAAAGGGATACTTGCTCAACCATGTTTATAGCAGCTTTATTTGTAATAGCCAGAACCTGGAAACAACCCAGATGTCCATCAACAGAGGAATGGGTACAGAAATTGTAGTATTTTTACACAATGGAATACCACTCAGCAATCAAAAAGAAGGAAATCATGAAATTTGCAGGCAAATGGTGGGATCTAGAAAATTCATTCTGAGTGAAGTATCCCAGAAGGAGAAAGACAAACACGGTATATACTCACTTATATAGACCTAAAAGATATGATAAACATAATGAAATCTATACACCTAAAAAAGATAATCAAGAAAGGACCATGTATGGATATAACCTAGAACCTCTGCTCAGATATAGCCTGTGGTAGCTCAGTAACCAATTGGTTTCCCACCGTTAGGGGAACAAGGTCTATTTCTAACAGGAACTCAATGACTGGCTCTTTGACCTCCCCACCCACCAAGGGAGAAGCAGTCCTGTTAGGCCACAGAGGAGGACTTTGCAGCCCCTCCTGAAGATACTTGATAAAACAGGACTGGATGAATGGGGAGGAGGTCCCCCCCTATCAGTGGACTTGGCAAGGGGCACGGTGGAGATGAGGGAGGGAGGGTGGGATTGGGAGGGAATGAGGGAGCAGGATACGGCTGGGATACAGAGTTAATAAAATGTAACTGATAAGAAAAAAATAAAATTAAAAAAAATCCTTAAAACAAGTCATATGGAAACACGCTAATGGAGAGGGAGCTCAAACAGGACAAAGAATGGAGTTCATCTATAATGCAACAATGCCCATTAAACAACATAGGATAACAACAACAACAAACCCCAGTGACAGGAATAGGTTACTTCTTTTGACGTTTTTTTAGTTGGTGAGATCTCATAGACCCACAAATATTACATACTACTGCTGATGCTCTTGATTACCCTCCAGAACTTGGTTGTAAACCTCTATTGCTGGAGACACTCTATGGTTGAGTCATAGAACATAGCTGAATCAAGCTTGTACTGATCTGGGAGCTTTAACTCTATGGGCTAGCTTTCATAGTTCTGTGGTGTGCTATGTACACTACTAAAGAAGGAAAGGAATCATTAATCATACCCAGCTATGAAGTATGAAGGCCCTCTTCTCTGTCCATACCTCCCGTTAAATCTTCAAACACATTATTATTAGTTCTTTCAGTAAAACAAACAAGAAAATTTACAAAATAAATTATTTCACAAAGATTAATGTCTTATAAGAATACACAAGAAAACACTTTAAAATGTAATCTTAGTCACATAAAATAAAGACATGATTTCAAATAAGCTTAGAAGGAAAAAAGATGGGGACTAGAGAGATGAGATGTCTCAGTGGTTAAAAGCACTGGCTGCTCTTCCAGAGGACCTGGGTTCAATTCCCACCACCCATATGGCAACTCACAGAGTTCTGTTAATTCAGGCAAAACACCAATGTACATGAAATCCAAATAAATCATTAAAAAAGAAATTATGAGAACAAGTGAGTATTTACTTAAAATATGCTTTCAATTAAAATAGAATTACATCATTTTCTTTCTTTCCTCCAGACCCTCCCAGGTTCTCTCCCTTGAACCCCTCCCATGTTTTCTTCCATTTCTCAAGTTGATAGCCTTTTTTTCTTTGATTAATATTGTCACATACATATGTAGATGTATGTGTTCATATGCATAAATACACATAAATTCAACCTACTGCTTCCATTTCTGTAGTGTGTTTATAGTTTCAAGGCTGGCTACTCTGCTTTGGACAATCATTAAGAAAACCATCTCTGGGAGAGGCTAATTGTTCTCCCAGAAGTCAATAGTTGCCTGAAGTTCTTTGTCTAGGGGTGAGACTCCAAGAAAATTTCTCCCTTTTATGTTAAGGTGTCCATTAATATTAATGGACAGTCTTGGTTTTGCAGCCACTTCTGGGAGAAACTGTTCTGCAGCTGAGTTCCTGGTATTCTGGCTCTTATAGTCCACCCTTTCTTCTTTGATGTTCCCTGAGCCATAGATGCAGAGTTGTGATGTAGGTACAGCGATTGTGGCTGAGATTGCCTAGAACCTGTTCGCCTCTAGATTGTATCCAAGCATAGTTTTCTGGGATGGTTACCGCTGGTTGTAAAGAGAGACTTTTTGAGGAGGGTTTATGACTATATTTGTCTGTAGGTATAAGGACAAGCCTTATAATGTAATAAGGGATTATTCTGGTATAGCAAAGTGGCAGAAGTAGGTTCTTTTTTGAGGTACATGACCTCAGTAGCCCTGGGAGGTTGGCTAGAGTTCCAGCCACAGAGGCAGGAGCTGTGATGTAGGTATGTTCATTGAGATGGAAAGCCCATAATCTTTTCTTTCTTTTTTTTTTTTCTTTGAGTGAGCCTTAAGTCCAATTAGACAGCTGTTGATAGCCACCAACAGTGGGCCTTAAGTCCAATTAGACAGCTGTTGGTAACAGCTACCAACCTGTGAGGATCAATTCATTGCACTTTTATGCATATCTTACCATGCTGGTAAAGTCTGTGCTTCATAGCTGTTGCAGCTTTTTAGGACTGTTTAATTGATCCCCTCACTTAGCAGCTCACATCTTATTTTCTGGAACTGTAAAAACCAGAGTCTCAGCCCCTGAGAAGCACACATGAACTGCATTGATAATTTTGGACATCACTTGGCCTACTATGACCACCCATGATAAAGGTTTCTTGAACCTAGTACTGAGGTGTTTGTTAGTTTTTGGCTTTTGTAGGGAGCATTGACAGACTAAGTGGTTTAATTTTCTTTAAGACACACACACACACACACACACACACACATACGAAAACTATATAATTTACCTGAATGTAAAGTAATAGTATTCTTTGATGCTTTATCAAACAACCTTGGTATTATTTGTTCCTTGTCTCTCCTTTGTCTTATGTGAAGACATTTTTTAAAAGTCAGACAGTTACGGGCATTGTTGTTAAGTTAATTTAACTTCCTTCTGCATAATGTTAATAGAACAGAAAATTAATGTTGGTAGTGAAATGACAGACCTGAGTGCAACAGCTACTGCTTTATAGTGATAAATTAGGAACAAATACAACTTCTCAATGACAAAAACCTATCAACACTAATTCAAAATTCACTTCATGTGTTGAACAAGATCAATGGCCACATTGATAGTCTCACTAAATGGCTAGAGTTATGTCTTTTTGAGGTCTTACCCTGTTTAGTCAATGGTTCCCCCAAATCATGAAGGTGTTCAGAGTTAAAGCAGTATATTCTGGTTTCTTAAATACTCACCAATACACACTTGGGTGGTATGACTATAACAAAATGAAGAGGTTTTGAAGTTATAAATATAACAAATGGAAGTTTTGAAGTTGGCATTTTTTTTGAAGGGGTGGGCACAATGGACACCAGTGCTGTGGTCTGAATGCTTCTGTTTCCCTAAACTTCATATGTTGAAATTCTGATTTCCGGGATCACAGTGCTTATTAGGCAGTGGGATGGCTGGAAATACTCAAAGAGGGGGTTAGTCTCATTTAAAAAGATCTGGGATAAATCCCTTGCCCTCTTCCACTACATAGGATATCACAGAATGTCTTATGTGCAGGGAAGCAAGCCATCACCTGCCACTCAACTCATGGTATTTTGGTATAGCATCTTGAGCAGACTAACAGAAAGTGGACTAGATGGACTTGATTGGTTCTTTATTTCATGTGGATTGCACACTCGGGGATACACTCCCCAGTACCAATAACTACTCACTTTACCAATAAGATGCATGTACAATGAGAACAGCAGCATGATACTACAGATGTTGAACTATACTTGTGAGAATAAGTGCTTCCCCCAATTCCCCTGTAACAGAGTGCATTTTCCTCCACATCAGCATATGTCCTTAACCTTTTTCAATGTTTCTCAGACCCACATTTGTTCCCAGGATGAGATAGCTGGCTAAGCCAGTGAAGATCAATAGCTTTGAGGACTCAAGGATAGAAAAATGATGGCTTCTGATACTCTTGGCAGTAGAGCAAGGTATTAGAACCCTTCTTGATGGGTACAAAACTAAAGTCCAAGTGGATCAAAAACCTCAACATAAAACCAGATACTCTAAATCGGTTAGAAGAAAAAGTGAGGAAGAGCCTAGAACTCAGTGGCACAGGAGACAACTTCCTGAACAGAACATCAACAGCACAGGCTCTAAGAGCAACAATCAATAAATGGGACCTTATGAAACTGAAAAGCTTCTGTAAAGCAAAAGACACTGTCATCACAACAAAACAACAGCTTATAGACTGGGAAAGGAACTTCACGAAACCTATATCTGACAGAGGGCTGATATCCAGCATATATAAAAAACTAAAGAAGTTAAAAAGCAATTAATCAAGTAACCCAATTAAAAAAAAGGGGTAGGTGGCTAAACAGAAAATTCTCTTTAGAGGAATATAGAATGGCAGAGAAACACTTAAAGAGATGCTCAACATCCTTAGCCATCAGGGAGGTGCAAATCAAAATGACCCTGAGATTTCACCTTACACCCATCAAAATGGCTAAAATAAAAAACTCAAATGACAACACATGCTGGAGAGGTTATGGAAAAGAGGAACCCTCCTCCATTGCTAGTGGGAATGTAAACTGGTACAACCACTTTGGAAGTCAATCTGGTGCTTTCTCAGACAATTAGGAATACTGATTCCTCAAGATTCAGCTATACCACTCCTAGGCATATACCCAAAATTTGCTCAAGTATACAACAAGGACATTTGCTCAACCATGTTTGTAGTAGCTTTATTTGTAGTAGCCAGAACCTGGAATTAACCCAGATGTCCATCAACGGAGGAATAGGTACAGAAATTGTGGTATTTTTACACAATGGAATACTACTCAGCAATCAAAAACAAGGAAATCATGAAATTTGCAGGCAAGTGGTGGGATCTAGAAAAGATCATTCTGAGTGAGGTATCCCAGAAGGAGAAAAACACACATGGTATATACTCACTCATATAGTCCTATAAGATATGATAAACATAATGAAATCTATACACCTAGAGAAGATAAACAAGAAAGAGGACCCGTGGTAAGATGATCAATCCTCACTTAGAAAGACAAATGGGATGTGCATTGGATATAGGAGAAAACAAATAACAAGACGGGAGCCTACCGCAGAGGGCCTCTGAAAAACTCTACCTAGCAGTGTATCAAAGCAGATACTAAGACTCATAACCAAACCTTCAGCAGAGTTCAGGGAATCATATGAATGAAGGGAGAGTTTATATGATGTGGAAAGGATAAGAGTTCCACAAGGACCAAATATATCATGGCACAGGGGTCTTTTCTGAGACTGACACTCCACCAAGAACCATGTATGGATATAACCTAGAACCTCTGCTTGGATGAAGCCCGTGGTAGCTCAGTAACCAATTGTTTTTCCATAGTAAGGGGAACAGGGACTATTTCTGACATGAACTCAATGGCAGGCTCTTTGACCTCCCCATCCCCCCCTCCAAGGGAGGAGCAGTCTTGCTAGGCCACAGAGGAGGACTTTGCAGCCATTCCTGAAGATACCTGATAAAACAGGATCGGATGAAAGGGGAGGAGATCCTCCCCCATCAGTAGACTTGGAAAGGGGCAGGGAGGAGATGATGGAGAGAGTGTGGGATTGGGAGGGAATGAGGGAGCGGGATAAAGCTGGGATACAGAGTTAATAAAATGTAAGCAATAATAAAAATAAAATAAAATAAATAATAAAATAAAATAAAGAACCCTTCTTGAGCTAGCTCCCTATCATAGCACCAGCAACTACACTAGAGAGTCCAAAAAAAACCTCTTCTATACTGGGTTGCAGTGCAGAGTACATATTTTCTGCTTCAGATTGTATGTTTGCATGGCGCTGAATTCTATGGAGTGGGCTTCGCAAGTCTTTCCTAAAGGCTTTTGTTTGCAGCCTCTTTCTCTACGTTCTTCCTATTCCTCTACCACACCCTAGGGACAGTTGTTATTTGAACTCTATGTTTGTTATAATTCCAAGGTCCAAAATACAGGGTTCACTGGGTCTTTGGCTACTGTTGCATTGCAGACTTTCCACAGCATCCTCCATTCCCTCAGACACACACCAACTCCAACTCCATCCTGTCATGGAAATGCATGATGTACAGTATCCCTAACCTGCCATCTTTATTTGCATCCCATCTATGCCAGTTTAGGGCAGTGGCTGCGTTCTGGCTACTCCTACCTTTGATGACTTCCCCTCGCCCCGCCCTGTGGCTATCATGCTCTGGTTTTCTGGTAACTGTTGGTATAATGTTCTTTTGGAATGTATACACCTTAACCCTTGTTCATTCAATGCGGATTTCTCTCCCTCATTCTCTGGTTTCTATCTGGACATTGCATTGTGATACTTTTTCTATGCATCGCCTGTCTCAACTTTATGTAAACATGAGAAAATAAAACAACCAACCACAGTGTTGAGCAATGGAGAGGAAGGAGTAGGAGGGAGAGGGGAGGAACCAGACAACAGGAAGGAGTGGAAGTCAAAGGAGGAGGAAGAGCAGAGCTGGGAGAGAGAGGCTGGAGGAAAGTTCTTGGAATGATGTGGAAAGATGGACCAGACCTAAGATATCACTAAAAGCAAGTATAATGGGTAAAGTCTGAATGGTAGGAAACTAAGTGGGCTTGGAGGTTTAGGATAGAATAACTATTGCCCAGCATTGTGTTCTAGGTTAATTAAGTAAATCCCAGTCTCTGTGTGGTGATTTGGTTATACAGCTGTTTAGGAATAACTGCATTTTTACTAAAAGATATATAAAATAGTAAATAATAAAATAAAATACAACAGGTAACATTCATTCTCTAGTTCACAAGTATTCTAAAGTCTTCCTGAGTTTATACCCCTGAAGATTGCCATAGTTTCCACTCACACCTCTATAAAGAGTATTATTCCACCAAGGAAGCACCAATGTCCTCTCCCACTTTTCTAGAATCAGCAGAGAACTCACCAGCAAGACTAAAACAAACCAGCAGATAAAAGCAATACACCAAGATGGTGTGGATCATTGTGAAATGTCTCAGACCAATGTGTACAAAATGTGTAGGGAATGATCTTTACTAAGTTATCACTGGCGAGTGAGGAGGCAAGGTCATGTTCCAGTAAAGACAGCTATTTCTCAACAGGTGAGATGTGATGATGGGCTAATGAATAAGAGGTTGTAGGTTATCTCAGGTTGCAGCTTTGGGCCTGGGCTGCATCAGAAGATCCCAAGGTGATGCCTGATAGTGAAGCTGCTATTCTCTAACTTGGCTTTGACAGACTTTTGAGGGGAATACCTCAGAACGGAGTTAATTTGGATAAAGAAAACAACTGTGACTAAGCTGCTTTAGTTTGGACTCAAGCTGAGAGTATATGGGTTGCTTTGAACACCAAGCATATGGCAAAACAATGGAGAAAACCTACTGATTAATTTTCACACGGTTAAACTGGATTTTACTCAGGACATAAAGGAATGTCTTTACGAGCCTCTGGATGTACTGGTGTTCTAAAAATATTACTACAGTTAAACTGTATTACAAAAAGCATCTACATCAATGCCAGGCAAGTTTTCAAACAGTGCGGCCAAAACCAATGCTTGAATACCAGAGTTTCCTGCTCTCCAAGAATCCCAGGCAGTTGCCACTATGAGGCCTTTTAAATTTAAATGCTAGTGTATTTAAAATAGTGGTGACTTATTTTTATTTTGTACAGATATTATAGTGGAAATGGTCTTTTCTTGGCTGTCTATCTTTCAAAATGTTCAACTGGCACATGACTCTGTTGGTACCTGTGTTGCAAAATTGAGAACATAAAACAGTAACAAAGAAAGCCCTCTCCAAACACACACAGGCATCAAAATAACCTGTAATTTATATGTGCTTCTTCACACAATTTTTTATGAGCACCCACGGACATTAACATACAAAATTTTCTATTTTATTTTTTTGTGCTTGATGTTGTTTTTAAACCACACTCTTTCTTCAGAAGACTCAAGGAACCCCTGTTGGATTGAAGATTGTAGTTCTTCACTTCTTTCTGTTTCCATGTGCCTTGTAATACAAACTTTTATAGCCTCTCCCAAAATGTAGAGTCCACTTCTCTTCCACTTCATAAAATTTACCTGCTCTGTGATTTCAGCTGCTAAACAAGACAGAGAGGTGGTAAGTCCATTTTCTATGAAATTTGTAAAAAAAAAAAAAAACTTGTATATTCCTGATTACAGACAAACTTTTGCTTCTATACAGCCAACCATCTGCACTATTGGATGCTAAAAACACACTACAGTGCCTCACCTTACTGCCCTTGTCAACAGTCTAACAGCTGAAAATTACATAAAACAGATTCCATGTAGCAGCCCATGCTACTCCTCTCTCCATCTGAACATAGATGTATCAACCAGTCCAGCAAAAATCAATTAAACCACAAGATAGCCAACTCTACTCCAGAAACAAGAATTCCATCAGTAGCTCTTTAAGAAGGATGTCACCCAGGAGAAGTCAACTGAGCACTGATAATAAAACTAGAAGATGAACTACCCTAAAAACAAATAATAAGAGTAAGAGGTAAAGAAAATTACCTCTTAACAAATGACAAATACATTTATTTTCTGTTTGTTACAAATAAATACAAACACATTTATTTTGCTTTTACCATAAGCATTCTTTTTATACAGGTTCAGAGGATATAATATACACTCTATTGTATATATTGTAACACTGAATAAATAATGTAAGTATGATTTTATTTTATTAGAGCTTAATTTTCTAACAGGAGGAGTTTCAAGGTTGGGAGAAATACTAAGATTAGAGTAGAAAAGACCAGAAAAGAAACTTCAACCAGACAGCAAAAATTCATAACGGCATTATCTAGCCTATCTGGAAAAATACAAATTAAATCAAGGTATGAATATATATCATAGAGACTCAAATTGAGAAAAGTTTTCAAAATACTTAGTCAATATTTAAAAAGTAAGCGAGAAGGCATGACAGTATGAAGAACTGAATGAAAATAACAAAGATGAAAAAGGAAATAAATAATATTAAAATAGACATTTTTTTAGAAAAATGGAGAGACGGCTCAGAGGTTAAGAGCACTGGCTAGAGGAAGATCTAAGATGGCAGTACCAGGAGGACACAGTGTCTGAGGAGCAGGACAGCAGTGATGGTACAGCAAAAAAGAGACAGAACTCCAGGCCCTAAAACAGCAGCAATTGTGTTTCCCAGGTGAGAGGAAACCCCACGGAAATAGAAGCAGTCATCAAAAGTCTCCCAACCAAGAAAAGCCCAGAGCAGGATGGTTTCAGCACAGAATTCTACCAGACCTTCAAAGAAGAGCTAACGCCAATTCTCTTCAAACTATTCCACAAAATAAAAACAGAAGGAACATTACCAAACTCATCCTATGAAGCCACAGTCACCTTGATACCTAAACCACACAAAGACCCAACAAAAAAAGAGAATTTCAGGCCAATCTCCTTTATGAACACTGATACAAAAATAATCCACAAAATACTCATAAACTGAATCCAAGAACACATCAAAGATATCATCCACTATGACCAAGCAGGATTTATCCCAGGTATGCAGGGGTGGTTCAATATATGGAAATCCATCAATGTAAGCCACCATATAAACAAACTGAAAGGAAAAAAAAACACATGATAATCTCCTTAGATGCTGAAAAAGCATTTGATAAAATCCAACACCCATTCATGTTTAAAGTCCTGGTGAGTTCAGGGATATAAGGCACATACCTAAACATAGTAAAGGCAATATACAGCAAGCCTATAGCCAACATCAAAGTAATCAGTAATCCCACTGAAGTCAAGGACAAGGCAAGGCTGCCCAATCTCTCCATACCTCTTCAACATAGTACTTGAAGTCCTTGCTAGAGGCAATAAGAAAATTAAAGAAGATCAAATTGATACAAATTGGAAAGGAAAAAGTCAATGTATCACTATTTGCAGATAATATAATAGTATACTTAAGTGACCCCAAAAAATGCTACCAGAGAATTCCTACAGCTGATAAACACCTTCAGCAAAGTGGCCAGATACAAAATCACCTCAAAAAAAAAATCAGTAGCACTCCAGTATACAAAAGACAAAAGGGCTGGGAAAGAAATTAGGAAAACAACACACTTCACAATAGCCACAGAGGACATAAAGTACCTTAGTGTAACTCTAACCAAGCAAGTCAAAGACTTGTGTGAAAACAACTTCACATCTCTGAAGAAAGAAATAGAAGAAGATATCAGAAGATGGAAAGATCTCCCATGCTCATGGATTGGCAAGATTAACATAGTAAAAATGGCCATCTTACCAAAAGCAATCAACATATTCAATGCAGTTCAAATCAAATTATCAACACAATTCTTCACAGACCATGAAAAAAAATTCTCAACCTCATATGGAATAACAAGAAACCCAGAATCCCTGAAACACTCCTCTACAATAAAAGATCTTTTGGAGGTATCTCCATCCCTGATTTCAAGCTGTACTATAGAGAAACAGTAATAAAAACTGCATGGTACTGGCATAAAAACAGAATGGTGGATCAATGGAATCAAATAGAAGACCCTGAAATAAACCCACACAATTTTGGACCTCTGATTTTTTACAAAGAAGCCAAAACCGTACAATGGAAAAATGATAGAATCTTCAACAAATTGTGCTGGTCTAAGTGGATGTCTTCATGTAGAAAATGCAAATAGATCCATACTTATCACCCTACACAAAACTGAAATCCAAGTGCATCAAAGACCTTAACATAAAACCAGACACATTAAACCTGTTAAATGAAAAGTAGGGAAGAGCCTTGAACTCATTGGCACAGGAGACAACTTCCTGAACAGAACACCAACAGCACAGGCTCTAAGAGCAACAATCAATAAATGGGACCTCATGAAACTGAAAATTTCTGTAAATCAAAGGACACTGTCATCAAAACAAAACGATAGCCTACAGATTGGGAAAGGGTCTTCACCAACTCTTTATCTGACAGAGGTCTAATATCCAGAATATATAAAGAACTCAAGAAGTTAAACAGCAACAAATCAAGCAATCCAATTAAAAATGAGGTACAGAGCTAAACAGAGAATTTTCATAGAGGAACACAGAATGGCAAAGAAACACTTAAAGAAATGCTCAACATCCTTAGTCATCAGGGAAATGCAAATCAAAACAATCCTGAGATTTCACCTTATACCTATCAGAATGGCTAAGATCAAAAACTCAAGTGACAACACATGCTGGAGAGGATGTGGAGAAAGGGGAACCCTCCTCCATTGCTGGTGTGAATATAAACTTGTACAACCACTTTGGAAATCAATCTAGCACTCTCAGACAATTAGGAACAGTGTTACTTCAAGATCCAGCTATACCACTCCTAGGCATAGATCCAAAAGATGCTCAAGTATACAACAAGGACATTTGCTCAACCATGTTTGTAGTAGCTTTATTGGTAGTAGCCAAAAGCTGGAAACAACCCAGGTGTCCCTCAGTTGAGGAATGGATACAGAAATTGTGGTATATTTACACAATGGAATACTACTCAGCAATTAAAAACAAGGAAATCATGAAATTTGCAAGCAAATGGTGGGATCTAGAAAGGATCATCATGAGTGAGGTATCCCAGAAGCAGAATGACACACACGGTATATACTCACTTATAAGAAGATATTAGACATATAATATAAAATAATCATACTAAAATCTGTACACCTAAGGAAGCTAATCAAGAAGGAGGACCATGGATAAGATGCTCAATCTTCATTTAGAAAGGCAAACGGGATGGACATCAGAACACGGAGAAAACCGGGAAAAGGACAGGAGCCTAATACAGAGGACCTCTGAAAGACTCTACCGAACAGGGTATCAAAACATGCTGAAACTTATAGCCAAACTTTGGGCAGAGTGCATGGACTCTTATGAAAGAAGGGGGAGATAGAAAGACCTGGAGGAGATAGGTGCTCCACAAGGAGAGCAACAGAACCAAAAAATCTGGGTACAGGGGTCTTTTCTGAGACTGATACTCCAAACAAGGATTATGCATAGAGATAACCTAGAACCCTGCACAGATGTGGTCCATGACAGCTCAGTGCCCAATGGGTTCCCCAGTAATAGGAACAGGGACAGTCTCTAATATGAACTCAGTGGCTAGTTCTTTGATCATCTCAACCTGAAGGGGAAGCAGCCTTACCAATCCACAGAGGAAGACAATGAAGCCAGTCCTGATGAGACCTGTTAGCCTAGGGTCAGATGGAAGGCGTGGAGGACCTCCCCTATCATTGGACTGGGGGAGGGCATAGGAGAAGAAGAGGGAGGGAGGGTGGTGTTGGAAGGGGATGGAAGAGGGGGTTACAGCTAGGATATAAAGTGAATAAATTGTAATAAAAATAAAATAAAAACTAAAAACAAACAATAAAAGAAATGATAATAAAATATTTATCTAGCAAAAAAAGAGAGAAGGAAAGAAAAGAAAGAAAGAAAGAAAGAAAGAAAGAAAGAAAGAAAGAAAGAAAGAAAGAAAGAAAGGAAAGAAAGAAAGAGAAAAAGAAAGAGAGTAGGAGTACTGGTTGTTCTTCCAAAGGTCCTGAGTTCAATTTCCAGCAAACACATGGTGTCTCATAACTATCTACAATGAGATCTGGTGTCCTCTTCTGGTGTGTAGTCATACATGCAGGCAGAATGTTGTATGAATAATAAATAGATAAATCTTTTTCAAAAAAGGGAAAAATGGACATTCTAAAAGAGTATCATTGGTACAGATGAATTAGAATTTGAAAGGTGGGTTAGATGGAGACATAAAATGTGTTGAGTTTTAGATAATATATTGTTACATTTTAACCAAGGATATATGAAAACTTTTGGGAGACTCCAAGATGGCGGCGAGCAGAGCGCACCATTTCAGAGAGGCAGAAGACATGAATCTCCGGAATTGGTGAGTGGAGAGTCAATCGAAGCTAGAATTTGGACTTTTGGGCTTTCTAAAGGAGAGGGGCCACCAAAGAAGCGTGGAGTGCTAGTAGATTTAGATCCAGCGCGGACTTCTCCGGGAAGGAAGGCAGCAGAGAGAGTGCTCCGGGCCCCTTACAGCTGCGGGCTGCTGTAACCACCCATTGAACACCCATCCCCTCCTTGGACACACATCCCACTCAGGGCCCTCCGGACCCGAGGAGTGTCCCCTCCCCCATCCCGCTGACGCAATCCCAAGCTAGACCTCAGCAGAAAGTGCAGTGGAGCTCATGTCCCAAGTGGCCAGAGCACAGTAACCCCAGAAACCTCCTCACAGGAAGAGCTCAGGCCCAATCACAGAGCTCCAACCACTGAGCGCTAACCACTGAGACTCAGATCCACAATACAATTCTTCCTGCATACCATAGCCGCAAAGCTCAGTGTCTGGGACCCAAGACGGTTGGAGGCAGGGAGACAGGGCTCCAGACCCCGCAGCCGCATCAGAGAGTAGTAACGACCTGCTGAACACCTCCACTCAGAGAAGAACACACGCCACCTAGGGCCCTCTCGCCGAGCTCTTGACCCGCGGAACACCCCTCCCACCACCCCCACCACCCGGCTCTGCAGGAGTGCACGCACCACCGAAACTCCACCCCGCCAGAGCATAAGCCCAATACAGTGCTAGCCACAGAGACTCAGATCCACAGTACAACCCTTCCCAGACCCCCAAGTCTGCAAGTGGCAGCACAGAATACACAGGGCTGCCCAGCCAGTGATTGTATGGGCCATCCAACGCCTCAGTGGCAGAAAACCAGCTGAATAGACACCAAAGACCAGCAGACTTGTAAAATCAATACTCGCCCGCATTCTTCAACAGCGCTTGCGATCCCTTAGCGCCTGCGATCCAAAACTTCAGTGCCTGCAGGGCACCCCTCTCACACACTGAAGGCCTCTTCATTCACCAACACCCTGTCCCTTAGGACACACCCGCAAGCACACGCTCAAACACACGCTACCCCGCATTTGTCCTTCTGCGTATGCAAACTTTCCTTCTACAGGTATAGCTGAATAACCAACGCACACACTGAAACCATTAGACCTCACCCATTTTCTTGAAGAATTCTCCAGATACCAGAGAAAAACCAGTCTGACCTGCAGAATCCAGGAACAGACAGTGAACACTACGGATAACCAAATGGCCAGAGGTTGGTGAAAGAACACAACCAACGCAAATCAAGATATCATGGCTTCACCGGCAACCTCCAAAATTATTGGACACTCCAACTCCACAGAAACACAAGAAAATGATTTTAAAGCTATGATTATCCAGTTAATTGAGGCACATAAAGAGGAAACCAACAAATCTCTCAGAGAAATAGTCATAGAGATTCAAACAGTTAAAGAGGATACAGAAAAATCCCTCAGAGATTTGGCCTCCCAAATAGAAACAAAGAAAAACGAAGCGAACGAAGAAGCTCTTAAAGAAACACATGCAAATATAGCCAAACAATTGGAGGCAGAAGCAGAGACACTAAGAGAGGAAACAAACAAGAAAATAGAGACCATCTTGGAGACACAGGAATCCACACTCAAACAGATAAAGGAAATGTTGCAAGACATGAAAACAGAATTAGAATCAATAAAGAAAACACAAACTGAGAAAACCCTGGAACTGAAGAACTTAAAGAAAAGAGAAGGAATCACAAAGGTAAGCATCACTAATAGAATACAAGAGATGGAAGAGAGAATCTCGGGTGCTGAAGATACACTCACAGAAATTGATACTTCTCTCAAAGCAAAAATAAAATCAGGACGGCGGGGCAAGATGGCAGCGCCGGGAGGACTCTCATTCTGAGGAGCAGCACAGCAGGATTGGCACAGTGACCAGCAATCAGAACTCGCGGCCATAAAACACAAGTGGTTGTGTTTCTCAGGTGAGAGGATACCCCACGGTGGGGGATTCGATCAGCTTTAACTCACCCGGCAAAACCGCGGAAGAGATCCCCGTTCCGCCAGGCGCTTGGTCGTCAGCCCGGGGCTACACGCCAGCGTGAACTGGTCACGGTCCCAGACTAAACTGTGGGCCCACAACACCATAGACTGGATTTCCCAGTCGAGAGATAACCCCACGGAGCAGGAAACAATTGGGACCGACCCCAGGTTACCCAGACATCCCCTGGAAAAGACTCGGGTTCCGCAGGTGCCCCAGGAGCCAGCCCGGACCCAGAGCCGGAAGGGACAAAGGCGCCTGCACAGAGCCCTGCCTGCGCGCGTGATTCGCCGCCTCAGATAGAACTGTGGGCACCAGGGCAACAGGTGCCCTGCGTGTCTCTGGCAGGAGGAAACCCCCAGCGGAAGGGGTCAGCAGCTCTAACGCTTAGGACACCCAGCACCAAAACACTTCCTGGACTCACGCAGACTCTAGTGCAGGCAGAAGCGCTGTGCTCTGCCGCCATTGTTGCGTTCCCCTGGGGCACTGGGACACACAGCTGCATCCTCAGACCTGCAGGAGCCGAAGAGCCATTACAGCAGCCCTCAGATACTGTGCCAGGGATCGGCCAGTTGTCCCTGGCTGGACTGCCAAAACTGTAGGAATCCCTGATCCTTCAGGGGGGCTGCACCCACAGCGTCTGGACCAGAGTGGTGCCTACAGCCGCCATCCCAGACAGAGACACACAGCTTCTGGTCCAGAGTGAGGCACCCAGCCTCCAGACCAGAACAGTGCCCCCAGGCGCCAACTCAACCTAGGTGCACATTCTCCAGGTCCAGAGCAGAGCAATCAGCCTTTGGCCCAGAGACTTGCTGAGTGCACCTCCCACTTTCCCAGACAGAACTGTGCTCCCCAGGATAACAGACTGAGTTTCCCTGTTGGGAGAAAACCCCATAGCTAGGGAATCAGCAGTTTCTTCAAGAGGACTGTACATGGAAATTTAGTGAGCAGCAGCACACTAAATTTATAACAAGAAACCCAGCAGTGGGGCAGCTGTCTTGAGAACTTCTATGGGTAAGAGGAGATCCCCCCCTGCCTAACATAGACCACAGCTACTACTCAGGGCTATAAACCTGAGGTGAGCAGTGGCATCTCCGGAGAAACACTGGCCATACAGTGACCATAACCAAAAAGCAGAGAAGGACTCCTTCAGGAAAAATCATCTTCCGGCCAAGGAGATTCTCCCTACCTCAGGACTCCAGGAAGCACAGAAACTAACAGCCAAAACCTAAATCAGCCCAATGGGTAGAGGTCAGCGTAAAGGCTCAACTAACAAAAGACAGAGCAATATGGCATCTCCAGAACCCAGCCATCCAGGGGCGAACAGCCCTGAACAATGCAGCATAATAGAAAATCAAGAAGATGACCTTACATCTATGTTGATGAAGAGAATAATAGAGGAAACAGATGAAATACGTAAAGAATTAGAGGAAGATAAAACCAAACAGATCATGGCTATCCGTAAAGAAATGGAGGAAGATAAAGACAAGCAAATTAGGGCCATCCGTGAAGAAATACGGGAAGATGCAGCCAAACAGCTTGTGGCCTTCAGAGAAGAAATAATTAAATCACTGAAAGAAATCAAAGAGACAGAGTTGAAGGAACTAAAAGAAAAAGAGGAAAATACAAGCAGACAGGTGAAGGAAGTAAACAAAACAATTCAAGACCTGAAGATAGAACTAGAAAAATTAAAGAAAACACAAATGGAGGAAATAATGGAGAGGAAGAATTTAGGGAAGAAAACAAGAACTACAGAGGTAAGCATAACCAACAGAATACAAGAAATGGAAGAAAGAATCTCAGGTGTAGAAGATACAATGGAAGAAATCGATGTATCTGTCAAAGAAAATGTTAAATCCAAAAAAATCCTGACACAGACCGTCCAAGAAATCCAAGACAATATGAAAAGACAAAACCTAAGAATAATAGGAATAGAGGAAAAGGAAGACTTCCTTCTCCAAGGCCCAGAAAATATTTTCAACAAAATCATTGAAGAAAATTTCCCCAAGTTAAAGGAGAAGCCAATAAGGATACTTGAGGCCTACAGAACACCCAACAAATGACCAGAAAAGAAAATCCTCCCGCCACATAATAATCAAAAAAGTAAGTATACAAAACAAAGAAAAAATACTAAAAGCTGCAAGGGAAAAAGGCCAAGTAACATATAACGGCAAACCCATTAGAATCACACCTGACTTTTCGACAGAAACTATGAAAGCCAGAAGGGCCTGGACAGATATCATGCAGACCCTAAGAGAACACAGATGTCAACCCAGGCTACTACACCTTGCAAAACTCTCAGTCCTCATAGACTGAGAAAACAAGATATTCAGTGAGAAAAACAAATTTCAACAATACCTACACACAAATCCAGCATTACAGAAGACACTGGAAGGGAAAATACAACCCAAGAAAATTAGCTTCTGTCAAGGAAACACAGGAAATAATTAACCTTACTACAGAATAACAAAAAGCAACCAAACACACAACATTATGAACACAGCCAACATCAAAATCAAAGGATCTAACAGCCACTGGTCATTAATCTCTCTCAACATCAATGGACTCAACTCTCCAGTAAAAAGACACAGATTAACAGAATGGATACGTAAACAAAACCCAGCAATCTGTTGCATACAAGAAACACACCTAAGACACAAAGATAGACATTACCTGAGGGTAAAAGGTTGGAAGACGACTTTCCAAGCAAATGGACACAAGAAACAAGCAGGAGTAGCCATTCTAATATCTGATAAAATAGACTTTCAA
>NW_026590180.1:94418-155821 GCF_907164565.1 Psammomys obesus
CTGAAATCAGGGACAAGACAAGGCTGCCCACTGTCTCCATATCTCTTCAACATAGTGCTGGAAGTCCTTGCTAGAGCAATAAGACAGTCGAAGGAGATCAAGGGGATACAGATGGGAAAAGAAGAAGTCAAATTATCACTATTTGCAGATGATATGATAGTATATATGAGTGACCCCAAAAACTCTACCAGGGAACTCCTACAGCTGATAAACACCTTCAGCAAAGTGGCCGGATATAAAATTAACTCAAAAAAATCAGTAGCACTCCTGTATACAAAAGACAAAAGGGCTGAGAAAGAAATTAGAGAAACAACACCATTCACAATAGCCACAAATGACATAAAGTACCTTGGCGTAACCCTAACCAAGCAAGTCAAAGACGTGTATGAAAAAAATTTCAAGTCTCTGAAGAAAGAATTAGAGGAAGATATGAGAAGATGGAAATATCTCCCATGCTCATGGCTTGGCAGGATTAACATAGTAAAAATGGCCATCTTACCAAAAGCAATCTACAGATTTAATGCAATTCCCATCAAATTGCCAACACAATTCTTTACAGAACTGGAAAGAAAAATTCTCAACTTCGTATCGAATAACAAGAAACCGAGAATTGCTAAAACAATCCTCTACAATAAAAGATCTTCTGGAGGTATCTCCATCCCTGATCTCAAGCTGTACTATAGAGCAACAGTTATAAAAACTGCATGGTACTGGCATAGAAACAGAATGGTGGATCAATGGAATCGAACGGAAGACCCAGAAATAAACCCACACACTTACGGACACCTGATTTTTGACAAAGATGCCAAAACCATACAATGGAAAAAAGATAGCATCTTCAACAAATGGTGCTGGTCCAACTGGATGTCTACATGTAGAAAAATGAAAATAGATCCATACTTATCACCCTGCACAAAACTGAAGTCCAAGTGGATCAAAGACCTCAACATAAAACCAGACACATTAAATCGGCTAGAAAAAAAAGTGGGGAATACCCTAGAACTCATTGGTACAGGAGAAAACTTCCTGAACAGAACACCAACAGCACAGGCTCTAAGAGCAACAATCAATAAATGGGACCTCATGAAATTGAAAAGCTTCTGTAAAGCAAAGGACACCATCATCAAAACAAAGCGACTGCCTACAGATTGGGAAAGAATCATCACCAACCCTCTATCTGACAGAGGACTCATATCCAATATATATAAAGAACTAAACAAGCTGAAAAGCAACAAACCAAGTAATCCACTTAAAAAATGGGGAACAGAGCTAAAGAGAGAATTCTCTGCAGAGGAATATCGAATGGCAGAGAAGCACTTAAAGAAATGCTCAACCTCATTAGCCATTAGGGAAATGCAAATCAAAACAACCCTGAGATTTCACCTTACACCCATCAGAATGGCCAAGATGAAAATCTCAAGGGACAACACATGCTGGAGAGGTTGTGGAGAAAGGGGAACCCTTCTCCACTGCTGGTGGGAATGTAAACTGGTACAACCACTCTGGAAATCAATCTGGCGCTTTCTCAGACAACTAGGAATAGCGCTTCCTCAAGATCCAGCCATACCACTCCTAGGCATATACCCAAAAGAGGCACAAGTACACAACAAGGACATTTGTTCAACCATGTTTGTAGCAGCTTTATTTGTAATAGCCAGAAGCTGGAAACAACCCAGATGCCCCTCAACTGAAGAATGGATGCAGAAACTGTGGTACATCTATACAATGGAGTATTACTCAGCAATGAAAAATAAGGAAATCATGAAATTTGCAGGTAAATGGTGGGACCTGGAAAGGATCATCCTGAGTGAGTTGACCCAGAAGCAAAAAGACACTCACGGTATATACTCACTCATATAAACATACAATATAGAATAAACCCACTAAAAGCTGTACATCTAAACAAACTAAGCAAAAGAGAGGACCCTAACTAAAATGTTCAATCCCCATCCTGAAAGGCAAAGAGGATGTACATCAGAAGAAAACGAAAATAGGAAGCAACCTCGGAACCCGCTACAGAGGGCCTCTGAAAGCCAGAAGAATACAGGAAACAACCTTGAAACCTGCCACAGAGGGCCTCTGAAAGCTTCTGCAGTATAGACTGTCAAAGCAGATGCTGAGCCTGATGGCCAACTGATGGGCAGAGTGAATGGAATTTTATGTAAGAAGTGGGAAATAGTAAGAGCTGGAGGGAACGGGAACTCCACAAGCAGAGCAACAGAACAAGATAATTTGAACACAGGGAACTTCCCAGAGACTCATACTCCAACCAAGGACTATTTGTGGAGATGACCTGGAACCCCTGCACAGGTGTAGCCCATGGCAGTTCAGTGTCCAAGTGGGTTCCATAGTAATGGGAAGAGGGACTGCCTCTGACATAATCTGATTGGCCTGCTCGTTGATCACTTCCCCCTGAGGGGGGAGCAGCCTTACCAGGCCACAGTAGAGGACAATGCAGCCACTTTTGATGAGAACTGATAGACTAAGATCAGAAAGAAGGAGAGGAGGACCTCCCCTATCAGTGGACTTGGGAAGTGGCATGCATGCAGAAAGGGGAGGGAGGGTGGGATCGGCAGGGGAGGAGGGAGGGGCTCATGGGGGGATACAAAATGAATAAAGTGTAATTAATAAAAAAATAAAAGATTTAATAAATAAATAAATAAATAAATAAATAAATAAATAAATAAATAAATAAAATCAGAAAAATCCCAAACACAAACCATCCAAGAAATCAAGGACGCCATGAAAAGGCAAAATCTAAGAATAATAGGAATTGAAGAAGAAGAAGAGTCCAGGCTACTAGGTCCAGAAAATATTTTCAAGAAAATCATAGAAGAAAATTTTCCCAACCTAAAGAAAGAGATATCCACAAACATACAAGAGGCCTACAGAACACCAAATAGATTAGACCAGAGAAGAAAGTCCTCACGCCACATCATAGTCAAAACACTTACTCTACAGAACAAAGAAAAGATACTAAAAGCAGCAAGGGAAAAGGCCAAGTAACATATAAAGGCAAACCTATCAGAATCACACCGGACTTCTCATCAGAAACTATGAAAGCCAGAAGGGCCTGGGGAGATATCATGCAGGCCCTAAGGGACCACAGATGCCAACCTAAACTACTTTACCCAGCAAAGCTTTCAATCAACATAGATGGAGAATATAAAATATTCCACGACAAAACTAAATTTAAGCAATATTTGAACAGCAACCCAGCCCTACAGAAGATACTAGAAGGAAAATTCCAATCCAATGAAAACAAATACACCCAAGAAAACATAGGTTAAAGATAATTTCCCAACAAAAATCAAAAGCAAACAAGCAATGATTCACAGTAACATCGCCAACCCCACAATAACAGGAAATAACATTCAATGGTCATTATTATCTATCAACATCAATGGACTCAACTCTCCAATAAAAAGACACAGACTAACAGAATGGGTGTGGAAACAGGAACCAACATTTTCCTGCATCCAAGAAACACACCTACGAAACAAAGATAAACATTACCTCAGAGTAAAAGCCTGGAAAACAGTTTTTCAAGCAAATGGACCCAAAAAACAAGCAGAAGTGGCTATCCTAATATCTAATAAAATAGTTTTTCAACCAAAACTAATCAAAAAAGACATAGAGGGGCACTACATTCTCATCAAAGAAAAAATTCACCAAGAAGACATCACAATTCTAAACATCTATGCCCCAAATACAAGAGCTCCTACATTCATAAATGAAACATTATTAAAACTTAAACCACACATTGATCGCAATACCCTAATAGTGGGTGACTTCAACACCCCACTCTCACCAAGGGACAGATCAACTAGACAGAAACCAAATAGGGAAATAAAAGCGCTTACAGAGTCCCTAAATCAAATGGACCTAATAGATGTCTACAGAACTTTCCACCCAAACTCAAAACAGTATACCTTCTTTTCAGCACCTCATGGAACCTTCTCCAAAATAGACCATATAGTTGGTCACAAAGCAAACCTCAAAGGATATAAAAAGATTGAGATAATCCCTTGTATTCTATTGGACCACCATGGACTAAAGCTGGACATTAACAACAATGGAAATAACCAAAAACCTACATGCACATGGAAACTGAACAACTTGTTACTCAATGACAGCTGGGTCAAGGAAGAAATAAGGAAAGAAATTAAAGACTTCCTAGAACTCAATGAAAATGAAGGCACAACATACCCAAATTTATGGGACACATTGAAAGCAGTGCTCAGAGGAAAATTTATAGCACTAAGTGCCTTCAAGAAGAAATTTGTAACATCACATACAAGTAACTTAATGGCCCAACTGAAAACACTAAAAAAAAAGAAGCAGATACACCCAAGAGGAGCAGATGGCTGGAAATAATCAAACTCAGGGCTGAAATCAATCAATTAGAAACAAATAAAACTATTCAAAGAGTCAATGAAACAAAAAGCTGGTTCTTTGAAAAAATCAACAAGATAGACAAACCCTTAGTCAAACTAACTAAAAAGCAGAGAGAATCTATCCAAATCAACAAAATCAGAAATGAAAAGGGGGAAATAACTACAGACACTGAGGAAATCCAAACAATCATTAGGTCATACTACAAAAGCCTATACGCCACAAAATTTGAAAATCTAAACGAAATAGACAATTTTCTTGATAGATTCCATCTACCAACATTCAGTCAAGATCAGGTAGAAAGACTGAATAACCCTAAATCCCTCAAGGAAATTGAAGCAGTCATTAACAGTCTCCCCTCCAAGAAAAGCCCTGGGCCCGATGGTTTCAGTGCAGAATTCTCCCAGACCTTCAAAGAAGTGCTAATACCAATTCTCCTCAAACTATTCCACAAAATAGAAACAGAAGGAACACTACCAAACTCATTCTATGAAGCGACAGTCACCCTGATACCTAAACCACACAAAGACCAAACAAAAAAAGAGAACTTCAGACCTATCTCTCTTATGAACATTGATGCAAAAATACTCAATAAAATACTTGCAAACCGAATCCAAGAACACATCAAAGATATCATCCACCATGACCAAGTAGGCTTCATCCCAGGCATGCAAGAGTGGTTCAACATATGGAAATCCATCAATGTAATCCACCACATAAAAAAACTGAAGGAGAAAAACTACATGATCATTTACTTAGATGCCGAAAAAGCATTTGACAAAGTCCAACACCTATTCATGTTTAAAGTCTTGGAGAGATCAGGGATACAAGGCACATACTTAAACATAGTAAAGGCAATATACAGCAAGCCTACAGCCAACATCAAACTCAATGGAGAGAAACTTAAATCAATCCCACTGAAATCAGGGACAAGACAAGGCTGCCCACTGTCTCCATATCTCTTCAACATAGTACTTGAAGTCCTAGCCAGAGCAAAAAGACAACTAAAGGAGATCAAGGGGATACAAATCGGAAAGGAAGAGGTCAAAGTGTCACTATTCGCAGATGATATGATAGTATACATAAGTAACCCCAAAAATTCAACCAGAGAACTCCTTCAGCTGATAAACACCTTTAGCAAAGTGGCAGGATACAAAATCAACTCAAAAAAATCAGAAGCCCTCCTGTACACAAAAGACAAAAGGGCTGAGAAAGAAATTAGGGAAACAACACCCTTCACAATAGCCACTAATAACATAAAGTACCTTGGGGTGACTCTAACCAAGCAAGTGAAAGACCTGTTTGAGAAAAACTTCAAGTCTCTGAAGAAAGAAATTGAAGCAGATCTCAGAAGATGGAAAGATCTCCCGTGCTCATGGATTGGTAGGATTAACATTGTGAAAATGGCCATCCTGCCAAAAGCAATCTATAGATTCAACGCAATTCCCATCAAAATACCAACTCAATTCTTTTCAGACCTTGAAAAAAGATTCTCAGCTTCATATGGAGAAACAAAAAATCCAGAATCTCCAAAACAACCCTGTACAACAACAGTGCATCTGGAGGTATCTCCATCCCTGATCTCAAGCTATACTACAGAGCAATAGTAATAAAAACCGCATGGTATTGGCATAGAAATAGAAAGGAGGATCAATGGAACCGAATAGAAGACCCAGAAATAAACCCATGTACCTATGAATACTCGATTTTTGACAAAGCAGCCAAAACCATTCAATGGAAAAAAGATAGCATCTTCAAAAGATGGTGCTGGTCTAATTGGATGTCTACATGCAGAAAAATGAAAATAGACCCACATTTATCACCCTGCACAAATCTAAAGTCTCAGTGGATCAAAGACCTCAACATAAAACCAGATATTCTAAATCTGTTAGAAGAAAAAGTGGGAAAGAGCCTAGAACTCATTGGCACAGGAGACAACTTCCTCAACAGAACTCCAACAGCACAGGCTCTAAGAGCAACAATCAATAAATGGGACCTCATGAAACTGAAAAGCCTCTGTAAAGCAAAGGACACCGTCATCAAAACAAAATGACTGCCCACAGATTGGGAAAGAATCTTCACTAACCCTTTATCTGACAGAGGGCTAATATCCAGTATATACAAAGAACTAAAGAAGCTGAAAAGCAACAAACCAAGTAATCCAATTAAAAAATGGGGAACAGAGCTAAAGAGAGAATTCTCTGTAGAGGAATATAGAATGGCAGAGAAACACTTAAAGAAATGCTCAACATCATTAGCCATCAGGGAAATGCAAATCAAAACAACCCTGAGATTTCACCTTACACCCATCAGAATGGCCAAGATGAAAAACTCAAGGGACAACACATGCTGGAGAGGTTGTGGAGAAAGGGGAACCCTCCTCCATTGCTGGTGGGAATGTAAACTGGTACAACCACTTTGGAAGTCAATCTGGTGCTTTCTAAGACAATTAGGAATAGTGCTTCCTCAAGACCCAGGTATACCACTGCCAGGCATATACCCACAATTTGCTCAAGTACACAATAAGGACATTTGCTCAAACATGTTTATAGCAGCTTTATTTGTAATAGCCAGAACCTGGAAACAACCCAGATGTCCATCAATGGAGGAATGGGTACAGAAATTGTGGTTTTTTTACACAATGGAATACTACTCAGCAATCAAAAAAGAGGAAATCATGAAATTTACAGGCAAATGGTGGGATCTAGAAAAGATCATTCTGAGTGAAGTATCCCAGAAGGAGAAAGACAAACTTGGAATATACTCGCTCATATAGACCTAAAAGATATGATAAACATAATGAAATCTATACACCTAAAGAAGATAATCAAGAAAGTGGACATGGGGTATGATGATCAATCCTCATTTAGAAAGACAAATGGGATATGCAATGAATGTATGACAGGAGTCTACTGCAGAAGGCATCTGAAAGACTCTACCTAGCAGTGTATCAAAGTAGATACTAAGACTCATAACCAAACCCTCGGCAGATTGCAGGGAATCATACGAAAGAAGGGGAGTTTGATGTGGAAAGGATAGGAACTCCACAAGGACCAAACATATCTGGGCACAGGGTCTTTTCTGAGATGGACACTCAACCAAAGACCATAAGAGGATAAAACCTAGAACCTCTGCTCGGATGTGACCTGTGATAGCTCAGTAATCAATTGGTTTCCCATAGTAAGGGGAACAAGGACTATTTCTAACAGGAACTCAATGACTGGCTCTTTGACCTCCCCACCTCCCAAGGGAGGAGCAGTACTGTTAGACCACAGAGGAAGACTTTGCAGCCAGTCCTGAAAATACCTGACAAAATGTAGTCATATGAAAGGGGAGGAGGTCCTCCCCTATCAGTGGACTTGGAAAGGGGCAGGGAGGAGATGAGGGAGGGAGGGTGGGACTGGGGAGGGAAGGAGGGATATAGCTGGGATACAGAATTAACAAAATGTAACTAATGAGAAAAATAAAACTTAAAAAAAAAGAAAACTTTTTGTTCTTATGTACATAAGTAGTTTGAGGGCAAGACATGTCATCAAAATCATATCTCATATTATTCAAAAGAATAAAATGGACCAGGAATGACTGATTGAATATGAGAAAACAGGAAAAGTTTAATGGACTATTCTTCATGGCTACCCATTAGTATTTCAGCTGTTTGTTAGTACTGATGCATAAGATTTCTCACTAAAAATTAATGTGTGTATTTTATAAAAATAGTGCATAACCACATTGAGCAAGTTAGAAATATGCCTATTCAAATAAAAATCAGAATTTCAGTCATTTAATTGGGTGACTTCAGTTTCTCAGAAAACAAATTAATATAATATTCCTAAATTCTTCTATATATTCTTTTCACATCTCCTTATTCTGTGGCAACTTCACAAGCCAAAGCTTTGCTTCTAATGGGTTTAAGTAACACTTTTGCTAGATCTGTACCATTTTATTTTTCAACTTCTTAAAAATATTTTCCAATATAATTATACTAGTACCTGGGCTGGCAAAGAATTATATAAAGAGAGTATGATTGAAGCAGAAACAAACATCTACTATTTCCAAGATAGCTATTAGTCACAGATTTTACCTGACAGCCTGACATTGTTTTAACTTTATTGAGCTTAATGCCAAGATTTAGGGAGAAATTATCACTCAAGACATTAAATTTCTAAGACTTGGTGGGGAATTTTTTTAATATAATAGGAACATTGAAATTGAAGCTAAAATCATGACTGTCAGAAGAATATTAAATGTTGCATTTTAAAAGTCTGAAGGAATGGCACTTTGATGAATAGCTTCATCAATACTTTGTGCTCCATTGCCCTGCAGAAAGTGTGCTTGGAGAGAACACTTGTGAGAATGTTCCCGAAGCCCTGTAGCCATATTTAATCCAGCAGTCTATGCAGCCCTGAGGCTTCAATGACGATAGGAGATGTTGGCAGGAGATGAGTGTGAAGTCACTGTATGTAACTCCTTGGGCTTCTCCGCTGCCTTGCAGAGTGAGCATGTCTGAGAATCCTTTAGTATTCAGGAGCCACAAGCTTTACCAAGCCTCGCATGTTTCTGTTCCTCACAGGTACTAAGAATCAGGAAGCCAGATTCCCTTCTATGTCTCTACTTTAATATTGTAAATGTAATGAATTCCTTCTGATTTGCATATTTCTAGGCTATGGGGAAAGATTATAAAATAGAAGAAAGAGTATTTAACATGGAAATTGATATGCCAAATTATGTGACTCATTGTAGGTATTTAGCTGTGGTTCCCAGTTAAGACTTTTCTGTCTTGGACTCACAAGTATCTTTTCACCAACAGAAAATGAACCTATTACTAATGTCTATTTGCCACTGACCAAAGAAATGTTAGAAAAAAGCAATTCTGTTGAAGACCATATAGATGTTACTAACTTCACAGCTTCCAATCAGCGCACAATTATTAAGAACTCACAGTACACTGGGAACAGTAGCAAGGGAAGAAAGTGAAGAAGAGTCAGGGAGAATATTAAAGCTCATAAAATACTATTTATGAGGTCAGAAAAAAAACGGCAAAGGTCACAGAGCATAGGCTTATTTCTTCTCAAAGCCAAACAATGTGAGTGAAGCTGCAAGCTCTCTGAGCATTATTGTCTGATAGATTCTATAATGGTGAATTTATAGTGATTTCAACATAATGCTTAGAACTCATCAAGGAGAAGCCGTTAGTTCATCTTGTCTTATTAAGTTAAAAGGGATTCTCTGACAGTACATTTTCTCTGTTATTTACAGGAGAATTTTATTGTAAATATAGCCACTCCTACAGTTTTGTTCACCATTATTTATTGCTCATGCTGACACAATGGACAATCCCATCAGTAGTATGTATTCATTCTTCTATGCAGTTTGGTAAGAAAGAACATTTATTAAATCTTTGTAAAGGCTAGTTTAAGGGTATTTGTCAAAAGATTTATTAATGTTAAGACTGTTTATCTGGAGATTACTCTTGCAGGATTTTTGTGTGAAAGGTATAATTAGGACAAAAATGATAAATATTTCCTGTTGAGCAAAAATAAGTTACAAGAGGGGAACTCCTGCTTGGCTGCATGCCTCCTTTAGGAATCTGTTGCTTTTTAAACTGCACAGGTCAGACTCATGAGGCCTTGACAGAAGCAGAATATTAAGATGTGTTTTGGGTGGCCTTCCCCTGTGAAGGCACAGAAATCAAAGCTGGGAGCCTGAAAGCTTTCACAGTCTGATGAGACCATGACCTCTAAGTTAGAAAGCTACACACAGGCTACAACAGATAAAGTAGTTCAGAGATATTTCAAAGTCTCAACTCAGATTAGATAATTTCAAAACAAAACCAGAGTATACTGATTTATATCACTACAGCTGTCTACCATATGGCATGGCGAGCTTTCCTAGAAATAACCACAGTATTAAGAACTTCAAGACAATGGCATTGCCAAAGGCTTGTGTATACTAGAAATTTTATAAGAAAACAGACAAGAAAGAAATCTCACAGTTTCCAAAGACTAAGTAAATCTATTCATAGACTCAGACACTTATCAGATGTGAGAAGTACACAAAGAGACCAAACCTGGACAAATCTCAACCAATATGCTATAAATGGCAGGAAAAGTGCAATTCAAAAGGTAGTCAGGAATAAAAGTGCATATAAAGGAACAAAAATAACATGGACAGCTGGTATTCCTGGTATGTGTAATGAAAGTCAGATGACAAGAAATGATGTTAAATGGTTGAAAAATAGTTTCAAGTTAGAATTATACAATACATAAAAATCCTCCAAATGTGAATATGAAAAAATAAAGAATAAAAAAATGAAATGAATTTATCACCCAAAGACGTGAACTAAAAAAAAAAAAATTAAAGTATTTTATAGCAGTATCTTGCTAAGCTTTGGACCTTGCATGCCATAATACTAGCCTACCAAGCTAGAAGCACAGCTGTTTAGAGGGTAATGAACTGATTCTGCCTGATACAAAGCAGGGAATTCATACCAAGTACTGTGTCAAAGGCCATTATTGGGGAGGTTATAGGCAGGAAGGGTCAACCTTCTACTCTTGTTTTGCTAATGAACACATTATCAACTCCCACTAAATCTTTTTGTTTATATTCATGAACTAATGTTGTCCCCAACCTTGATCAAAAAATTTTCTCTGCATGAAACAGTTAATTCATAGTCATGATGCTGAGAACAAGGGCCTGTTTAGGGTTCAGCCTTAAATGGGACACCCATATCAGCCCCTGGGAGATCAAAGGAATGTAATGGAAGAGAGGACAGAAAGAATGTAAGCTCCAACCAAGAGGGAAGGAGGTCATGAAACACTGCCATAGTGGCGTAATACATCCATGGCCCTCATACAATATACAGGCAGCCTGTACACGGCCCGCACAACACAGAACCCAGGAAACATTCTGTCAGTAGGAAAGAGGCTTATTGTACTCCACTCGACCTAGGTGATGTAATGGTATCAGAAATACTGTAGAAGTCGTGGTCTTTGACGATATAACTACTGATGAGTTACCTCGTCTCCATAGATAGCTTCACACCTGTCCTCATAAAAATGGTTCTAGTTGAACCAAATGGGCCACAGAGAAATAACATAAAAAAAGACTTTAAGTGGAATGGGGCCTTGATAAAAACAAAGAATGTGTTGGTATGTTGGAATGAGGATAAGAGAGGTAAGAGAGATCAGTGTGATCAGAAAGTACAATGTATAAATCTGATTGTCAAAGACTAAACTAATAAAAATAAAATAAATAAATTGAATCTACTACTAAGCTTTTCTAGTTTCATATCTGTTACAATGATGAAATGCTTTGACAAAAGGCAACTTATGAGAGAATAGAGATTATTTCATCTTACAACTTGAACGTACAGTCCATCACTATGAAGAAGTCAAGGCAGGAATTTCAAACAACCATTCTCAGAACATCCACAGTCAAGAGTAGAACAAATAATACATACTTCTTGACTCCCTTGCATATACTCAGCTTATTTTCTCCATTCTCATATAGTTCAGGACCCTCTGCCTAAGGAACAGTGCCCATAGTGGTCTTTCCTTAGTAGCTAACTTAATTAAGGATCCCCACAGGCATGTCCACAAGACAACCAGATCTAGACAATCCTTTATGAGACTGCCTTCTTGGTGATTCTAGATGTGTCAAGTTGATAATTAAAGCTATCACATAATTATAGATTAAAAAGTAATCTTAGGCAATAATATCATGTAGTTTATAAAATATATGTAAATACAAAATCAACAATAACATTTTAAGAGGTGTGAGTGAAAGTACAAGTCAAACACCTCAAAACTTAAAATGCTCAGAAATATGTAAATATAAAATTATTTTAGGTTAAAAGATAATACATTAAAATATATATAAAACAACAACATAACTTCTATGCATATGTTATAAGAATGTACACTTACAACAAAAGAAGACAGAAGAGAACACACCACACTGACAAATTTTATGGTTATATAAGCAAGAGAGATGCAGAGAATATTTGTCTTGAGAGATATGTGACACCACCTTCTGAAGCAAAGAAAGAAAGGTAGCTTTAGAAAGTAGGACACAAAGGACAGCAGAGTCCACCCCAGGGATTTAGTCTCACCAGGGAATTGCTCTGCTCCCTGTATAGAGTGAATACAACTTCATAGAGTTGGCATCATGCATCGATACTAGAAAAGAGTCTAAGAAATTTACAGCATATATTCAGCTTGAAAACTTTTAATTGAGAAAGAGATGTGAGAGACAAAATCTGTGAGGAAGCTGTCAGCTGTATTAAGAAAGGGAAGGGAGGAAGCCTAAAAAGGGAAAACAGATTCTAAAACCCAACACTGAATATATCACACAGGAAATTTTCAGCCTAACTAGACAGAAATCTCAGGATACTGCAGAAATTCCCTGAATCTAAGGAAGGAAACATTTAGAATGGGAAACTTCTAAATGAAGTTTGGTTAATTTAAACTACATTTTTATATTTCTAGCTTAGAAAATGTGATGAGTAGTTGGTTATGTTTGTTTATGTATGATTTAAGAAATCTTAAAGGATCTGCCTGGCTCCCCTGGGACACAGTCAGCAGACCCAGCAGAGGGTACAACTTGCCCAAACTTATGAGACACCACGAAAGCAGTGCTAAGACAAACATTCATAGCACTAAGCACCTTCATGAGAAAATTGGAGAGATCCTACACTGGCAACTTAACAGATCACCTGAAAGTTTTAGAG
The DNA here is from genome assembly GCF_907164565.1 of Psammomys obesus. Taxonomy (NCBI): domain Eukaryota; kingdom Metazoa; phylum Chordata; class Mammalia; order Rodentia; family Muridae; genus Psammomys; species Psammomys obesus. The sequence continues at coordinate 107,542 of NW_026590180.1, forward strand.
GAAAAAAAAAAGGAACCAAATACACCCAAGAGGAGTAGAAGGCAGGAAATAATCAAACTCAGGGCTGAAATCAATAAATTAGAAACAAAGAGAACAATACAAAGAATCAATGAAACCAAGAGTTGGTTCTTTGAAATTAAGATAGATATACCCTTAGCCAAACTAACTAAAACACAGTGAGACAGTATCCAAATTAACAAAATTAGAAATGAAAAGGGAGGGGATATAACAACACTGATGAAATCCAAAGAATCATTAGGTGTTACTTCAAAAACCTGTATTCCAAAAAAATTGAAAATCTAAAAGAAGTGAACGATTTTCTTGATAGGTTTCACTTACCAATGTTAAACCAAGATCAGTCTCCAAGTAGGTCACCCAGTAAGAGGAACAGAAGCTGTCACTGACTGACATGGACTCAGTTGCCTGTTCCTCGATCACTTCCCCCTGGCTGAGCTGCCTTGGACACAGAGGAAGAGGATGCAGGCATTCTTGATGAGACTTGACATGCTGGAATTAGTAGTGGAGGAGGGCTCCCACTTCCTGAGGACTAGGAGGAGGGAAGAGTGAGGAAGGATGGGAATGAGAAATGATGAGGGAAGAGGCTATGATCAGTATACAAAGTGAATAAATAAAAGAATTTTAAGTTAAAAACAAAAGAAATACTAAAGGAACATAGACTGCTTTGAAGCAGAGTCTGCATGCAGTAGGTGGGGGACAGGGTTTAGAAGAGCAGTCAACCTTATTCTAGGGATACTTGAGATGTCATGAAAAGGGTAAATTCTAGATGCTCGTGGATGAGCTTATTACAATTACTCAGCAGTGGAGGATAATCTTGATAGAGAATGTCATCTGAAGGCACCTTTCAGACATGAATGAATGCCTCCCCAAATACCACACACACTGAAACCAGTGTCTGTTAGTGGACCAACTGAATGTGATGCACATCAAACCAAAGCCATTTGAAATTATAACATTGAACGTATAAGAAGGACATGCCAAGGTAGGATTCTTCTAATCTGAACATTTCAATGGTAGACACATTGCCAAAATACCAACAAATCAAATCCAAAGAAAAGGGAAAAATCCTTTATTCATCAGTTTAATTGAGAATACCGATACCAATTATCTTATGGAAGCCACAGGACTATCAAAATCTTCAGATAATCTGAGGCTTACCAATTAATATGCAGATTTGATATTGTAGCATTTTTAGCATAAACAATAGAAATCACTATGGACATTGGTTCTGTGTATTTAAGAGTGTTAACTTTAGGTTTTCCCCTTGGCACAAAGTGCAAATGGGATGAATAACTTAGGTGAATACAACATTTGGGTGTTTCATTTGCTCCATTTTAATGACACAGTTAATATACTAGCAATGTGCTGTGGCAGGAATCCCTGGAGAGACACACGCTAGCAAATCACTAGTAATCTTCAATGCTGTAACTTAGTCTGCTATCCCCCCCGACCAGAACATTTCTTTTTCAGCACTTCATCTTTCACTCAGATCATGAACTGCATCATGACTCATTTATTGAGAAGTCACTGACCATTAGAAAGCACTCATTTCTGGCTTGCAAAAATTTATAACCAATTACTGCTTCAATTATTATAACCTTTCTGCCTTGCATTTAAATAATCATGTGTATCTTAACAAATCTTGTAAATAAGCATGTAACTTTAGGTGTAAATCTGCTTACTAGGGATGTGTTAAATAATTAATGTTGTAAATATATTATAAATTATCAATAAGTACTTACACCACACTGGACTGTCAATAAATTGATAAAGAAAGGGATACAAATAAACTCATTGACACTGACTGTCAGCCTTGTTTAGCTTAACATTTTTTTTTGCAATATAGACAAATAAAATCTTGTATTTGTAAACATTAAAAAATTTCCAATGAAATGGTTTAGTTGTTAACCTATGGTTTTATATATCCACATTTGAAAACCCAATATCTGAAAACTTCTCCACATTCAATAAAATGATTTGGGGAAACTTGACATATCTTCAATTTAATTCATCTTTTTAACGACTGTAATGAACAAAATATGTGTTTTTAACACTACACTCATTTCCACTATGAAAAGGCTAATTTCATCTTGTTAATTTTAGTGTTCCATGAAGGAATACATATTCCTTATGTTTATTTATTTATTTTGTGTCTGTGTGTATATGTACTCATATGTGTGCTCATTTAAAGGTATGTCACAGCACACTGTGGAGGTCATGGCACAATTACAATAAATTGATTCTCTCCTTCCACATATGGGTCACAGGGATGGAACTCAGGCCATCAGGCTTGGTGGCAAGTGCCTTTATGCCCTGCACCATTTTTCTGGTCCATGAAGGAATTTATTGATTGTAGGACTCTTCCTGCAAGGCATGTTGGTTCTATGGACATGACATTCTTATCACCTCCTGTTCCTATGGTCAGACACTTTGTGTTAAAGGCAGCAGTAGTGTGTGTAAAAGGTCCTAGTACACAGCAGCTTTCTTTTATTTTCTATTAATTTATTCATATATTTTGATCACACTCTTCAGTTCCAATTCCTCCCAGTTCTCTACCTACCCAACACCAAGCCCTCTCTTTTTCTCTCAAAACAAAACAAAATCAAAAGCATCCTTTTGTATCTTATAGTCTTGTATCAATACAAGCTAAAATATTGGAGTATTAAAGGAAGAAAACTCAATTCAGAAAATGACTCCATAAAGTTTAGCTGTAACACATTTTCTTTTTCTTTTTTTATGTATTTTTAAAAGATTATGTATTTCCAAAAGATTCTCAAGTACACATTTGCTCAACCATGCTTGTAGCAGCCTTATTTGTAAGAGCCAGAAGCTGGAAACAGCCCAGATGCCCCTCAGTGGAGGAATGGATGCACAAATTGTGGTATATCTACACAATGGAATATTACTCAGCAATAAAAAAACAAGGAAATCATGAAATTTGCAGGTAAATGGTGGGATCTGGAAAAGATCATCCTGAGTAAGCTATCCCAGAAGCAGAGGGATACACACTGTATATATTCACTCATATAGACATATAATATAGGATAAACCTATTAAAATCTGTACACCTAAAGAAACTAATCAAGAGGGAGGACTCTTGCTAAGATGTTCAATTCCTATCCAGAAAGGCAAAGAGATTGACATCAGAAGAAGGAGAAAAGAGGGAACAAGTCAGGAGCCTGACAGAGGACCTCTGAAAAGCTCTGCCCTGCAGACTATCAATGTAGATACTGAGACTTATGGGCAACCTTTGGGCAGAGTGCAAGGAATCTTAGGAAAGAAGTGGGAAACAGTAAGATCTGGAGAGTACAGGAACTTCATTAGGAGAGCAACAGAACTAAAAAATCTGAGCACAGGGGTCTTTCCTGAGACTGCTCTTCCAACCAAGGACTATGCATGAAGATAACCTAAGACCCCTGCACAGATGTAGCCCATGGAAGTTCAGTATCCAAGTGGATTTCATTGTGATAGGAACAGGGACTGTCTCTGACATGAACTGATTGGTCTGCTCTTTAATTTCCTACCCCTGAGGGGGAAGCAGCATTACCAGGCCACAGAAGAAGACAATGCAACCACTCCTGATGAGACCTAATTGACTAGGATCAGAAGGAAGGAAAAGAAGACCTCCCTTATCAGTGGACTTGGGGAGGGGCATGCATGCAGAGGGTGGAGGAAGGGAGGGATTGGGACAGGAGGAGGGAGGGAACCACGGGAGGGATACAAAATGAATAAAGTGTAATTAATAAAGAAAAAAATTATTTATTCACTTTACATTTTGATCAGAGCCCACTCTCTTATCTCCTCCAAGTCCCACTCTCCTTCTCTCTTCCTCCTACCTCCCTCTCCTAGTCCTCAAAAAGGGGGAGGCCTCCTCTTTTACCAACTGACCTCAGACTATCAACTATCATCAGGACTGCCTTCATCCTCTTCCTCTGTGGCCTGGCAAGTCTGCCTCACCAGGGGGGAGTGATCAAAGAACAGCCCCCAACAGAGTTCATGTCAGAGATAGCCCTTAGTCCCCTTACTTGGTGACGTACATGGAGACTGAGCTGCCTATCAGCTATGTCTGAACAGAAGGCCTGGGTCCTCCCCATGCATGGTCCTTGGTTGGTACATCAGTCTCCACCAGGCTCCCTTGAACCCAGACTTGTTGACTCTGTTTATCTTCTTTTGAATTTCCTGTCCCCTCTGGGTCCTTCTATCCCCCCACTCTTCCATAAGACTCCCTGTGCTCTGCCCAAAGTTTGACTGAGTCTTAGCATCTACTCAATCCCCTGCTGGGTGGCATTTCAGAGAACATCTATGGAAGGCTACCATCCTGTTCCCTTTCTTCAACCACTACCTCTGTCTATTCTAACTCCCCTTTTGAGTGAGATTTGTGCATCCTCCCTTGTATCTTCCTTGTTACTTATCTTTTCTTAGGTCTGTAGATTGTAGTGTGGTTATCCTGCATTGTATGGTTAATATTTGCTTACAAGTGAGTTTATATCATGCCTGTCTTTCAGGGTCTGGATTACCTCACTCAGGGTGATCTTTTTTATATCCATCCATTTGTCTGTAAATTTCATGATATCTTTGTTTTTAATAGCTGAATAGTATTCCATTGTGTAAATGTACCACCATTTCTTTATCCATTCTTTGGTTGAGGGACATCTAGGTTGTTTCAGATTCTGGCTATTATGAATTAAAGCTGCTATGAATGTGAACAAATGTCCTTGTTGTATGGTGGAACATCTTTTGAGTATATGCCCAGGAATGGTATATCTGTGTCTTGAGGTAGCACTAGTTCAAATTTTCTGAGAAAGTGCCAGATAGATTTCCAAAATAGTTGTATAAGTTTGCACCCCAACAAGCAATGGAGGAGTGTTCCCTTTTCTCCAGCATGTGCTGTCACTTGTGTTTTTGATCTTAGCCATTCTGATAGGTGTAAGATGGAATCCAAGAGTAATTTTGATTTGCATTTTTCTTGTGACAAAGAATGTTGGACATTTCTTTAAGTGCTCCTCAGTCATTTGATATTGCTCTGTTGAGAATCCTCTGTTTAACTCTTTACCCCAGTTTTTAATTAGAGTGTTTCTTTGGTGTTTAATTTCTTGAGTTGTTTATATTTTGGATATTAGTCCTCTGTCAGATACAGGGTTGATGAAGATCCTTTCCCAGAGTGTAGGCTGTTGTTTTGTTCTATGTCAATGTTCTTTGCTTTAAAGAAGCTTTTCAGTTTCATGAGGTTCCATTTTTTAATTGTTGATCTTAGAATCTGTGCTGTTGGAGTTTTATTTAAGAAGTTGTCTCCTGCCAATGTGGTCAAGGTTCTTCCCCACTTTTTCTTGTAGATTTATTGTATCTGGTTTTATGTTGAGGTCTTTGATCCACTTTGACTTTAGTGTAGAGTAATAAATATGGATCTATTTTGCATTTTTCTACATGAAGACATCCAGTTAAACCAAATCCAAGAACACATCAAAAATATCACACATCATGACCTAATAGGCTTCATGCCAGGCATGCAGGATTTGTTCAATACACACAAATCCATCAACGCAATCCACCATATAAACAAACTAAAAGAAAAAGAACCACATGATCATCTCTTTAGGTGCCAAAAAAGCATTTGACAAAATCCAACATCTGTTATTTTTTAAAGTCTTGGAGAGATTAGGAATACAAGGCATATACATAAAAATAGTACAGGCAGTGTACAGCAAGTATACATCATACTAAACGAAGAGAAACTTAAATCAATTCTACTGAAATCGGGACGAGACCAGGCTGCTCACTTTTTCTGTATCTCTTCAATAGAGTACTTGAGATCCTAACTAGAGCAATAAGACAACTGATATTCCATCTTACACCTATCAGAATGGCTTACTTCAAAAACTCAAGTGACAGCACATGCTGGTGAGGTTGTGGAGAAAGGAAAACACTCCATTGCTGGTGAGAGTGCAAACTTGTACAACCACTTTGGAGATCCATCTGGCACTTTCTCAGAAAATTGGGAATAGCTCTACCTCAAGACCTATCTATATCACTCCTAGGCATATACCCAAAAGATGTTCAACCATACCTTAAGGCATTTTCTTAATTAGTGATTGATGGGGAAGGTCCAGCCCATTATGGGTAGTGTCATCCCCAGGATAGTGGTCCCGGGTTCTATAAGAAAGCAGGCTGGGCAAGCCATGAGGAGCAAGCCAGTAAACAGCACTCCTCCATGACCTCTACACCAGCTTCTGCCTCTGGGTTCTTGCCCTTTTTGAGTTCATGTCTTGGTTTCTTTCAACGATGGATTATGATCCTAAGTATACCTTTCCTTCCCAACTTTATTTTGGTCATGGTGCTTTGTTGCAGCAAGAAAAGCCATAACTAAGACAAAAACAAAGCCCAATAAGAAAAAAATACCAAAAACATTTTGTTTTGGCCAACTGCTCCTGGGCATGGGCCCTGTCCTGGGGTGTTTCTGATATATCCAATGACAATCCATTAGAGAAAACAATGGATACATTTTCCAAATAGGTATCAATTGCAAATGGCTTTTTGGATAAGAGTGAGAATTTATGCAATTTCTTATCTTGGCGCTGGGATTTTCTCTGTTTTGAACCTGTATATGTCTCCTGCATGTTGTCACAATCTCTATGAATTCACTTGTGTATCAGTCCTGTTGTGTCTGGAAAATACTGTTTCCTTGGAGTCATCCATTACCTCTGACTTGATGATTTGTACCGCTGTCTTCTGTTTAGTTCGCTGAGGCTTGAGAAGAGGGGTTTTATAAAGACATCACATTTAGGTCCAAGTGATCTAATTGACAGCCATCTTAACTGTAGAGCTGCTGCAAAGCCTTAGCAGTAAATGCTAATGCCTCCTTGCTAAAGGAAAATAAATCTATGAACTTAGATATCTTCAGTCAGAGTGTTGTTGCAGAGGCCTGAAGGTTAAGTTTTAACTGATAAAGTTCATGTTGTACGCAAAAATTCACATGGAATTTAATCGCACCTGAGACAATCATGTGCATCTGTATCCAAAATTAATGAAAAAAGAGGCCACAAGTTTTGAAGAGCAAGGAAATGTAAATGGAAGGAATTAGAGCGAAGAAAGGGAAGGGGGGGAAATTTAACCATATTTCAATCATCCCAAATAATGAAATAATTCAAACATAATGTCAAAAATAAAAAAGTACAAGCTAGTCACACAAGACTGTAAATCACTAGCATAATGGCAACATAACACACTGACGCTAGCAGGCTAAGCTATCACCTTGCTGAACACAGACTGTCAGATAAGGAGGCCTTGAAGAAGTATCCCTGGAAACCCTCTTCCTCTAAAGTTCCAGTCATGGTGGTTGTGTAAAGTCCTCATCAATTACTTTCTACATCCTGTTGGGAAAAACTATCTATTCATATAAGCATCACAAGAATCCTACGGCAACTTGTAGGATGCTTCATGATTTTAAAAGAAAACAGTGTATTACAGGGTGGTGTTGGGGTGTTTATATTCATACCCCCAATATACAGCCTCCTTGCTGTTTCCAGGAATGTTCTCCAGCTCTGAGCAGCAACCAAGAATATTGGAGTTCCCTTGTCTGGAAGGTTGTTCCTTGAAAACAAAGAAGAAAAACAAGTGTTGGCTTGATGTTTCCCAATATCAAAAGCATATAAACAAACGAAAGATTTTCTTTAACAATCTAAAGAAACACTTTTTTTCTGTTCATTCTTCAGCTTTATCTATCTTCCAATAGGAAAGTTAAATGAAAAACTATGAAAAAATGGCATCAGACCTTAGGGCAGCCCATAATCTCTGCTCAGTGTGAATAGCTACATTACAAAATACCCTCAATAAAACACTAAATCTATACTGGTTTTGAACTTTGGTTGCATAGTGATACACTTATTTAAATAATTTGCAGGAGGTTATAGCAAGTTGTTCCAAAACAATATCCATAATAATTTTTTAATGCACAATTCAAAGGAAGGAAAATTTTAAGAAAACCACGAGAAATACCTTCACTTGAACACCAACTGAGATCTGTCATCTAAGTAGTAGGCAAGCTAGTTAGTTGTGCTTTTCTTGACTGGGTTTCCTGAAAAAGAGCTTGTTCAGACTCATTTAAATAATTAGTTTAAAATAAATTTAATCTAAAAATAAATATTGAAATAAGCTAGAATGCAAAATGTACATGGGACACATGTAACATAAGAAAGCAAATTGAAAAATCTCACTTGCCATTGTATTTGAGGATCAATCTAAACATCATTACAGTGGTCCGGTAAACACATTTACTTTACTGCAATGGGGGAAAATCAATTTTTTTAAATAAAAATTTTAGGAATAACTAACTTTTAGGTATTTGTCAAATAATATGGAATAAGAATCTATTTGAATAAGCCACTGGGAAGAAGTCCAAACACCTCAAGAAGGCAAAAGTATTGAACTTCCTTGTAAAATCGGCACATTCCACTGACTTGGAATTATCATTTAATTAAACAGTACCTTAAAAAAGGCTAATTTACTTCTGAGAAACTTTGTAATTTCATACAGGTATTATAAAGGAAAATTACAGTTCCCAGTTGTCTAAAACAATATTCAAGAAATCAATGACCCATTCACATTCACCAGCTCTATTTCTAAGGACTGTTGGGCATCCCTTTGACTTGAATGTAGTACAACTACCTCAGAGAGGTTTATCACTTTTGTCCTTGCAGCAGTTTAGGAGTATCTGACCGAACATCCTGTATGTGTGTCTTCTTCCCCATTTTTGTTTGGTTGGTTGTTTTGTTTGTTCATATGTTTGTTTCATTCTTGGGATATGGGTGGAGCCCTGGGCTGGTTTGCACTTCTCTATGTATACCAGGTTGGCCTCTAACATACACAGATTCAGCTACCTGTGAAGCTGTGAATAAAGCTTCCTTGTGCTGGGATCAAGGTGTGCATAACCATGCCTGACATTGCTCCTTTTATTTCAATTAATGTGTTATTTGCCATGCTGGTTTCTACCTCCATTGCACACCTATAGTTCAGGCTCTGTTTTTGTCAACCACGGGCTGTAGGGGATGAGGGCATAAATATAGTAAAACTGACAAAAGCTCTTAATCTTTGTGTTTGATTCAAGGATGGACTAATTAGAATGAACCCCAAATTGTCTTGAAACTCCCAAGAAAATAATAGTCCTTTCACTTAAAACCTGAAAAATGTGTCTTGAAGCTGCCAATGCTCTTTCTTGAGATTTGAATCTTAACTGAAGATCCAGAAGAAAAATAACACTGGCACCATTGTAAGAGCCTCACAAGGCATATGAGCTGAAGCAAGGCTCACATTTACACATCCCTATTAAACGAATTCTCTCCCTTCTCTGATCTAAATAGGGAATTTATATTTTGATTTTAGAGACAGGATCTCTCTACATAGCCCTGGCCATCCTGGAACTCATAATATAAACCAGTCTGGCCTCAAACTCACAGAGACCTGCCTGTCTCTGCCTCCAGAGTACTGGGGTTAAAGGTGTGTGTTCACATGCTCAGTTTAAACAATGAGCTTTGAATGAATTTTCATCTGAGTAGCAAATTCCACATGGATCTCCTTCTTCTTGAATGTTTCCACTCATGCCAGCATTATCTTTTCGTGTGTGTGTGTGTGTGTGTGTGTGTGTGTGTTAACAATTTATTCATTTTTGTATCCCTGCTGTAGTTCCCCATCCCAGTCTCCTCCCAGTCCCATCCACCCTCCCTCTTCTCCCCCTATACCTATCTCCTAGTCCACTGTTAGGGAAGGACTTCTTCCCTTTCTATCTGACCTTAGCCTATCAGGTCTCATCAGGACTGTCTGCATCATCTTCCTCTGTGGCCATCAAGGCTTCACACCTCTTCCCCAAGGAAGAGGTGATCAAAATGACCCTAAGATTCCACCTCACATCCATCAGAATGGCTAAGATCAAAAACTCAAGTGACAGCACATTGAGAGGTTGTAGAGAAAGGGGAACCCTCCTCCATTGCTGGTGGGAATGTAAACACATACAACCACTTTGGAAATCAATGTGGCGCTTTCTCAGACAATTAGGAATATTGCTACCTCAAGATCCAGCTATACCACTCCTGGGCATATATCAAAAAGATGTTCAAGTACACAACAAGGACATTTGCTCAATTATGTTCATAGCAACTTTGTTTGTAATAGCCAGAAGCTGGAAACAACTCAGATGTCCCTCAGCTGAGGAATGGATACAGAAATTGTGCTACATTTACACAGTGGAATACTGCTCAGCAAATGAAAACAAGGAAAGCATGCCAGCATTATCAAACTTTCATTTCCATCTCCTTGCTACACATTGGTGATTCCCAGGATCACAGTTCTGGTCCACTTTCATTGTATTTCTGCATCTTTTTTGTGAAGTCATACATACCATATTAATAATTTTATCTGTAATTAGTCTCAAGCTGCCAATCTTATCCCACCACCCCTTTGAGTTCCTTAGTCATGTACTCAGTTTTATGTAAGAAACAGTCACTGTATGTTTCATAAGTAGCTCAAACTCAATAGAGAAAACAAGAGCTATATGTAATTCCTGTTTCCACTCTTCAAATTAGGTTTCTGAAATTATCTGATTTGTTCATTCACAAAAATAAAAAGTCACATTATTAATACTGGATCTTAATGTGTTCTAATCAATGGTAAACATTACACTACATGAAACCATAATCATATGTTCAGGGAACTAAAAGGTTGCATACTCGATGAAAGATGAGGAAATGGGAATTCACAAAGTAAAAAACATGCTTCAGAAGGTAGAAAGATGTAATATTTAAAACTATAAATGCAATAGATGGCCATCAGAACAAATAAAACTAATAGAAGTAGAATCATTGATATGGAAGTTAAGGGAATTCAAGGTAATCAGAGCTACCAAGCAATGGAACATATGAGATATATTTAAAAATGGATAAGGCACTAAAACAGGTTTATATATTTTTTTAATTGTAAAGGTAAGGAAAGAGTGACAGGAAAAATCAGTATCATCATGATGGAAACTACCAACTTATATTCAAAAGTTTCTTAAAACTCTACCACCAACAAACATGATGAAAACAACATGTAGGAACATTGACATAAAATTTTCGAAAAGTAGAAACCAGAGAACAAGAGACACACAATTGCCAAGAAAAAAACAGCACTGAAAGACTATTCTCTATGGAAGACAAATGCAATAAACAGACATGGCTGAAATGTGTCAAAAGTGTCTCTACCACAGAGACATACTTGGGTCTACTGAGAGATTGGCAGGCAGCAGGTAGAGGGTGGTGAAGTCATTACCACAATTCTTCATTGAGCCTTCATGGCAATTAGCCATGTTCAGTCAGACACCGTCATAAAAAGTATGCACCGTCATGGTGATCACACAATTTATTAAAATCCAAAGCGTGTTCCCATATACATTTGCCTCAATTTCTCTCAGCTATCTTCCCTCTTTTGTTATCTTACGTTCTACCTCTTTCTTCCTGCATCCTTTCTTTTGAAGCCACACTCTTCCTTGTGGCAAGGCAACTGACAAACCCATAGGTTTGCTCCCCTTCCACTGGACTCCATGAATCACATTTCCAATGGTTTGACCCCTTTCCAGTGGATATCGTGAATCATATTTGCAATGGCTTGCTTGGTTAACTCATGCATAGGCGGTGTTTTGCAGAAATTAAATTATACCATTCTGATTATTTGATTATATAAAGTTATGTTCTTGATTAGCTTGTACTTTAAATCAACTTTAGGGCCACCTTGCCTAAATATTGAGCTAACACATTGGCTGTGTGATATCTTTGTGTTTTGCTTAACTTTAAACAAGAAAATGGTTTGGAAATATTTATTTGTAAAATATTTTATCAGGATGTGTGTTTCTATAACAATAATAACTAAAGGAAAAGAAGTCATGAGCTTGAGAGAGAATAGGGGGACAGAGGAGGGCTGAAGAGAGAACACAGGAGGATATGGAGGGAGTTTTAATAGGTGACAGTGGACATAAATATATTTTAATTATTACTTTTTAAATTATTTATAAAAAAATAATCAGGAGTAGGGGAGCATGCTGAGCAAGCATTGGGCCTGAGTTTGAACCCCCATATAAAAGCCAGGCTTGGAGATGGGTCTCTACAAGTCCACTGTTGAGAGGCAAAAGCACAGGGGCCTGGAGCTTTCTGGCCAGCCAGCCTAGTAAAAATGGAGAGCTCTACATTCAGTGAAAGAGCACGTATCAAGAGAATAAGGCAAAGAACAATGGAAGACACACTCACAGTCCTCTGTGTGCAAGTTCATGGATGTGTGCATTACATACACACACCCAAACACACATATATCCCCTATACACCAACACACACACACACACACACACACACACACACACACACACACACACACCTCTATATAGATACAGATATCTTTGTTAAAACTATAATTACTTTTATAAGGGGCAAAACCTATTAAAATGCTACTAGCTGAAAGTCAATGTGGGTCTCTTCTTTTTTAGGAAAAGTGTTAAACTGAGGTACATAAGTATGTCAGTTAATCACAAAATGTATACTGTACAATATGTATACTGTACAAATTTAAAAATCAAGACAATGATATGGTGGCATAGAAGTTATTCCCTAGCAGTCTAGACACATTTCAATTTTAAGCAAATCAGAGCTTTTTTGTTTGTTTGTTTGTTTTTTATTTTTATTTTTTTCTTATCAGTTACATTTTATTAACTCTGTATCCCAGCTGTATCCTTCTCCCTCATTCACTCCCACTCCCTCCCTCATCTCCACCCTGCCCCTTTCCAGGTCCACTGATGGGGGGGACCTCCTCCCTATTCATCTGATCCTTTTTTATCAGGTATCTTCAGGACTGGCTGCAAAGGTCTCCTCTGTGGCCTAACAGGACTGCTCCTCCCTTGGGGGGTGGGGAGGTCAAAGAGCCAGTCATTGAGTTCCTGTTAGAAATAGTCTTTGTTCCCCTCACTATGGAAAACCAGTTGGTTACTGAGCTACCACAGGCTACATCTGTGCAGAGGTTCTAGGTTATATCCATACATGGTCCTTGGTTGAATGTCAGTCTCAGAAAAGACCCTGTGCCCATATATATTTGGTCCTTGTGGAGCTCCTATTCTTTCCCCATCATACTAACTCCCCTTCTTTCATATGATTCCCTGTACTCTGCCAAAGGTTTGGTTATGAGTCTTTGTATCTGCTTTGAAAACACTGCTAGTTAGAGTCTTTCAGATGCCTTCAGTAGACTCCTGTCATACGTTCAATGCACATCCCATCTGTCTTTCTAAATGAGGATTTACCCCATGTCTGCTCTCTCGATTATCTTTTTTATGTGTATAGATTTCATTATGTTTATCATATCTTATAGGTCTATATAAGTGAGTATATACCGTGTTTGTCTTTCTCCTTCTGGGATATTTCACTCAGAATGATCTTTTCTAGATTCTACCATTTGCCTGCAAATTTCATGATTTCCTCCTTTTTGATTGCTGAGTAGTATACCATTGTGTAAATATACCATAATTTCTGTATCCATTCCTCCGTTGATGGACATCTGGGTTGTTTCCAGGTTCTGGCTATTACAAATAGAGCTGCTATAAACATGCTTGAGCAAGTATTCCTTTTGTGTACTTGAGCAAAGTTTGGGTATATACCTAGCAGTGGTATAGCTGGGTCTTGAGGAAGCACTATTCCTAATTGTCTGAGAAAGCGGCAGATAGATTTCCAAAGTGGTTGTACAAGTTTACATTCCCACTAGCAATGGAGGAGTGTTCCCCTTTCTCCACAACCTCTCCAGCATGTATTGTCACTTGAGTTTTTCATCTTGGTCATTCTGACGGGTGTGAAGGGAAATCTCAGGGTCGTTTTGATTTGCATTTCCCTGATGGCTAATGAGGTTGAGCATTTCTTTAAGTTCTTCTCTGCCATTCGATATTCCTCTGTCGAGAATTCTCTGTTTACCTCTGTTCCCCATTTTTTAATTGGATTACTTGGTTTGCTGCTTTTCACCTTCTTTAGTTCTTTGTATATATTGGATATTAGTCCTCTGTCAGATAAAGGGTTACTGAAGATTCTTACCCAATCTGTAGGCAGTTGTTTTGTTTTGATGACTGTTTCCTTTGCTTTACAGAAGCTTTTCAGTTTCATGAGGACCCATTTAGTGATTGTTGCTCTTAGAGCCTGTGCTGTTGGTGTTCTGTTCAGGAAGTTGTCTCCTGTGCCAATGAGTTCTAGGCTGTTCCCCACTTTTTCTTCTAACCGATTTAGAATATCTGGTTTTATGTTGACGTCTTTGATCCACTTAGACTTTAGTTCTGCGCAGGGTGATAAATATGGATCTATTTTCATTTTTCTGGATGTAGACATCCAGTTGGACCAGCACCATGTGTTGAAGATGCTGTCTTTTTTCCATTGAATGGTTTTGGTTTCTTTGTCAAATATCGAGTATTCATAGGTGTGTGGGTTCATTTTTGGGTCTTCTATTCGGTTCGATTGATCCTCCTTTCTGTTTCTATGCCAATACCACGCAGTTTTTATTACTGTTACCCTGTAGTACAGCTTGAGATCGGGGATGGAGATACCTACAGAAGATCTGTTGTTGTACAGGATTGTTTTGGAGATTCTGGGTTTTTTGTTTCTCCATATGAAGCTGAGAATCTTTTTTTCAAGGTCTGTAAAGAATTGAGTTCCTATTTTGATGGAAATTGCATTGAATCTGTAGATTGCTTTTGGTAGGATGGCCATTTTCACAATGTTAATACTACCAATCCATGAGCACAGGAGATCTTTCCATCTTCTGAGATCTGCTTCAATTTCTTTCTTCAGAGACTTGAAGTTTTTCTCAAACAGGTCTTTCACTTGCTTGGTTAGTGTCACTCCAAGGTATTTTATGTTATTAGTGGCTATTGTGAAGGGTGTTGTTTCCCTACTTTCTTTCTCGGCCCTTTTGTCTTTGGTATACAGGAGGGCTTCTGATTTTTTTGAGCTGATTTTGTACCCTGCCACTTTGCTGAAGGTGTTTATCAGCTGAAGGAGTTCTCTGGTTGAATTTTTGGAGTCGCTCATATATACTATCATATCATCAGCGAATAGTGACACTTTGAGCTCTTCCTTTCCGATTTGCATCCCCTTGATCTCCTTTAGTTGTCTTATTGCTCTGGCTTGGACTTCAAGTACTATGTTGAAGAGGTATGGAGAGAGTGGGCAGTCTTGTCTTGTCTCTGATTTCAGTGGGATTGATTTAAGTTTCTCTCCATTGAGTTTGATGTTGGCTATAGGCTTGCTGTCTATTACCTTTACTATGTTTAGATATGTGCCTTGTATCCCTGATCTCTCCAAGACTTTAAACATAAATGGGTGTTGGACTTTCTCAAATGCTTTTTCGGCATCTAAGTAAATGATCATGTAGCTTTTCTTCTTCAGTTTGTTTATGTGGTGGATTATATTGATGGATTTCCGTATGTTGAACCACTCTTGCATGTCTGGGATGAAGCCTACTTAGTCATGGTGGATATCTTTGATGTGTTCTTGGATTCGGTTTGCAAGTATTTTATTGAGTATTTTTGCATCAATGTTCATAAGAGAGATAGGTCTGAAGTTTTCTTTTTTTGCTGGGTCTTTATGGGGTTTAGGTATCAGGGTGACTGTTGCTTCATAGAATGAGTTTGAGAATGTACCTTCTGTTTCTATTTTGTTGAATATTTTGAGGAGAATTGGTGTTAGCACTTCTTTGAAGGTCTGGTAGAATTCCGCGCTGAAGCCATCTGGCCCAGGGCTTTTTTTGGAGGGGAGACTGTTAATGACTGCTTCAATTTCCTTGGGGGATATAGGGCTATTCAGTCTTTCTACCTGATCTTGACTTAATGTTGGAAGATGGAATCTATTAAGAAAATTGTCCATTTCATTTAGGTTTTCAAATTTTGTGGCATATAGGCTTTTGTAGTATGACCTAATGATTGTTTGAATTTCCTCAGTGTCTGTAGTTATGTCACCCTTTTCATTTCTGAGTTTGCTGATTTGGATAGATTCTCTCTGCTTTTTAGTTAGTTTGGCTAAGGGTTTGTCTATCTTGTTGATTTTCTCAAAGAACCAGCTTTTTGTTTCATTGATTCTTTGAATAGTTTTATTTGTTTCTAATTGATTGATTTCAGCCCTGAGTTTGATTATTTCCAGCCATCTGCTCTTCTTGGGTGTATCTGCTTCTTTTTTTTCTAGGGCTTTCAGTTGGGCCATTAAGGTTCTTGTATGTGATGTTACAAATTTCTTCTTGCAGGCACTTAGTGCTATAAAATTTCCTCTGAGCACTGCTTTCAATGTGTCCCATAAATTTGGGTATGTTGTGCCTTCATTTTCATTGAATTCTAGGAAGTCTTTAATTTCTTTCTTTATTTCTTCCTTAACCCAGCTGTCATTGAGTAGCAAGTTGTTCAGTTTCCATGTGCGTGTCAGCTTTTTGTTATTTCTATTGTTGTTGAGGTCCAGCTTTAGTCCATGGTGGTCAGTTAGAGTACAAGGGATTATTTCAATCTTTTTGTATCTGTTGAGGCTTGCTTTGTGACCCAGTATATAGTCTATTTTGGAGAAGGTTCCATGCGGTGCTGAAAAGAAGGTATACTCTTTTGAGTTTGGATGAAAAGATCTTTAGATGTGTATTAGATCCATTTGATTTAGGGACTCTGTAAGTGTTTTTATTTCCCTATTTGTTTTCTGTCTAGTTGATCTGTCCCTTGGTGAGTGGAGTGTTGAAGTCTCCCACTATTAAGGTATTAGGATCAATGTGTGATTTAAGCTTTAATATTGTTTCATTTACGAATGTAGGTGCTCTTGTATTTGGGGCATAGATATTCAAGATTGTGACGTGTCCTCTTGGTGGATTTTTCCTTTGATGAGAATATAGTGGCCCTCCTTATCTTTTTTTATTAACTTGGGTTGAAAGTCTATTTTATTAGATATTAGGATGGCTATTCCAGCTTGTTTTCTGGAACCATTTACTTGAAAAACATTTTTTTCCAGCCCTTTACTATGAGGTAGTGTTTATCTTTGTTGCATAGGTGTGTTTCTTGGATGCAACAGAATGTTGGATCCTGTTTCCACAGCCATTCTGTTAGTCTGTGTCTTTTTATTGGGGAGTTGAGTCTGTTGATGCTGATAGATACTAGTGACCAAAAATTGTTGCTTACTTTTGATGTGGGGTTGGTGGTGTTACTGAGTTTCATTGCTTGTATTCTTTTGATTTTTTTTGTTGTGTAGTTATCTATTTCCTCTGTTTCCTTAGATGTAGTTGTTTTCTTTGGTTTGGATTTTCCCCTCTAGTAACTTCTGTAGAGTTGTGTTACTGTGTAGATATTGTTTAAATTTGGTTTTTTCATGGAATATTTTGAATTCTCCATCTATGTTGATTGAAAGTTTTGCTGGGTATAGTAGTCTGGGTTGGAATCTGTGGTCCCTTAAGGACTGTATGATTTCTTTCCAGGCCCTTCTGGCTTTCATAGTTTCTGTTGAGAAATCTGGTGTGATTCTGATAGGTCTACCTTCATATGTTACTTGGCCTTTTTCCCTTGTTGCTTTTAAAAATTTTTCTTTGTTCTGTAGGTTCAGTGTTTTGACTATGATGTGACGTGAAGAATTTCTTTTCTGGTCTAGTCTACTTGGTTTTCTGTAGGCCTCTTATATGTTTATGGAGATATCTTTCTTTAAGTTGGGAAAATTTTCTTCTATAATTTTCTTGAAAATATTTTCCGGACCTTTGAGCCTGATGTCTTTTTTTTCTTCTACTCCTATTATTCTTAGTTTTTTTTTTTTTTTTTTTTTTTTTTTTTTTTTTTTTTTTTTTTTTTTATGGTGTCCTTGATTTCTTGGATGTTTTGTGTTTGGAACTTTTCTGATTTTATTTTTTCTTTGAGAGACGTGTCAATTTCCTCAAGTGTATCTTCGGCTCCTGAGATTCTTTCTTCCATCTCTTGTAATCTGTTGGTGATGCTTAACTTTGTAGTTCCTGATCTTTTCTCTATGTTCTCCAGCTCCAGGTTTTTCTCTATTTGTGTTTTCTTTATTGATTCCAATTCTGTTTTCATGTCTTGCACCATTTCCTCATCTGTTTGAATGTGGAGTCCTGCTTTTCAATGACAGCTTCTATTTTTTTTTGTCCGTTTCCTCTCTATATATCACTAATTGTGCCTCTACTTATTTGACTATAATTGCCTGTATTTCTATGAGAGCTTGTTTGTTTCTTCTTTATTTGCCTTCATTTGTGTGGACATTTCTTTGAGAGCATTGTTCATTTCTTCTTTGTTTGCCTCAATTTTCATGGTCATTTCTCTGAGAGCTCTATTTGTTTCCTCTTTGTTCTTCTCAATTTCTTTGAGAAGAACTATTTCTCCAAGGGCTTTGTTCATTTCATCTTTATGGGCCTCTAATAGCTGGAGAAACATAGTTTTGAGGTCGTTTTCTTATATATCTAGTGAATTGAAGTGTCCATTGGTTTGTGGGGTTGCTGGTGAGGTCATTATGTCCTGATTTTTGTTGGGTGTGTTCTTATGTCTGCCTCTAGCCATCTGGTTATTTATAATCCTCACTGTTTGTTCCTCGAGTTTGTAGTTCGGGCTATGATCGTCTCTTTCTGTTTTCTGAACTGTTTTGTCAGGAAGATGAGAGAGATTCACTGGTTTGGGAGTGTGTGTTGTGGTTTCAGTTTTGCCTAAGTAAGGAATTTGACGCTGGCGCTATTCTCATGCGCTTTTAGCAGGCACAGTGTGCATGTGCGGATTCTCTGACTATTGCAGTGGCCTGCAGGCCACTATTATGCAGTTCTGTCTGAGATCCAGGGATTGTTTGCCTGGATTATACTGGTGGACCCACAAGGCAGAGGCTTCAACGTTGGGGTCGCTATCCCAAGAATCCCTATGATGCCCATGCTAGGGGTGTAGGTGGCAGGGATCTCATCTGTTTGCTTCTGTGGAGAGGCCCTGGGTCTGGGGCAAACTCTCCCTAGAAGGCTCACTCACTCTCTTGCAGGACCAGTTGGAATGCACAGGTGTTCCCCTTGCTCTCTACTCTCTGATTTGGTCCTGTAGCGGTAAATGCTCAGGTAGGCTAACAGTCAGCTCTGTGACACTGTGGCCGCAGGACTCGGTGTCCACCTT
Source organism: Psammomys obesus (assembly GCF_907164565.1). Taxonomy (NCBI): domain Eukaryota; kingdom Metazoa; phylum Chordata; class Mammalia; order Rodentia; family Muridae; genus Psammomys; species Psammomys obesus. Next base: position 126,704 of record NW_026590180.1, read on the forward strand.
TCCTGTGTGCTGCCTCTCTGTCCTTTCCCTCTGCCAGGAGGGGTTATGTTGACTGGTCCCGGTGTAGCATAGGAAAGAGTTGGGTTGAGTGTTCTCAATCCCAGATCCCAGGCCCAGATCTCTTTGCCAGAAGCAGCCTGACAATAGAACCTATGCTTCCTGATTCCGAGAGAGTAACAGGTATGGTTGAGAGAGTACCAGGTATGGTTGAGTGTCCTCAGATCCAGTGCTTGGGTTTCTCTGCTAGGGGCCACTGGGTGTGCTGGAGAGGGGGTGCTGTGTCCTGTGGCAGGCTGCTTCTCTCCTTCCCCTCTGACCTTCCCTTCTGCTAGGGCAAGCTTATATCGGAGCTCCCAGGGGAGTGCCAGAAGGGGTTGGGACTTCTCAGTCCCGATCCTGAGCCGGGGTTTCTCTGCCAGGGGTCGGAGGGGGTGCCAGTGATAGGACTTGGTGCTAGACCTTATTGTGCCGGACCCGGAAGAGTCTCAGGACGTGTGGAATAACCACAGTCCCAGATCCTGAGCTGAAGTTTGTTTGCTAGGAGCAGCCAGCAGCACTGGAGTCCCAGCACTGTGAAGCCGCTGTGCGCCTCTCTATCCCTCCGCTCTCCTGCGGCAGGGTTATGGTGGCTTCCTAGATCTCGGGGGAGTGCCCGAAAGGATTGGGTTTTCTCAGCCCTGATCTCAGGGTTTTTTGGTTTTTTTTTTTTTTTTTTTTTTTTTTTTTTGGTGGGAGCTGCAGCTCTCGCTGGGGCTGGGGTGCAGACAGTGTGGTCTGTGGCAGATTCTGCTGGATGCCTCCTGCCTCCTCCACAGAGGGAGTAGGGTTTTGGGTGCCGCGAAGTGCCCGGGAATCACCTCTTGGGGTGTCTTCTCCTGGAGGAGTCTGCCGTGACCTGATTCTAGATGGACTCAGATCATGGTTAGTCTCTTTCTTCTTGGAAGTCTAGATAACTCTGTTCTGGGTTGATCAGCCCCTTCACTCACCAATTTCCGCGTTGCGGGTCCTCTCCCCTTCAGCTAAGCTGCACACTAGCCACCGCCATCTTGGAAGTCCTAAATAAGAGCTTTTGACAAGCTTTGACATTACTAAATGCCTGGCTTTTGAGTTCAGTGTGTGGCTTCCCCCACTGAACGTGCTGAAATGCGCTGATGCTCTCACAATGGTCCGAGGGAGTCTGACAACCAACTCAGTCCATGAACAAGAACGGATTGCTTCAGAATTATACTAAGGAACTGACCCAAAGAATGCACACAAAATAAAATGCACACACGGGGAGAGGAGGGAGACAGGCTCCAGTTTTTCATATGGCTTCTGCCTCCATGGAAGACACCTTGTTAGTCTCGTGGCTCACTTAAATCTGAACTGTGCATCTCTCTAGGAATTCTGTAAACTTCCAATCATTTGAATCGATTTGGATGAAGTCAGCAACTCCACTCCTGGGGGTGATGTGGAGAGGGCAAGGGCGCATGCACGCGTACCCACGCATAGTAGGAAATGTAAAAACCACAATCAATGTCGTTATTTCATCAATCCAAAAATGTGTCGATGAACAGAAAGCTGGCATGCTGCCTTAACATGATGACAGAGCAGAACCTACATTGATATTTTAAGTAGCATCAAATGTAAGTAAAATATTTGCCAATGATTTGAATTATAAAATCATCATTGAGCTGGAGAGATGGCTCAGCCGCTAAGAATAAAATCATCCTTTTCCCCTTAGTCATAAAGATAATACTAGCGTTTAAATGATTTTATTCAATTGTATAAATCTAAGCCTCATTACTTAGAACTGAAATCTTAATTAGCAGGTGTGGTAATGCTGTAGCGTTCCTTTCAACCGTAGTGCATTTTCTTTATTAGTATGTAATTTAGTTTTCTAAATTTAATCCTTTATAAAACATGATAGGACTTGAGAGCTGGGGAGACGGCTCAATGGTTTAAGGAATCATACAGCTCTTGCAGAGTACCTAAGTCTTGTTCCCAGCATTCATGCCCAGAAACGAACAACCTCATGAAACTCCAGCTCCAGGTATCTGATGCCCTCTTCTGGCCTTTATGAGCAATACAATAGCAGACATTCACAAAACATAATTTAAATACTAATTTTTGAAAGACTAAGAATAGCAAGACATAATTATTAGTTTATATCCTTCATAATTTATGCAGCATTAATTAGGAAGAAAATTAATTATCTTACAAACAGAGAACTTTACTCTTTTCTATCTTTACATAGAGTTTAGTAGCAAAGAAAAATATGTGTCAACGACAGAAAATACGACTGGCTATATTTTAGGTTACAATAGCAATAATGTTCCAAGTCAGTTATACTTACATGTCTTAATCATTTTAAAATGCAGTTTGCCTAGCGGCTACTGCTACTACAGGACCATTGATGCACTGATACCATGAGGGATACATTGGTCCAGAGGCAGCGCTGCCAGGAATGAGAGCAGGGCCCACAGGAAGCTTTGTGCTATTGCTACTAACTCTCACGGGGGACAAAGATAAAAAGGAAGTGTTAATTTCAGCTCACGGTTTCAGGTGTCTCCATCCACGGTCAGTTTGCTCTCTGGTGTCTGTGCCCAAGCTGGCGTATCACAGAACATCACAGAACTCAGGCATAGTTAAGCGTAGCTCCTTACCTAATAGTGGGCAGAAAGCAGACTGGGAGTGAGAAACCAAAAACAAGAGTCTTCATCGTGACATCAGGGGTATGGTTCTAAGTATCCACTTCTTCCGATGAGACCTCCTCTCCCATGGTTTCCACAATCCCAGTAGTCCTCACAAATCTGCGACCTTCTGGATATATTGTTCCATTGTTTAGGCCAAAGCCCTTATGAACCAAATTACCTGTGTACACTGCAGTTTCAGTAGCTGTGGCTACAGTGCAGACTCTCCACAGGGACATGTCATATTCAAGCCACAACCCAGTGGGTAGCAGGAAATGCAGCCTCCCTGTGAGCGATCCTGCAGGACCCCTTGCTCTCAGGATCTGCTCCAATCTCCAGACCCGCATATGTACACATTCTCTGTAAGATAGGGCCCACTTAATTTCTATTACTGCCTTTCCTTCACAATAACAAAAACGGATAAGCACAGAGCACTTCCATCTTTCCATAAATTACAATTTTCCCCAATGTAACCATTCACAAATTCTGCATGTCTTCCATTTGGCTTGTGAGTTATGTTTTAAAGCTATGCATGCTTAACAGATCTGTGCATGAAAAAGTGCTTTATGAAAATTAAATTATACCACCACTTTAAAATCTTAGATTATGTGGATCTGTGTTTTTTATTATCCCATCATTTATTTCACTTTGAAACCTACTTCACCTAAATTTTAGATAATGTGTCTGCAAGGTGAGACCTTTTGTTTTAGAGCAGAGAAATGGTTTGCAAATAAATGATTCCAAAACACCTTTGTCAGGACTAAAATTACTGCCTGGCACTAGATAGCATTCTTTTTAATGTTCCTTAGAATTTAAACAGATTGGAGATAAGAACTGACAAAGCGATAATTCAGGAAACCATTAATGGTTAAATCGATTTAGGTCATAATATAAATGACCTGGAGATATACAATAAAACTCTTTTTCGTTAAAACAGTAATGTTTCTTTGGGGAAACACAGTATGTTTATCTCTGTAACTTCATAACTTCTGTGATGAGAAATGAATGTAATATTGAAACTAAATATTGGGTAGGTAACTGGGTATTAGTGTGTGAATTTCATTAGAATTTCAGCAGCATTAGTGGAAGTGTAAGGAAATCTGTTGGTGTTTGAGACCAGGGAAAGCTTTGGGTCTTAGTTGGTGTGTTATTGCACAGGGAAAGCCTCAAGTCTTAGTGTTCTGTTGCTGTAAGAGACACCATGACTATGGCAACTCTTATAAAGGAAAGAATTTAACTGGGGTGTTCTGACAGTTTCAGGAGTTTAGGCCATTATCAGCACGGTGAGAAGCATGGCAGCATGCAGGCAGACACAGCGCTGGGGAAAAAGCTAAGAATTCTACATGTAGATCTGCAGGCAGCCAGAAGAGACAGTCGCCGGACCCGGCTTGGGCTTTGGAAACCTCACAGCCCAGCCGCAAAGCCCAGCACACTTTTTTCATCAAGGCCATGCTTCCTAACCTTTTCAAACAGTACTACTCCCTAAGCCTTTAAATATATGAATCTATGGGGCCATTCTTATGTAAACTACCACACTCTGCATTTTCAGGTGAGAAATCAGGGTCTGATCAGGGGTGCTTAACACGCTTTTTTTAAAATTATAGACATTGATGTTGTTAGATGTAAGAAAGTAAAGCACCTGCTTTTGAGATCTGGGTGTGGAAGCAAAGAAGAAAGTGCTTGACATAGCCAATAATCCCATTCATTCATTCATTCATTCATTCATTCATTCATTCATTCAGTAGAACAGACACAGCGAGACCTAATTATGTTAAAATGCTATACAGTTTAAGAAAGTCCCTCAAATTTCCTTCCAAAGTGAACTTGGTGGATGTTTAATGGACATGTATTTATTTTCTTTTTGTATACTTAATGTTCTCAGTGAAGGATCAGGTGGCCAGCATAGTTTTTCACAATTAATTTAATAATAATAATAATAATAATAATAATAATAATAACAACAACAACAAGATTATTTTCTACATAACACAATACTATCAACTACTGATATGTTTTAAACTCCAAGTAAGTGTAGTATATGCAATTGAGCAATACTCAAAATGGCCTTTTCTGAATTTTTATTTTAAAAAAAATGTGTTTTCATAATAAGGCTTAAATCCTCCTTTGTCAAGTTTTAGTGCCAGCAGCACTAAAACTTGCAGATGTTCTGACTTGCCAGTCATGTGACAATTCCTTTAGTGCAAGAACATTCACCAGTATCCACAGTTAAAACTCTGATTCAACACTGAGCTAAAGTGAAATCAGAGATCATTCCAACACTCATGTTTAGACTCTAGCATTGAAAGTGAACACTGAAACCTCATTAAAGGCAGGAAACCCAGATGCAAACAGCATGAGGTATGTCAACAAGATATGCCATGTAGCATACTTGGCTTATTTTTCTATTTAAATCTTATGATTGCTTATTTATCAAACCACTTTCACCAGTTTAATACCTTCTTCTTCCATCATTTGAAATGGTCACTCGAAATAGAATGCTGTAGTTGCTGTGGTGTCTGTATTAGGGTAGGATCTGGGGAGGTTTCTGTCACTGAAGAGTGAGGACAGCCTCTTACAACTTCCTGTTCCCAGAACCAAAGGATGATGGAGTTGCTGACTTGCTACAGCAGAAAATTCCACACTGTCAATACCAACAACCTTACTCAAGTCACGGCCCATCCCCACCCTGCTTTATAGTAACTTCTGTATCTTTGAGGCAAAGAACCGCCTATACAGAATGTTCCCAGGCTAGACTTCACCAAGGAGAGATTGGGACGGTGGTAGAGGATGCCTCATCCTCAGAGCTGACTTCCCAGTGGACTCCAGAAAAAGCCCCTCTTCACCATCTGCTTGTCAGCTTCCCAAGAACTGTGAGCATGAGAGGCAGGCCTCCAGCTACTGAATGGGACTAGCGGCCATTTCCTATGGTGCAGGAAGCTCGTGTCTGCCCCACAGCCCTCATACTGGATGTTCCTTACTGAGTTCACCTCATCTCCAGATGCTCCCATGGTCTCTATGTACAGACTTGTCTTGGCAAACACAGTTTGTGTCTTTATAAGAGAGCGTTCTGAAATTCTAGCTACAGTTAGAATCAATCAATAGATACCAAACTTTCAAACTGGAAGCAAGTGAAAATTGCTCATCCTGGTTAATTACACATTTTCCTGATGCTGGTGCCCACACTCTATTTTGGGTATTGCGTGATTTACATGTTACTTTGAATATTTCTATAAGCCATGTATTTAAAACCAGACTAATAATGCAAAAAGATTTATATTAAGCTCGGAGCCTCTAACTTATGCACACGTAGTTAAATTCTTAGCACATACTGCCTCTAACAAAGCTTATGTTCTGAACATTTTTATTTTTGAATATTAATAAGATAGAGCAGTGTGCTAAGTCTTAGCATGCATGCAAAATCTATCTTGAGCAATCTGGAGTAATTTAAGAGAAACTGGCTTGCACATTTTGTAACTTTTTCAAAGTAGAGAAGCACTGCAGAAGAGAAGGGCCAGAAGAGAAGGGCCAGAAGAGAAGGGCCAGAAGAGAAGGGCCTTCGGTTTGCTCAGAGCAATGGTTCCCGGCACCCCCCATGCTGCAAGCCTGCACAGTCCCTGTGTCGGGACGACCCCCAACTGTAAAATCAGTTCATTGCTACTTCTCAACTGCAGTTTTGTTACTGTTATGAATTGTAATGTAAATATTGGAAATGCAGGATATCTGCAGACCCCAGCGGTCACATCCCACAGGTTGAGAACCACCTTCTCAGAGGCCCACCAGCCATTGCTCCTTTGCTATATAGAAGCTTTCTGATCTGAGACAATCTATCTGTTCAGTAGTTACCTGTGATTTGTGAAGCATGTTCAAATTATTAATTATTGCAAAAGATTATAATTTCTTTGGTGCTCTAAGCTCCTTTTGCAAAAATCAGTTGTCTTGCACATGTAGCCTTGGCTGTCTGGCCTTGCTTTGTAGACCAGGCTGGCCTCAAACTCAGAGATCTGCCTGCCTCTGCCTCCCTAGTGCTGGGATTAAAGGCATGTGACACCGCTCCTGTCTGTGGCTTTACTTCTTTTACTTTCTTCTGTGATCTTGTTCTACATATCTTGATTTATGACAGTGCTAAGGTTTTGTAGTATATTTTAGAGCCTGATGATCCAATAGCACTTGATTTGTTCATAATGCATTCCATTTAAAAAACGATTAAAAGGTTATAAAATAAGAATAGGCTTCAAAAACATGTGCAAAATGCATAGGAACAAAATTCTAAACTGTTGCTATGGGATATCTATAAAATTTGAGTAAAAAAAAATCTGTTTTTATATCACAAAATTTTACGTTATAGAAACCAGTTAATAATAATGGGTCCATGGAGCTGATCAGTAGCCATACAAAGAATTTTCTCTACAGGAACAGTCTAAGGAATCTGCTAGCAAGTCAAACGTTATCAAACAATATGTTTCCAAAACTTAAGACAGGGCCTGGGCAGATGAGGACATGACTTTGACCCCTAGAATTCATGCTATTTTTTTTAAACTTTCCACATCTGTACTGTATTCACATCATTTCTCCCCAAACTTCTATTCCTCCAACTCTTCCCACATCCCCTCCAAACCTTTTCAAGTTCATGTCTTCTTTTCCTTTAATTATTATTGTTTTGTATACACACACACACACACACACACACACATACACTTACACACACACATAGATGATAGGTGAATATAAATATAATATAGATATAAAATAAACATCCACAAGTAAATGGCAGATGTGATAGATAGATAGATAGATAGATAGATAGATAGATAGATACATAGATACATAGATAGATACATAGATACATAGATACATAGATACATAGATAGACAGAGATATTAAATAAATACAGAAATGCAATCTGCTGAGTCCATCTAGCGCTGCTCATTTGTACACGTGTTAGGGCTGACCACTTGGTATGAGGTAACCAATTGGGAAGTTTGTCCCTGAAGAAAATTGATTCTCTTTTAGCAGTTACTAATTGCCTATGGGCCCTATGGACTCACCCCGCCCCCATGAAAGTGTGCACTGGCAATCACAGTACTGAAGAGGGAGACACAAACATATCCCAGGGGCTTTCTAGCCAGTCGGCATGCTTGGTGAATTCCGAGTCAGTGAGAGATCCTCATGCATGCACTCACAGTACACATCCCACACCCATTCATAAATACTCGATAGAACTGAAGATAGGACAGCTGGGACCGGAATATAGATTTTTAAATTTTTTTTATTTATTACAATTTGTTCACTTTGTATCCCAGCTGTAGCCTCCTCCCTTATCTTGTCCCAATCCTGTCCTCCCTCCCTCTTCTCCCGCCCCTTCTGCAGTCCACTCATAGAGGAGGTCCTCCTCCCCTTCTATCTGACCCTAGTCTATCAGGTCTCATCAGGACTGGCTGCACTAACTTCCTCTGTGGCCTGGTAAGGCTGCTCCCCCCTCCCCCCATCAGGGGGAGGTGATCAAAGAGCCAGCCACTGAGTTCATGTCAGAGACAGTCCCTATTTCCCTTACTATGGAACCCACTTGGACACTGAGCTGCCATGGGCTACATCTGTGCAGGGGTTCTAGGTTATCTCCATGAATAGTCCTTGGTTGGAGTATCAGTCTCAGAAAAGACCCCTGTGCCCTGACTTTTTGGTTCTGTTGCTCTCCTTGTGAAGCTGCTGTCCTCTCCGGGTCTTTCTATCTTCCCCTTCTTTCATAAGATTTCCTGAACTCTACTCGTAGTTTGGCTATGAGTCTCTGCATCAGCTTTAATACCTCTTTCAGAGGACCTCTGTGGTATGCTCCTGTCCTGTTTCCTGCTTTCTACATTTTCCGAGGTCTATCCTGCTTGCCTTTCTGAATGAGGATTGATCATCTTACCCATGGTTCTTCTTCTTGCTTAGCTTCTTTAGTAATCCAACTAAAAAATGGGGTGCAGAACTAAACAGAATTCTCAATAGAGGAATATCAAATGGCAGAGAAACGCTTAAAGAAATATTCAATGTCCTTAGCCATCAGGGAAATGCAAGTCAAAACAACCCTGAGATTTCACCTCATACCCATTAGAATGGCTAAGATCAAAAACTCAAGTGACAACACATGCTGGAGAGGATGTGGAGAAAGAGGAACTCTCCTCCATTGCTGGTGGGAATGTAAACTTGTATAACCACTTTGGAAATCAGTCTGGCACTTTCTTAGACAGTTAGGAATAGTGCTACATCAAGATCCAGCTATACTACTCCTAGGCATATATCCAAAAGATGCTCAAGCATACAAACAAGGACATTTGCTCAACCATGTTTGTAATAGCCAGAACCTGAAAACAACCCAGATGTCCCTCAGTTGAGGAATGGATACAGAAATTGTGGTACATTTACATAATGGAACACTACTCAGCAATTAAAAACAAAGAAATCATGAAATTTGCAGACAAATGGTGGGAACTAGAAAAGATCATCCTGACTGAGGTATCCCAGAAGCAGAAAGACACACATGGTATATACTCACTCATAAGTGGATATTAGACATATAATATAGGATAAACATACAAAAATCTGTACACCTACAGAAACAAAGCAAGATAGAATATTGATTTTAAACACATAATTGAAATGATAATGATTAAAACTATGTGGCATTTAAGTTCTTTTTGTGTGTGTTGTTTTTCTGATACAAGATTTCTGTGTGTAGCTGTGACTGTCCTTGAACTCACAGGAATCCACCTGCCTCTACCTCCCAAATGCTAGGATTAAAGGCATGCACCACCACCGCCCAGCAACATATAAATTCTTACTCTGGCTGAGATAAAGAGAATCTGTTTTCTCTCCTCCCTTGAAGGACTGAAAAAGTGAAAACGTAGACAAGATAAGGAAAGACAGAATGTAGAGAGCACATTTTTAGACATCAAAGGACATCCTGTAGAGATACAAAATCAAGGGAGAAAAACCTTCCTAACTACCATCTAGAGAAAGGCTTTTAGGTCATGTTACAAGTGAAGGGTCTGTGTAGCACTGAGGAGTGGAGTAAAGATCTGAAGACCAAGGAAACTTCACAGAAGGTAGTGAGGAGGAGAGGCCAGCAGCCAGGGACTACAATGCCCAGAAGGTCCCCTCCAGTGTTCTGTGAAGTCAGTTTAGCACCTGCATGCGAATGAACACCCAAGGCTCAGAAAAGAACCTGTGCCCTCACTGAAGGGAGACATGCTTGGCACTGACACTTTGGTGGAAAGGGAGGACACGCCCAATAACTGAAAGAGAAAACCTCTTGGCTCATGGGTTCTTTGATAGAATTCCCATATCTTGTGCAAAAGTTTGCTGTGGACTGAATTATTATTTTCCTGCTTTCATGTCATCAACTGGTTTGAAAAAAAAAATGTGCTGTGCTCTCCAAAGGTGCAAAAACATTTTCTAGAATGCATGTAAGGAAATCTCTCTTTTTCTTTTATTATTTTTCTCTTGTCATTGTTAACATTTTTGTTAGTTTTGAAAAGACATGGCTTTCTGAATATTTCTAATTATAATTCAAATCCTTAAGGAGAAACACAGATTAATTCTGCCATACTCTGTCTCTGGCATAGTTTATTATTCACAGGGCTTCAGTTTATAAAGAGAATCTCTTTCACTCACAACATGCATGTTGACCATCTGCCTCCTATCCTCGTCCTCTTGCTTCCTTTTTCCCTTTCTAACTACGTTTTGTCTCCTCTTTCTTTATCTGGTCTCCCTGTCTGTGTATATGTGCATTTGTGTGTGTGTGTGTGTGTGTGTGTGTGTGTGTGTGTGTGTGTGTGGTGTGTCTGTTTATAAATCTAAGATCCACAAATGAAAGAAAAATATTTTTCATTCAAAGTCTGGCCTACTTCAGTGATGATGATCTTAGGTTATATACATTCTCCAGAAAATGGTGTAAGTTCCTTATTTTTTTTATGGCTGAATAAAACTTTATTGCTCATATATACACACATACTTATATATACCACATTTAATTTCTTCCTTTTGTAATATTTTTCCTTGACAATTTTGTACATGCAAACGTTTTATGCTTATTCTTTCCCTAACCTTCTCCTAACTCCATCTTACCCCTATCAACTCCCCAATCCCTATTAACCCTTTCCCCCAGATTTATGACTTTTTATTTATTTTGTTATAAACCATTTACTTTACCCAGAGCCATCTGTGTGACTTTTGGGTTGGAACTACCCCCTAGGGCCTAGTGGTGTCACCAGTAGATATTAAACTGAAAGTAATCTTTCTATCCCTGTCTTTTGGAATATATACAATTTACCCTTGTTCATTCAAATGATGATTTCTGTGCCCCAGTATCTGGTTTCAATCTAGACACTGCATTGTGATGTTTATTCTAAGCATCACCTGTCTCAAGTTTTTGTAAACTTGTAAAATGTCATCATTTATTCTCTATATTGTCAATTAAACAACCAGCCCCAATGCTGTGCAATGGAGAGAATAGGGAAGGACATCCTGTTCCAGAGGGGAAGGGAGGAAGCAGGAGAGAGGAGCAGAGAATCCAGAGGAGAGATCTGGGAACTACATGGAGAGATGGACTGGACCTAAGATATGACTAAAAGCAAGTATAAAGAGTGAATTCCGAATAGTAGGAAACTATGTGGGCTTGGAGGTTCAGGATGGAGTAATCATTGCCCCACATTGTGCTCTAGGTTAATTTAAGAAATCCCAGTCTCTGTGTGGTGATTTGGGTATACAGATGGTTTAGGAGTAACCACCGCTTAACTAAAAGATAAATCAATAGTAAATATTAATACCCACAACAAGCTGGTTTAGGGCTATCCATTGATCAAATAAAAGATAAATCAATAGTAAATATTAATAATCACAACAATCCCTCCTCTCTCCCTCCCTCCTTTTCTGCCTCTCTTCTTCCCTCCCTCCTTCCTTTCCTCCTTCCCTTCCTCTCTGGATCTGCTAACTGCAGCTAGTCTAGAAGGGAAGCAAATGACAGCCTGACTCCCTCCTCTCTCAGTCTTGACTGCTGATGAGCACACTCTTGCAGACCCAGCACTGGCATCTACAGCTGTTGCTGCCCTGGGTCTCAAGATCTGTGTCTCACCCAGATGACTTTCCCAGCATCTTCACCCTACATCCTTTTTGTTGTCTTTTCCTGAGCCTTGTGGGAGGAGGGATGCATGTAGCCCACTTTCTTTTTCCATCAGTCTATTGCTGGAGGTCAAGGTTAATTCTTTCCTTACCTTTGTGAGTAGTGCTGCAACGAATGTGATGTGTGAGTGTCCCTCTCACATCTTTTAAAGGAACCAACAGTTGTTTAGAGTGTAGTCAAAATTAACTACAGAAATCTGTACATATGGCAGAGTGCCAGTGTTGTAAACATTTACTCATTCTCTCCTTTAAAGAGCAAAAGTATTCAGAGAAAGGAATGTACAATTTTAGATCTCGTCTCAATGATGCCAGACTCCAACAGAACCACAAAGGTGAGAGGCGTGCTGGGCACGCTTGAGATAAGGCTAAAGAAGACAGCAGGTATCTTAGACAAGACTTTCAGATCAGCACAGCTGAGCATTCCTAAACAAAAACACCATTTGAAAACTTTTGAAGTAAAGAATCCTGTCTGGAAGGTAGGACTAAACATTCAAAATCCATTTCTTCCAGAGTAGCCTGTGTAAACTGTGGATGGACGCATGAGCCCTGGACAATGCATTCCAAGCTAGAGAGCATGGTGGACACCTAGCCTCTGCTTTCCCCAGGCCTCCAGAAGCATCACATTGTCTCAGATGTTGGAACAACATCGTATCACCAGAATTTAAAGAAGTAACAAGGTTACTAATTATTTCTTCTGTCTGCAAACGTGTTCTCACTTATTATCCTCCAACATTGCATCTAAAAACTACAAAGAGTTTCCTGTGGTCAGTTATTAAGTTTAAGAACATTTTGTGATTCTCTGACTGTATGGTAAATGCACTGTAATTGCTTAAGTTGATTTTTAAATAACAAGAACAGCAGATGTTAATGAATGAAAACACAGTGGATTTCCAGAAAAATGGGGCAACATCTGGAAGAGTCTCAGGTTTGTGCACAAGCTGCCCAGATGAAGGCATTGGGGAAGGCTGTAACTGTAGATTTCAAACTCTAGGTAATAATAGCATAATGCAGTAAGATAACATAACTCAATTTAACTGCAAATGTAAATTTACAATAGTAATTAGTTATCAAACTTATTCACACAAACTTTTTATATTTATAATATTAACAACTACTTTACCATAACGATATGCCATCCTTTTCCCAACTGCAATAATTATACTGCCAATATTAACTATAATTTTCTGGGCAGATAATATATGAGTGCTATCTGATTCTTTACTTGATTCTTTGCAGAGTTAATGTTTAAAAAAAAAAAATTGGCACTGCATATTGCCCGCACTCTGCAGGTGATTTGTGGAAGTCTTTGTGTATGGAAGTTTGGTGGAGTAGTTACAATGACTTTTACCTTTCCTGTCACCTTTCCCGTTAAAAGGCTATTTCCCATATCTTATAAAGCTTCAGGTAGAGGAAGAAATTAGAACACCTTCCTGCAGTACAATCGATTTGGCTGTCCTAAGTTCAGAGAAAGCACAGAGCCTAGCCTGTTTAGTGACCTCTTTAAGTATCAGACTGTGATAACAATCAATTGTGCCAGGCCTGGGCAGCAATGAATGCAAGAAAGATGCAGAAGTTAAAGAGGAGTTTGCTTCCTCAAAACTGGGATCTTTATCCAACCTACAGAGAAGGATTTGAAAAGTCTTTCTGGGCCATCAGCCTAAAGGTGACAATGCAGAAGACTGTAGCAATTTTCAAAACACCTATAGGCTAATAGCTCCTGAAAAGAGAATCCCAAGTGTCCTTTTGTTTGATTTCAGTGACACCCAGTGGAACACCATGTGGACAAAATGGGGGAAACTTTGAAAAACAACTTATGGACCTGGAAGTTTAATAACAAGTTCTGCACTTTTTGTCTTTTTAACAATGACTTTGGTACTATGTACAGGTCATTGTTTATGTGGCTGTGATCCTATAAGGATAAAAAAAGACCTAAGGAGGGGGTTTATTCTGGCTCATCATCAGAAAAGACACACCCGTCATGGTGGGGAAAGCATGGAGGCAAAGTGTGAGGTGACTGGACGCATCACATCCACCGTCAGGAGCCAAAGTCGGGACAGAAAGTGTGTCTGGGCTAAATAAAACTGTAAGACCCACCTCTCAGATCCACTTCCATCAGGAAGCCCCACCTCAAAGCCTGGCCACAGCAGGAGACTGAGTAGTCAGACACAGGAGCCTGCCTATATGGGGCATTTCATATTCTAACCGCAATATACTACATAGTGAGTTCATGTAATAAATGTTATATTTTGAAGATTTATGCAAGTAAGATTAGTATAGGTTCTTACAAGAACCGTTTAATAAAACATTCATATTTATACAGAAAAAGAAAGTTGTGTTTCAATGATTTTAAAGGACAGAGAAATTCTATAATTACCACAAATAGTCCATCAACCTCACCAACAATTTAGGATACATACTACCTTGCCTTCCTAGAAAGGATGCTCAAATATTCTTCATTTCTCATGTCCTGGTCATGCTTTAATGCAAAGCCCTTTTGTTGACATGGTAAAGAGTTTGCAAGGAGCTTTTGGCTAAAAAGGACTATTTTTCTTTTAGAAGCTGCATGTGTCCAGATACTTCAGAGTTTTCAAATGTTTTTAATTCCTTTGTGGCCTAATTTAGCAACTACCTGACAGTATCATTAGTATAAATACATTTTGTAAATAATATCAGACAGTTTTGGAACTTGGAAACATGTCTTTATTTTTAGTTTATTCCTAAAGGCATATTTCCTCTGAATTTCCAGGAATAAAATAAGACAAGATATGATGCTAGCTGGTATTGGCATAAAAACAGAAAGGAGGATCAATCGAACCGCATAGAAGACCCAGAAATAAACCCACACACCTATGAATACTCGATTTTTGACAAAGAAGCCAAAACCATTCAATGGAAAAAAGACAGCATCTTCAACAAATGGTGCTGGTCCAACCGGATGTCCACATGCAGAAAAATGAAAATAGATCTATATTTATCACCCTGCACAAAACTAAAGTCCAAGTGGATCAAAGACCTCAACATAAAACCAGATACTCTAAATCTGTTAGAAGAAAAAGTGGGGAACAGCCTAGAACTCATTGGCACAGGAGACAACTTCCTGAACAGAACACCAACAGCACAGGCTCTAAGAGCAACAATCAATAAATGGGACCTCATGAAACTGAAAAGCTTCTGTAAAGCAAAGGACACTGTCATCAAAACAAAACGCCTGCCTACAGATTGGGAAAGAATCTTCACTAACCCTTTATCTGACAGAGGACTAATATCGAGTATATACAAAGAACTAAAGAAGCTGAAAAGCAGCAAACCAAGTAATCCAATTATAAAATGGGGAACAGAGCTAAACAGAGAATTCTCTGTAGAGGAACATCGAATGGCAGAGAAACACTTAAAGAAATGCTCAACCTCATTAGCCACTAGGGAAATGCAAATCAAAATGACCCTGAGATATCACCTTACACCCATCAGAATGGCCAAAATGAAAATCTCAAGGGACAACACATGCTGGAGAGGTTGTGGAGAAAGGGGAACCCTCTTCCACTGCTGGTGGGAATGTAAACTGGTTCAACCACTCTGGAAATCTATCTGGCACTTTCTAAGACAATTAGGAATAGTGCTTCCTCAAGACCCAGCTATACCACTGCTAGGTATATACCCAAAGTTTGCTCAAGTACACAAAAGAGATATTTGCTCAACCATGTTTATAGCAGCTTTATTTGTAATAGCCAGAACCTGGAAAGAACCCAGATGTCCATCAACGGAGGAATGGGTACAGAAATTGTGGTATTTTTACACAATGGAATACTACTCAGCAATCAAAAAGGAGGAAATCATGAAATTTGCAGGCAAATGGTGGGACCTAGAAAAGATCATCCTGAGTGAAATATCCCAGAAGGAGAAAGACAAACATGGTATATACTCACTTATATAGACCTATAAGATATGATAAACATAATGAAATCTATACACCTAAAAAAGATAATCAAGAGAGCAGACATGGGGTAAGATTATCAATCCTTGTTTTGAAAGACAGATGGGATCTGCATTAAACATTGACAGGAATCTACTGAGCGCATTTGAAAAACTCTAACTAGCAGTGTTTTCAAAGCAAAGACTCATGACCAAACCTTTGGCAGAGTACAGGGAATCATAAGAAAGAAGGGGAGTTAGTCTGATGAGGAAAGGATAGGAGCTCCACAAGGACCATACATATCTGGGCACAGGGTCTTTTCTGAGACTGACATGCAACCAAGGACCATGTATGAATGTAACCTAGAACCTCTGCTCAGATGTAGCCTGTGGTAACTCAGTAACCAATTGGTTTCCCATAGTGAGGGGAACAAGGACTATTTCTAACAGGAACTCAATGACTGGCTCTTTGGCCTCCCCACCCCTCAAGGGAGGAGCAGTCCTGTTAGGCCACAGAGGAGAGCTTTGCAGCCAGTCCTGAAGATACCTGATAAAACAGGATCAGATGAATGGGGAGGAGGTTCCCCCTATCAGTGGACTTGGCAAGGGGCACGGTGGAGATGAGGGAGGGAGGGAGAGAGGGACTGGGAGGGAATGAGGGATCGGGACACGGCTGGGATACAGAGTTAATAAAATGTAACTGATAAGAAAAAAATAAAATATATATATATATAAAAAGATATGATGCTAGCAAAGAGGAAAAATGGTGTTATGGCAGGTGCCACAGTTCCTGGCTTCGTATAACTGGATATGATTGAGTGCAGTCAACAAAAACATGCACATCTGATGAGCTGCCAATCACAGTGTGTTTACAATCTCTCAGAAACTTTCCCAAAAGTTTATTTGAATGGATTCTTTACTAAGTTTTGTTCCATTTTCTAGGCAACTTTCACTCTGAAACCCAGATCACTTCTGATCCCGCCAGACATTTTTCTCGAATGAAGAACACTAGCCATATTCTTACTTGTGCCGTGGACATCTGGGGATGGCATTCATTTTGTTGTGTAAACATCACAGACTTTTTCTTCCCAAGACCATCTATGAGCAGACAGAACTCAGACCCATGACTTGATGAAAAAGGCACACTTAGAAGACTAAGTCATGCGCCAAAAGCTGCCTCCAGGGTCCCTGTGGATACTGTTTGTGTGTAGTCTAGCCGCACCTTCCTTTATGCCTTCTAATCATCTCCAGATTATTTGTAATCACTGTAAAGTCAGTGCCTCTGAAAGAGTTGCTATCTGTTGTATTACAGTCAAGGTCGGCACATGTTATGGACAGATGCAATTCTTTTTTTTTAATTTTATTTTATTATTAATTACACTTTATTCATTTTGTATCCTCCATAAGCCCCTCCCTCCTCCCCTCCCGATCCCACCCTCCCTCCCCTTTCTGCATGCATGCCACTCTCCAAGTCCACTGATAGGGGAGGTTCTCCTCTCCTTTCTGATCTTAGTCTATCAGTTCTCATCAAAAGTGGCTGCATTGTCCTCTACTGTGGCCTGGTAAGGCTGCTCCCCCCTCAGGGGGAGGTGATTAAAGAGCAGGCCAATCAGATTATGTCAGAGGCAGTCTCTCTTCCCATTACTATGGAACCCACTTGGACACTGAAATGCCATGGGCTACATCTGTGCAGGGGTTCTAGGTTATCTCCACGAATTGTCCTTGGTTGGAGTATGAGTCCCTGGGAAGTTTCCTGTGTTCAAATTATCTTGATCTGTTGCTCTGCTTGTGGAGTTCCCATCCCCTCCAGCTCTTACTATTTCTCACTTCTGACATAAAATTCCATTCATTCTGCCCATCAGTTGGCCATCAGGCTCAGCATCTGCTTTGACAGTCTATACTGCAGAGGCTTTCAGAGGCCCTCTGTGGCAGGTTCCAAGATTGTTTCCTGTTTTCTTCTGGCTTTCAGGGGACCTCTGTAGCAGGTTCCGAGGTGGTTTCCTATTTTCTTTTTCTTCTGATGTCCATCCTCTTTGCCTTTCAGGATGGGGATTGAACATTTTAGTTAGGGTCCTCTCTTTTGCTTAGTTTGTTTAGATGTACAGATTTTAGTGGGTTTATTCTATGTTGTATGTTTATATGAGTGAGTATATCCCATGTGTGTCTTTTTGCTTCTGGGACAACTCACTCAGGATGATCCTTTCCAGGTCCCACCATTTACCTGCAAATTTCGTGATTTCCTTATTTTTCATTGCTGAGTAATACTCCATTGTATAGATGTACCACAGTTTCTGCATCCATTCTTCAGTTGAGGGGCATCTGGGCTGTTTCCAGCTTCTGGCTATTACAAATAAAGCTGCTACAAACATGGTTGAGCAAATGTCCTTTTTGTGTACTTGCGCCTTTTTTGGGTATATGCCTAGGAGTGGTATGGCTGGATCTTGAGGAAGCGCTATTCCTAGTTGTCTGAGAAAGCGCCAGATTGATTTCCAGAGTGGTTGTACAAGTTGACATTCCCACCAGCAGTGGAGGAGGGTTCCCCTTTCTCCACAACCTCTCCATTTTCATCTTGGTCATTCTGATGGGTGTAAGGTGAAATCTCAGGGTTGTTTTGATTTGCATTTCCCTAATGGCTAATGAGGTTGAGCATTTCTTTAAGTGCTTCTCTGCCATTTGATATTCCTCTACAGAGAATTCTCTCTTTAGCTCTGTTCCCCATTTTTTAAGTGGATTACTTGGTTTGTTGCTTTTCAGCTTCTTTAGTTCTTTATATATACTGGATATGAGTCCTCTGTCAGATAAAGGGTTGGTGATGATTCTTTCCCAATCTGTAGGCAGTTGCTTTGTTTTGATGATGGTGTCCTTTGCTTTACAGAAGCTTTTCAATTTCATGAGGTCCCATTTATTGATTGTTGCTCTTAGAGCCTGTGCTGTTGGTGTTCTGTTCAGGAAGTTTTCTCGTGTACCAATGAGTTCTAGGGTATTCCCCACTTTTTTTTCTAGCCGATTTAATGTGTCTGGTTTCATATTGAGGTCTTTAATCCACTTGGACTTCAGTTTTGTGCAGGGTGATAAGTATGGATCTATTTTCATTTTTCTACATGTAGACATCCAGTTGGACCAGCACCATTTGTTGAAGATGCTATCTTTTTTCCATTGTATGGTTTTGGCATCTTTGTCGAAAATCAGGTGTCCATAAGTGTGTGGGTTTATTTCTGGGTCTTCTGTTCGATTCCATTGATCCACCATCCTGTTTCTATGCCAGTACCATGCAGTTTTTATAACTGTTGCTCTATAGTATAGCTTGAGATCAGGGATGGAGACCAGAAGATCTTTTATTGTAGAGGATTGTTTTAGCAATTCTCGGTTTCTTGTTATTCCATAAGAAGTTGAGAATATTTCTTTCCAGTTCTGTAAAGAATTGTGTTGGCAATTTAATGGGAATTGCATTAAATCTGTAGATTGCTTTTGGTAGGATGGCCATTTTTACTATGTTAATCCTGCCAAGCCATGAGCATGGGAGATCTTTCCATCTTCTCATATCTTCCTCTAATTCTTTCTTCAGAGACTTGAAATTTTTTTCAGACAAGTCTTTGACTTGCTTGGTTAGGGTTACACAAAGGTACTTTATGTCATTTGTGGCTATTGTGAATGGTGTTGTTTCCCTAATTTCATTCTCAGCCCTTTTGTCTTTTGTACACAGGAGGGCTACTGATTTTTCAGAGTTAATTTTGTATCCGGCCACTTTGCTGAAGGTGTTTATGAGCTGTAGGAGTACCCTGGTAGAGTTTTTGGGGTCACTCATGTATACTATCATATCATCTGCAAATAGTGATAATTTGACTTCTTCCTTTCCCATCTGTATCCCCTTGATCTCCTTCAACTGTCTTATTGCTCTAGCAAGGACTTTCAGCACTATGTTGAAGAGGTAGGGAGAGAGTGGGCAGCCTTGTCTTGTCCCTGATTTCAGTGGGATTGCTTTAAGTTTCTCTCTGTTCAGTTTGATGTTGGCTATAGGCTTGCTGTATATGGCCTTTACTATGTTTAGATATGTGCCTTGTATCCCTGATCTCTCCAATACTTTAAACATGAATGGATGTTGGATTTTGTCAAATGCTTTTTCAGCATCTAGGGAGATTATCATGTGGTTTTTTTCTTTCAGTTTGTTAATATGGGGGATCACATTGATGGATTTCCATATATTGAACCACCCCTGCATACCTGGGATGAAGCCTACTTGGTCATAGTGGATGTTATCTTTGATGTGTTCTTAGATTCGGTTTGCAAGTATTTTGTTAAGTATTTTTGCATCAATGTTCATAAGGGAGATTGGCCTGAAATTCTCTTTCTTTGTTGAGTCTTTGTGAGGTTTAGGTAACAAGGTGACTGTGGCTTCATAGAATGAGTTTGGTAGTGTTCCTTCTGTTTCTATTTTGTAGAATAGTTTGAAGAGAATTGGAGTTAGCTCTTCTTTGAAGGTCTGCTGGAATTCTGCGCTGAATCCATCTGGTCCTGGGCTTTTTTTGGATGGGAGACTTTTGATGACTGCTTCTATTTCTTTGGGGGATATAGGACTATTGAATT
This sequence comes from Psammomys obesus, assembly GCF_907164565.1. Lineage (NCBI taxonomy): Eukaryota > Metazoa > Chordata > Mammalia > Rodentia > Muridae > Psammomys > Psammomys obesus. Next base: position 147,025 of record NW_026590180.1, read on the forward strand.
GATTTACCTGGTCCTGATTCAGCTTTGGTAAGTCAAATAGATCAAGAAAATTGTCCATTTCATTTAGATTTTCAAATTTTGTTGAGTATAGACTTTTGAAGTAAGTCCTAATGATTGTTTGGATTTCCTCAGTGTCTGTAGTTATGTCCCCCTTTTCATTTCTGATTTTGTTGATTTGGGTGGTGTCTCTCTGCCTTTTAGTTAGCTTGGCTAAGGGTTTGTCGATCTTGTTGATTTTCTCAAAGAACCAGCTCTTGGTTTCATTGATTCTTTGAATTGTTTTATTTGTTTCTAATTGATTGATTTCAGCCCTGAGTTTGATTATTTTCAGTCATCTACTCCTTTTTGGTGTGTCTGCTTCTTCTTTTTCTAGGGATTTTAAGTGGGCCATTAAGTTGCTTGAATGAGCTGTCTCGAATTTCTTCTTGAAGGCACTTAGTGCTATGAACTTTCCTCTTAGCACTGCTTTCATTGTGTCCCATAAGTTTGGGTATGTTGTGTCTTCATTTTCATTGAGTTCTAGGAAGACTTTAATTTCTTTCTTTATTTCTTCCCTGACCCAGCTGTCATTTAGTAACAAGTTGTTCAGTTTCCATGAGTGTGTAGGCTTTTAGCTATTTCTGTTGTTATTGAAGTCCAGCTTTATTCCATGGTGATCAGACAAGATATAAGGGATTATTTCAGTCTTCTTGTATCTGTTGAGGCTTGCTTTGTGACCAACTATATGGTCTATTTTGGAGAAGGTTCCATGAGGTGCTGAGAAGAAGGTAAATTCTTTTGTGTTTGGGTATAAAGTTCTGTAATGTCTGTGAGGTCCATTTGATTCATGACCTCTGTCAGAGATAGTTTCTTTGTTTAATTTCTGTTTTGTTGACCTGTCCTTTGTTGAGAGTGGGGTGTTGAAATCTCCCACTATTAATGTGTGGGGATCTATATGTGGTTTAAATTTTATCAATGTTTCTTTTACAAATGTGGGTGCTCTTGTATTTGGGGCATAGATGTTCAGAATTGTGATGTCTTTCTGGTGGAATTTTCCCTTGATGAGTATGAAGTGTCCTTCCCCATATCTTTTTTATTAATTTTGGTTGAAAGTCTATTTTATCAGATATTAGAATGGCTACTCCTGCTTGTTTTTAGGTTCCATTTGCTTGGAAAGTCGTCTTCCAACCTTTTACCTTCAGGTAATGTCTATCTTTGTGCCTTAGGTGTGTTTCTTGTATGCAACAGATTGCTGGGTTTTGTTTAACGTATCCATTCTGTTAATCTGTGTCTTTTATTGGATAGGTGAGTCCATTGATGTTGAGAGAGATTAATGACCAGTGGCTGTTAATTCCTTTGATTTTGATGTTGGCTGTGGTCATAAGGTTGTGTGTTTGGTTGCTTTTTGTTTTACTGTAGTAAGGTTAATTATTTCCTGTGTTTTCTTGACAGAAGCTAATTTTATTGGGTTGTATTTTCCCTTCTAGTGTCTTCTGTAATGTTGGATTTGTGTGTAGGTGTTGTTGAAATTTGTTTTTGTCATTGAATGTCTTGTTTTCTCTGTCTATGAGGACTGAGAGTTTTGCAGGGTATAGTAGCCTGGGCTGACATCTGTGTTCTCTTAGGGTCTGCATGATATCTGTCCAGGCCCTTCTGGCTTTCATAGTTTCTGTTGAAAAGTCAGGTGTGATTCTAATGGGTTTGCCGTTATATGTTACTTGGCCTTTTTCCCTTGCAACTTTTAGTATTTCTTCTTTGTTCTGTATACTTACTGTTATGATTATTATGTGGCGGGAGGATTTTCTTTTCTGGTCAAATTTGTTGGGTGTTCTGTAGGCCTCATATATTCTTATTGGCTTCTCCTTTAACTTGGGGAAATTTTCTTCAATGATTTTGTTGAAAATATTTTCTGGGCCTTGGAGAAGGAAGTCTTCTTTTTCCTCTATTCCTATTATTCTTAGGTTTTGTCTTTTCATATTGTCTTGGATTTCTTGGACAGTCTGTGTCAAGAATTTTTTGGATTTAACATTTTCTTTGACAGATACATCGATTTCTTCCATTGTATCTTCTACACCTGAGATTCTCTCTTCCATTTCTTGTAGTCTGTTGGTTATGCTTACCTTTGTAGTTCCTGTTTTTTTCCCTAAATTCTTCCTCTCCATTATTTCCTCCATTTGTGTTTTCTTTAATTTTTCCAGTTCTATCTTCAGGTCTTGAGTTGTTTTGTTTACTTCCTTCACCTGTCTGATTGTACTTTCCTCTTTTTCTTTTAGTTCTTTCAACTCTATTCCTTTTATTTCTTTCAGTGATTTAATTATTTCTTCTCTGAAGGCCGCAAGCTGTTTGACTGCATCTTCCTGTATTTCTTCACAGATGGCCATAATCTGCTTGTCTTTTTCTTCCTCCATTTCTTTACAGATAGCCACGATCTGTTTGGTTTTGTCTTCCTCTAATTCTTTACATATTTTATTTGTTTCCTTTATTATCCTCTTCATCAGCATAGATGTAAGGTCATCTTCTTGATTTTCTATTATGCTGCGTTGTCCAGGGCTGTTCGCCCCTGGATGGCTGGGTTCTGGAGATGCCATATTGCTCTGTCTTTTGTTGATTGAGCTTTTACGCTGACCTCTACCCATTGGGCTGATTTAGGTATTGGCTGTTAGTTTCTGTGCTTCCTGGAGTCCTGAGGTAGGGAGAATCCCCTTATCTGGAAGATGATTTTTCCTGAAGGAGTCCTTCTCTGCTTTTTGGTTATGGTCACTGTATGGCCAGTGTTTCTCAGGAGTTGCCACTGCTCACCTCAGGTTTATAGCCCTGAGTAGTAGCTGTGGTCTATGTTAGGCAGGGGGGGCTCTCCTCTTACCCATAGAAGTTCTCAAGACAGCTGCTCCACTGCTGGGTTTCTCGTTATAAATTTAATGTGCTCCTGCTCACTAAACTTCCAGGTACAGTCCTCTTGAAGAACTGTTATGCCAGGTTCTCAGGACCCTCAGAGACCACCAGGAGACAACTTGATGCAATTCCAAGAGAGCTTTATTACGAGAGCAATCAAACTCAGAACCCAAGTCTCTCTGGCGCAGCAGTAGAGAAGTGGGACCCCGAGGTCTGAGTGAACAGGATTTTTAAAAGGAAAGTCTGTGAGCTGGGGGTTTCCAAGGCAGCAAGCAGGGGGGCACAAGCCTTGGTGTTACAGAATTGGGTGAAGTTTAGCAGGGCGGGGTGACCTTTTCTGAGGCACATAATCACAATGGCTAAGGCATATAATCACAATGGCTATTTTTCTAAACCATATCTGAAACATTGGGGAGAATTTTCCCACCCAATTCTCAACCGATCCCCATTGATTATTGCCAGGGAGTTTGTCTATGGAGCATTTATTCTGTTATATTTCCTGGAGGCTGTTGTTAGGAGAGTTAACTTTGTTTTCTGCCAGGTGTACACTCTGTGATATTTCCTGGTACCTGAATTCAGTTCCCAGTCAAGATCTTTATTTCAAAATGGAGTTATATTCAGGCTATCTTAAGCTCTCTAGAACCTGCTGATTCCCTAGCTGTGGGGTTTTCTCCCAACAGGGAAACTCAGTCTGTTATCCTGGGGCACACAGTTCTTTCTGGGAAAGTGAGAGGTGCGCCCAGCAAGTCTCGGGGCCAGAGGCTGAGTGCTCCGCTCTGGACCTGGAGAATGTGCACCTAAGTTGAGTTGGCACCTGGGGGCACTGGTCTGGTCTGGAGGCTGGGTGCCTCACTCTGGACCAGAAGCTGTGTGTCCCTGTCTGGGATGGCGACTGCAGGCACTGCTCTGGTCCAGACACTGTGGGTGCAGCCCTCTTGAAGGACCAGGGATTCCCACAGTTTTGACAATCTAGCTAGGGATAACTGGTTGATCCTTGGCACAGTATCTGAGGGCTGCTGTAATGGCTCTCTGGCTTTTGTAGGTCTGAGGATGCAGCTGTGTGTCCCAGTGCCCTAGGGGAACTCAATAACGGCGGCTGAGCACAGTGCTCCTGCCTGCCTTAGAGCCTAGAGTCTGCGTGAATCCAGGAAGTCTTTTGGTGCTGGGTGTCCTGAGCATTAGAGCTGATGATCCCCTCCGCTGGGGGTTTCCTCCTGCCAGAGACACCCAGTCTTTGCTTTGTGGACTGCTGTTCTGTCTGGGGTGGCGAGTAGAACCCACAGGCACAGATGACCACTTGTGGCTCCGCCTTTCTGGCCTTTGGGATCCTTGGTGCCTGCCTAAACTGGGTAATTTTCCCAAGACCTTTTCAGGGTGGAGGTGTCGGCTGAGTGCTCTGAGATCAGACCAGCCGTTTCCCTCCCTGTGGGTTTGCACCTGCCAGTGAAACGCAGTCTCTGGTGCCCTGGTGCCCACAGTTCTATCTGAGGCGGCGAATCAGGTGCGCAGGCAGGCAGGGCTCCGCGCAGGCGCCTGGGTCCCCAGCTCTGGTTCTGGGCTGGCTCCTGGGGCGCACGTGGAACCTGAGTCTTTTCCAGGGGAAAAGTCTTTTCCTGGGTGACCTAAGGTGGGTCCCAATTGTTTCCTGCTCCGTGGGGTTATCTCTCGACTGGGAAATCCAGTCTGTGGTGTTGTGGGCCCACAGTTCAGTCTGGGACCATGACCAGATCACGCTGGCTGTAGCTCTGGGCTGGCGACCGAGTGCCTGGATCTCTTTCTCGGTTTAGCCGGGTGAGTTAAAGCTGATTGAATCCCCCACCGTGGGGTATCCTCTCACCTGTGAAACACAATCACTTGTGTTTTATGGCCACGAGTTCTGGTTGCTGGTCACTGTGACAATCCTGCTGTGCTGCTCCTCAGAATGAGAGTCCTCCTGGCACCACCATCTTGCCCTGCCTCCAGATGCAATTCTTTAAAGATACTTGTTCCATAGTTGGTTAAATCCAAAGACAATCCCTCTTTGTGAAGGTTCAACTTCATAAAGGAAGGAGCCACTACCTCACAGATGTTCTAGCACATAAGAGACAGTAGGAACTGAAATGTCAAAGAAAGTCTTAGAGGAAAAGGATGCACTCACACATGCCTGTTATCCCAGCACTTGGGGGATAGGTATCCAGGCCAGTCTGCGTGACACAGCAAGAGCCAGTCTAACAACAAAAACGGAAAAGAAAATTACTTTAAAGAAAAACGCACAGAACTTTGTAAACATGAAGGATGAAATTAAAGAGTGTACAGACGGTGAAAGAACAGTTAAGACTAGAGAAGAGCAAGAACTCAGTAATGAACACAGAGGAAACAGAAGCCAGTGCTTTGCACACTTGCCCTCATCTCCACGGCACATGGAGGTAGTACAGTCACCTTATAGCTAACGGAGAGTTAGCTGTGTGTTCACCACTCTAGCTTGATCTTTATTCAAGGGGAACATCTACCACGCTAGCTAACTGATTTCTAACCCATGATTGCATGGAATTAAAATAATATAAGAAGTGTACAGAACAAGAAAATTTGAACACAGGGAACTTCCCAGAGACTCATACTCCAACCAAGGACTATCCATGGAGATAACCTAGAACCCTGACAATGCAGCCACTTTTGACGAGAACTGATAGACTAAGATCAGAAAGGAGAGGAGGACCTCCCCTATCAGTGGACTTGGGGAGGGGCATGCATGCAGAAAGGGGTGGAGGGTGGGACCGGGAGGGGAGTAGGGAGGGGCTTATGGGGGGATACAAAATGAATAAAGTGTAATTAATAAAAATTTTTTAAAAAAGTTAAAAAAAAAAAGTGCAAAGGACAGGGTTGGAGAGTCACATGGTCCTGATACCGTGTGTCGGTAACTGGGCCAGATCCCAAATCTGTAGGAAAAATGACCATCTTCATAGTCTCTACCATTACAGAGACTATGGTGAGCAAAGCCACAAGGTAAGAAGAAGAAGAACAAGAGGGAAGCCAGAGTGACAGAGACAGGCTTGTTTTATATATATATATATCTCCATGAACGCAGAAAAATGGTCAAAATCTGGGATAAATGTGAGCATCCTATCTCAAATTAATGAACTCCCTACTTTATAGAAATCTGTACTCCGCTTTCCTACTATGTAACATTCCACTCACATTCACAGTAAGAACTCAGCAGCACATGGGATAATGTCACCCGAGGAAGACATGGATAACACACAATGAAAGTCAATAGAGGAATACAGGACCTGGGTGAGCAATCGCTGATCAGTGATGAGGGAACTGGGACAATACACTTGGCTAAGAACCTGTCCCTTGGCTCATTCAGCCGACTTATCATCACCACCATGAGGCAAGGATCCCATTAACTTTGTTGTGTATTAGAAAATTCTTCTCACAGCTGTGAAACAGAATCACCAGTGAGTGGTGTTTCTGACCATTATTCTACATTTGTGGTTTATTTATTTACCCCAGATGACTCTGTCTCGGGCTAAAACTCCAAGTTAATAATGCATTTTTAAGCAAAAAATATTTTCAGCAAAGTCAAAAGTATGGAAAAGATTTTAATCGAAGTTTGATTTGGACTCAGTAGTCTTAGGGTTTTTTTTTTAACATAATCACTCTAAGATTATATAGTTTGATTTTTCTCAGTTAACATACATATTTCCAGTTATATTAGTAGATATTTGATAGCACAATATAAAAAGTGGTATTTGAACTCTTGTCTCTTTGTTTAATGCTAACTTCTTATTAATTCGTTAACTAATTAATTAATTTGTTCCTTGCTCCCCAAGAGCATACTTCCCAAGACCTCACTGAGTCTTTGGTGATGAACTGTAGACTTGCAGATGCAAGGGCTTTCCAGAGAATAATTCAGAAAGATGCCTTCATCAGAAAGCTTGTCTTCACGCCTTTCCTGGAACTATATGTCCATCATCATCAGTGTTTCAGCAAGATTCCCAACTCAGGATCTCATCTACAGAGAAAAATAGGGAGAAAACTCTCATCCTTCCTCCAGGGCGAGGCATATTTCACTCTACCTGGGACACGTCCATTATCCATGTGTTACAATCCAGTTTCCCAGAGGATGGCCTTGGGTACTGAGCAATTGGCTTAGGGAAGTAGCACACGTCCTGGTACCATGAGTCTTCTATGGACCCACACTCTGGATTGGGGGGTTGATGGCCGCAGCATCCTTTACCGTTTCCACCCTGACATCCTGCATCTACCGTTGCAGCTGAACACGACACTGATAGGCTCAGGTGCTTACACCTTGGCAGCCCTTCCACAATCAGGGAGCCTATAAGTCCTAGAATAAAATTAGGACACTGAGACAACTACTATGGGTACCGTCAGCTGCTCCCACTGCTCCTTTACTTCTGGGTAGCCAGGATATCATGTACTTTTGTTCTCCTTTACTTTCACCTTAGCCCTCAGCCTTTAAGTTAAGTTACTAGAACTGAGACAAGAAAAGTGAATTATACAATGTCAAAGAAAGCTCCTCACATCTTCCAGGGCAAAAATGAAGCTCTGGCAGATAGTTAACATTTGTAACCAGTTTAATAGTCAAATTGAAATGCTGATAGCATATAAGACTTTGCTGTCTCTGCTCACCTTGATCCTCATTTTTTCAGCATTGTGCCTAGTGTGTGTGGAACACTGTCATAAACTGAGAAACCGGGAGGGCTAAGCATTGGTGAGGAGGCCACTGTGGGCCTGACCTTAACCATGTGAGCATTTATCAGTCAGGGTCCTGGCTGATAATGTGGCCATCACTCTCACTGAATGACTTTTTAATCATTTGTTATAACAGTACTACCAAAGGCATATTTGGATGCAGTCATTCATGTGAACACCTAAAACGTAATGATAACTTTCTTTTCTTAATACTGAATGTACAGAAGAAGAATCTTAAAAAAAAAACAAAAAAGAGGAATTCTGTCTAAACTTGTATTCCTCAAATGTTGATTGATTAGGGCCTTTCTGCTGTGTTTGGATATGTACTTAGGTCTTATGTAAACTAAACAAACACTCTACCACTAAGCTCCATTCCTAGTTGTCAATGAAAAATAAAGGATAAAAATGAGTTTGCAAATTCTTCTGAATTCATTACAACTCTCTGATATTAACACTTAGAATGTGCTTAGTGATGTGATTATTAATCTCATGTGCCTTAACAAAATCATACAAGTCTAATGGACATGCTATTATGGAAGAGGGAAATCTCCCAGAGCCTACATCATATAAAGAACTGCAGACATTTAACAGCTGCTAAGAGAGGAAGAGTTAGTCTTCTCCAGAGATGAGCCCCCAACCAGTTATCAATTACAAAGGTGTCAACCCAGAAATCATACACATACAAACAATGCTAAAGGAACTCGTGTGTGTGTGTGTGTGTGTGTGTGTGTGTGTGTGTGTTTTACAATAATAACCAAAGAAAAAGAGGCTGTGAATTTGAGAGAGAGCAAGTAAGGAATGAGAGAGGTGTAAGGGAAGAGATAGGGGAAAGGTTGGAAGAATGACAAGAAAATTATATAATTATATTTTTAATTAAAACGAGAATTACTAAGAAAAACAAAGTAAAATGCAAATAATATAAAGAGTTTTATCATGTAATTGAACTGTTACATTAAAAACCACCCAGGATTAAAAGGGATATTATAGAAATCACATGCCACCAGCCATGAGACAGTACATTGTTTTCATTGTAATTAATAAAAAAGTGGCTTTTGCTCTTTTTATAGTGATAAACATTCACCATTAATTTCTCCAGATTGAGATCTAAGAATGTTGCTACAAGAACTCACCTAACCCCAACCCTAACCCTAACCCTAACCCTAACCCTAACCCTAACCATAACCATAACCATAACCATAACCATAACCATAACCATAACCATAACCATAAC
>NW_026590180.1:155831-158395 GCF_907164565.1 Psammomys obesus
ATAACCATAACCATAACCATAACCATAACCATAACCATAACCATAACTGCAACCCTCCTGGTAGTAGAGAGATCGTGCTGGCTCTTTCTCTTCTGCTTCAGGCCATCAACACAAACACAAAAGAACTTCAGCTTTGCTTATGCAGGCTAGCCTGGTTCCCACTAGGCTGAGAAAATACTTGATAAACAAGGAAAGCTTCTATTGGAATAATTATCATTTCTCCAATTCCTGCTCAGTTTTTGGCAGTTCATACAGAGCAGGAAGTGGGGCACTGTCTTTTTTTATAATATAATCACACCATTTCTCCCTTCCCTTTTCTCCCTCAATCCCTCCAATATACTCTCTTTGCTTTCTTTTAAATCCATGACCTCTTTTTCACGAACTGTTGCTTTGAGCAAGACAGCAGAGCTAATCTTTTCAAGCGTCTTATTGCTTACAGGTTGTCCTAAGTTATCAGCCATATTTCATTAAGTCTTGTAGTGTTGCCCTAGAAAGCAGACTGAAGGCAAAAGTCAACATAGAAGAAATTCCTTCTTCCTCTATGCACTGTCTCTAGATTGTACTGCTGCATGATGACAGAATTGAGCAAGAAATTGTATCATGTATTCTCAACCCTTAAATGTTTACTGCCTAGTCCTATTGATACTTCAGACTAAGGTTATATAATAACAATGATGTGAATTACTGCCACCACCACATCAAGGTGAGGGCTGGTCACAGAGACATCTTCTATTTCATTGAATCTTCCACAATATAACTCTTGTTTTTGGAGGTCAGTAATTATTTCTTTTCTGATTCATTACCGTACACATGTATAAAAGTAACTTTTATTTTCCTGGTTCAGTTATTGTCTGGGAAGTTTATTGCTTCTGTCTGCTAACTTAGGCCTAGTTCTGGAAGATTCTAGCTTCCATACAGTCTAACCTAGGCCTAGAATATTTTCAGCCTCTGAGAGTTACTGCTTAATAAGCTCACTGTTTCTTGTTCTTACTGAGCTCTGGGCTGGCTGGTTCAGTTCAGATTTCCTGGCTCAAACTCCTCTCCCGGATGATTTATTCAATCTGGGTTTTCTCTTGTTCTTCAGCTTGTTCTGCCTTCATCTGTGTCTAGCTTGTTCTCTCATTCAACCTCTCCTAATACTCTCCCTATAAAAAAAACATCCTCCCCCCCGCATTGCCCCTTCTTTTTCCTCTCTTCTCCTTAGAGTTGACGTATCCTATTCTGTCAAGTCTTCCTCTGACTCATCACTGTTTCTGTCATTCAATTAGACTTCACTTTTAAACATGGGTGCTTCTGTCTATAAATGTTCTTTACCTTCATTGTTTGGGATTAAAGCTGTGTACACCTGGAATTAAGCTTTTCTTTACTTGAAACTAGTTCTCTACCAGGCTGGCCTTGATCTGCTTGCCTCTGTCTCCTAGGTTAAAGGCATGTTTTTATTAAGGTCTTTGGGTGTGATCTCTTGCCAGAGCAGCCATGTTCTAAATTAAGATTCCTCTACAACTTTCCCCTTTCTGCTTAAGCTAAAAATTATACACAGCTCAAGGTTTACAATAGAAACAATTATCAATCCGACAAACTTAACAGCCCAAATGTCCTTATGAAGGTCCTGTCAGCCATTCATGTGATGATCCTCCAGTACGGATCTGTCCTTCAGCAACAGTTCATTTCAGCATCAAGGTTTTCCAGTCTGCCAGTCTGATGACCCATCTGCCCCTCTTCAGGTGGTTTGTTAAGCTGTCTCCATGCAGAAGGATATGCTTTCTTCCTCTCTTCCTTGTGGAAGCTTCTTTCCTCTCTCTCTCTCTCTCTCTCTCTCTCTCTCTCTCTCTCTCTCTTCACAGGGTATATGTATAAATGACAAGATACGACCCAGTGAACACGTCAGTATTCAGTATTAGCGTTGCAATCAAATCAAAGATGAAGCATAGAAACTCTGAATGTGCTTGTATTTTAAAGCCACTGATTGGCCTAAGCTAAGCTGTTTTAAGAGCAGCTTACGCTTAGAGCAATGAGCTGATTTTCCCACACATTTACAGCAAAAGTTTGAGTCAATGAAAGAAAAATAATTTGATTATAATTAATGTTCAGTATATAATCATATATTTGTACCTATTATAGTCTTGTTCATTGCGTAATTTTTAGATTCACAAAATATTTTAAATTTATGTTGTAGGGCTGGAGAGATAACTCAGAGGTTAAGAGCATTGGTTGCTCTTCCAAAGATCCTGAGTTCAATTTCCAGCAGCCACCAATAAATAAAAAACATCTTCAAAATTTTTTATGTTGTAATTTAAAAAAAAAGTTTATGTGGTTCCCATTGCATACAACTGAATGGCTTGATGATTCTGGACCAACACAACAGTATATTGAAAATAAATAACTTTGTAAAACATACAGACAAGAAAAGAGTAAAAGAAATGTCTTCTTGCCATAAACACACACAAAAATATGATCTTACAGGAACATTAAAAGATACTATGTTTGGTTTTGTTTCTTTTCTTTTTAATATATACATACATATATATATATATATATATATATATATATATATATATATATAT
>NW_026590180.1:158405-169204 GCF_907164565.1 Psammomys obesus
ATATATATATATATATATATATATATATATATATATATATATATGTATGTATGTATTGGTTTTTCAAGACTGGGTTTCTATATGTAGCCTTGGCTATCCTAGACTCACTTTGTAGACCAACCTGGCCTCAAACTCACAGAGATCCTCTTGCATTACAGGCCTGTGCCACCGTGCCTGGCTGATAGTGTGGTTTTGTTTTCTTTTTTCATTTTTTATTTAATTATTATTTTTTACAATTTATTCATTTTATGTTCCTATTGTAGCCCCCTCCCTCATCTCCTTCTGGTCCCAACCTCCCTTTCTCTCTCCCCTTATTCTCTTCCCCTAGTCTCTCTTTCAGGGAGTCCTCCTCCCCTACCATCTGACCCTGTTTTATCAAGTCTCATCAGGACTGCTTGGATCCTCTTCCTCTGTGTTCTGGCAAGGCAGTATTGCCAGAGGGAAGTGATCAAAGAGTAGACAGCCGAGTTCATGACAGAGACAGCCCCTGTTCCCCATATGGGGATCCACATAGAGACTGAGATGTCTATGAGCTACACCTGAGCAGGGGATCTAGGTCCTCTCCATGCATGGTCCTTGGTTGGTGCATAAGTCTCTTCAGAACCCCCTGAACCCAGATTCATTGGCTTTGTTGGTCTCTTTGTGGATCTCCTATCCTCTCCAGGTCCTTCTATTCCCTCCCTCTTTCCATAAGACTCCCTGCACTCTGCCCAAAATTTGGCTGTTGAGTGTCAGCATCTGTTTCAATTCCATGTCTAGTGGAGCTTTTCAGAGGACCTCTATGGTAGGCTCCCATCCTGTTCCCTCTCTTCTACTGTTTCTGGTGTCTATCCTGTTTGCCATGCTGAATGAGATTTAAGCATCCTCCCTAGGGTCCTCCTTGTTGTTAAGCTTCTTTAGGTCTGTAGATTTTAGTGTGGTTATCCTGTATTATATGGCTAATATCCACTTATAAGTGAGTAAATACCATGCATGATCTTCTGGATCTGGTTTACCTCACTCAGGATGATCTTTTCTAGTTCCAGCCATTTGCCTAAAAAAAAAAAAAAAAAATAACGATTTCCTTGTTTTTAATAGCTAAGTGGTATTCCATTGTATAAATGTGCCCCAATTTCTGTATCCATTTTTCCTATGAGGGACATCTAGGTTGTTTTCAGATTCCGGCTGTTATGAATAAAACTGCAATGAACATAGTTGAGTAAATGTCCATGTTGAACGGTGGGGCATCTTTCAGGTATATGCCCAGGAATGGTATAGGTGGATCTTGAGGTAGTGCTATTCCCTATTTTTCTGAGAAAGTGCCAGATTGATTCACAGTGGTTGTACAAGTTTGCACTCCCACCAACAATGAAGGACAGTTCCCCTTTCTTTACATCCCCTTCAGCATGTGTTGTCACTTGAGTTTTTGATCTTAGCCATTTTGATAAGTATCAGATGGAATCTCAGAGTCATTGTAATGATTTTTAATATAGATCTTCAACTTGGGTTTTCACGAAATATGGGTGTCTTCATGAGTTTAAACTACATTGCTCATAACATAAAGGGCTTTGCATGAGATATTAAAATTTAAAAGATGTCTCATTTCTTCATATGTATATTCCTTACCAGGCGACAGAAGATGACAATGCAGCCACTCCTGACAAGAGCTGATAGACTAAGATCAGAAGGAAAGACAGGAGGACCTCCCCTATCAGTGGACTTGGGGAGGGACATGCATGAAGAAGGGGGAGGGATGGTGGGACCAGGAGGAGAGGAGGGAGGGGCTTATGGGGGAATACAAAGTGAATAAAGTGTAATTAATAAAAAATATTTTAAAAAAGATGCCTCATTTCTTCATATGTGTATTCCTAATTCCCATGAGCACTGAGAGTCACTTGCTGCTTTGGGATATTCTGTAGTCTAAGGGAACAGACTGATACAATTGACGTTAAAGGGGATGAATTACTCCTAGCGGTGGACTTGGAAAGGGGCAGAGAGGAGATGAGGGAGGGAGGGTGGAATTGGGAGAGAATGAGGGAGAGGGCTATGGCTGGGATACAAAGTAAATATCCTGTTGTTAGTATAAACAAATAAAAAATAATTTTAAAAAGGGGGATGAATTAGAATGACCTAAAGGATATAGTCTGGGAAGTCTAGCAATGTCTGCCTCCCAACACAAAGGCTGAGAATCCAGTAGTTCTTCAGTCCACAAGGCTGGATATCTTCACTCACTATCTGGTGCTGGAAGTGCTGAAGGATTCTTGGAAGAGCTGCTGAGCTTCAGTCTATATTGGAAACCTAGCTTGATTAATACTGGATAGCTATACTTGCCAGTGCAAGTGAAGGCAAGCAGGTGAAAAGCAAAGCTACTTTCTTCAAGGTCTTTCGGTGTGGGCTGCCAGTAGAAGTTGTGCTCCAGATTTAGGTTGCATTTTCCCACCTCAAAGCATAAAATCAAGAAAATTCCTCACAAGCATTCCCAGCAAGTTTGGTTTTAGTTTATTACAGGTATAGTCAAATTGACAACCAAGATTATGCATCACATACAGAAGGCAAGATCTCAACTAGAGATTGTTTTCTACTTACTACACTGGTTGCTCTTGCAGAAGACCAAAGTCCTGTTCCCAGAACCCATCTCAGGCAGCTCACAACTACCTGTAACCGTAGATCCAAGGAATCTGACACCCTCCCTTGTCCTCTGAGAGAACCTGCACACACACACAATGTGTGTGTGTCTGTAAATTAAAAATAGTAATAAAAAAGAAGGCAAGTTCTTCTGCACCTACATCTCTGTCAAGCTTATCCATCTCTTACCCATTCATCATGGTTTTATTGTTAAGTTCTAGACCTCACACCGGTTCTAAGCCCTTTATCATTTTACTAAATGACCACTGAAATTTATTTTGCTCTAATGGCCATCTATTGTGCTACCTTTGGGAAAGAAGTTATTTATTTATATCCTAAACAGAATACAAGAAATTATAAGAAAAAAATTCAGGTTTGATGATCGGATAAGTGTGAAACTCTCAAATTGGCTGTCTTAATTCTCCAGTGGAAAGAAAGATGAGATAAATACAGACCCAAACAAATCACTTGTTCACATCTTACATTCATTTGTTAAATTTTCCTAATTCTAAGAGCTTGAAATGAGGATAGTTTTTCTGAAGAACTACACTGTGGCTAGTCTAACTCTAAGGATTTCTTTCACGGTTGTATTCCACACTACCAAATCTACTCTCTACTCAGGTAAATCACATATTCCATCTTATTGTCTCTTAACAAAAACAAATTTTCTAGTTAGAAGGTTCACTGGTAGCTTAAAATTTCCCCCCATTTTATTTCTAAAAATACCCAATCCTTCTGAGTTATATATACAAACAAGTGTTTACTCCTATGCCTTCTGTCTTTAAATTAATTTAAGTAGATAATAAGAATCAGTTTACTTTGAAGTGCTCCTGAAAATTATGTCAAAGTAGTTCAACAAAACCCAGTGAGTGCTATTCATATTTGAGAACAATAGTAATGGTTCCAAACTCTTGAAATGATGGAAAGTTCCATTCCACACCAAAGATAACTGCAGTTGCTTGTGTAATATGATGGATCTGAGCTGTACTTCAAAAGGAAAAAGTGAATGGGCCAATGTTCTTTCCAAGATTGGTCTGGCTACTTCTAAGAAAGCCATGACATTCTTACATTAGTTATCTACCAGTCTCCATAGTCTAATAGACTCCCAATAAAAGCTGTAGCTGCTTACCTAGTCTTTGGTAAGCCCGATATTTTTTTTTGTCTGGCATTTCCTAACAGTTCAATAGAGTGTGGATTGCAGGTACTTCTGCTGTGTCATTTAATTAGCAGGGGTGGGAGCTGTGAGGAAAAGGAAGCTGTTTCAATGCAACATTGCAAACACAGGATTCCAGCAATGTGGCCTTTCCATGTGAGGAGAGGCTCACAGTTATAAACTTAGGTATACTTCTTGAGTCTTGACCATGGCAGTTACAAGAGCGCCATCTGCAAACTTTGTCAGGAAACTCCAGACGATTCACAACCCCAGAGTTGTCTCCTCTAGATATAGCTTCCGTTAGAGATGTCATCATTCTGACATATCCATTCATTCTCAGTGCCAATGATGTACTTCTAAATGTCCTTATTTGAGGATGTGAAAGAGTGGTCTTCAGTCACCTCTTCTGGGCCTTCTGAGTCATCATCTTCGGGTGAATAGGAAGAATTTGAGGATGTTTCTAACTTCCTGTGTCAGTAATGAAAACGTTTCTACCCCATAACCTTTGCTCTCTTCATATTCTTCTACTTCAGTGTTTATAAAACTCCTGGAGTCTTTTGTTAGGGTATTTTGAGTGTGAAGTAAACCTAATGTCTGCACTAACACATGTAACTTACCATCCCTGGAGTGATGTACCTGACTTTGAGGAAAAATAAAAAATGGGCACACCTTCTTGATTTAGATTCCAGCTTGGCTACTGGAAGAACAATGAGGAGCTTCAGCCTTTCATTTATGGCTCGTTGCTTTGCTAGCCCATACCTGTACCTGACAGCATGGATCTCTCAGGTCAACAGAGTTGCACCCACCTTCTACGCTGTTCTCTTCTCTGGTAAGTACATACTCTTCTTGTTTCATGATCAGAACTAAGTACCCTATGAATTCCATGTAGCTTCACGTAAACAGAAAACCTTTCACTCCATTACCCCTGAGGGACCCTAGATGTTATCCTCAGACACTACCATTAAGGAATTTTCTCACAAACCAAGAAAAAACTAAAAATAGAAAAAAAAAAAGACAGGAAAATCAGGTATTACCCACTCTCTTCAAAAGGTTGTGAAACTCTAATGAAGTTTCATGAGCAAATAGCAGTAGAAGAGAAAGCATTCAAATGCAGAGAGGCATGTGACCACTCCAAATAAATCACTGGCTAAAACCATGGCACTTGTAGAGGTTTTAGGACACCAGCAACATGCATCTCAGGATTGGCAAGGGTTTCTCAGAGGCGGGACAAACAATGATCCATGAAGGGCAATAATTAACTGAACTTCGTCAAACTGGGTGAAAATATTTATTTTTTTAATTAATTTTTTATATTAATTACAGTTTATTTACTTTGTATCCCACTATAGCCTTTCCCTCACTCCCTCTCAATCACACTCTCTCTCCCTCATCTCCTCCCTGCCCCTCTCTAAGTCCACTGATAGGGGAGACCCTCCTCACCTTCCATCTGACCCAAACTTAACTGGTCTCATCAGGACAAGCTGCAGTGTCCTCCTCTGTGGCCTGGCAAGGCTGCTCCTCCCTCGGGGCGGGGAGGGATACTGTCAAAGAGCCAGCCACTGAGTTCATGTCAGAGACAGTCCCTGTTCCCCTTACTAGAGAACCTATTTGGATACTGAGCTGCCATGGGCTACATCTGAGCAGGGGTTCTAGGTTATATCCATATACGGTCCATGATTGGAGAATCAGTCTCAGAAAAGACCCCTGTGCTCAGATTTTTTGGTTCTGTTGCTCTCCTTGTGGAGCTCCTGTCCTCTCTGGATCTTACTAACTCCCCCTTCTTTCATATGATTCCCTGTACTCTGCCCAAGGTTTGGTTATGAATCTTAGCATCTACTTTGATACTCTGCTAGGTAGAGTCTTTCAGAGGCCCTCTATGGTAGACTCCGGTCCTGTTTTTTGTTTTCCCATATTTCCAATGTCCATCCCATTTGTCTTTCTGAGTGAGGATTGAACATATTACCCCGGGTCCTCCTTCTTGTTTAGCTTCTTTAGGTGTACAGATTTTAGTATGTTTATCCTATCTTTTAGGTCTAGTATCCATTTATAAGTGAGTATATACCATGTGTGTCATGAAAGTATTTCTAAATCACATATCTGATAAAGAGTTCATAGCCATCAAATGCAAAGTAGTGTGGCAATTCAATAATGCAAAAGGAAATTAAAAGATATGAGCCCTTAGCTCATATCTTTAATCCCAAACAATGAAGGTAAAGTTAGTTTATAGAAGGAAGCACCCATGTTTGAATGTGATGACTAATTGAGAGTCATACAAAGTGACTAATCAAAGAAAGATTTAACAGAATAGGATATGCCCAACTTTCAGGAGAAAAGAGGAAAGAGACAACTTAAATCAGCAGAGAGAGAGAGAGACAGACATAGACTCACAGACACACACAGAGACAGAGACAGAGAGAGGAAGTTTTAGCTGGGCACTTGTACAGAGACAGGTTGCAGACAGAGAACAAGCTAGACACAGGTGAGGAGAGAATGAGCCAGAGAATGAGATGGAGCCAGAAGATTAGAAAAGATTGCTAAAGTTAGTTTGAGGTCAAGCAAAGAAATTCAGTTAGAAGTTGAGAGAAGCCAGTTTGAATCAGTCAGCTTAGAAATGAGTTTGAACAAGAAGAGCTGAGTTGAACCAGCCAGCCAGAGTTCAGAAAGAGTTATAAAGGGTGAGCTTATTCAAAGTCAGCCATACAGGCTGAAAACATTCTAGGCATATATTAGATTGTATGTAGGCTAGAAGTTTCTAGGACTAGTCCTAAGTTAACAGACAAAGGCAATAAGTATCCAAGACAACAATTAATTCTGGCAAATAAAAGATACCTTTACATACCACAGAAACCAAAATCAAAACCAACATGAAGAACCCAGAAGCCAGCCTGGTATGGTTGTTTGGATTGTCTTTGCAGTATAGTTTGTTTTAGTCTGTTTTGTCCTCATGCATTGTGTCTCATTGTCTTTTGCACTTTCTAGAAAATAAATTCAAACAAAGAAGTGGGAAATAGTAAGAGCTGGAGGGAACGGGAACTCCACAAGCAGAGCAACAGAACAAGATAATTTGAACACAGGGAACTTCCCAGAGACTCATACTCCAACCAAGGACTATTCGTGGAGATGACCTGGAACCCCTGCACAGGTGTAGCCCATGGCAGTTCAGTGTCCAAGTGAGTTACATAGTAATGGGAAGAGGGACTGCCTCTGACATAATCTGATTGGCCTGCTCGTTGATCACTTCCCCCTGAGGGGGGAGCAGCCTTACCAGGCCACAGTAGAGGACAATGCAGCCACTTTTGATGAGAACTGATAGACTAAGATCAGAAAGAAGAGGAGAACCTCCCCTATCAGTGGACTTGGGGAGTGGCATGCATACAGAAAGGGGAGGGAGGGTGGGATCGGCAGGGGAGGAGGGAGGGGCTTATGGGGGATACAAAATGAATAAAGTGTAATTAATAAAAAAAATAATAATAATAAAAGATTTTTAAAAAATAAATAAATAAATTCAAACAAAGATTGCTTTCCTGTACTCACATAAAATACAATTTGAATTCCATATAATTAAATTTTTGAGTTCTTACAACTTAAAGGCAAATTTTATTTTAATAAAAGTCTGGTGTTTTTATGTGAGTTCTATCTTATAAATTAAGATAGAATAGGATAAAGTCTTATAAATTAGAATATTTTTGATATGTTTATAAAGAATAGTAATTCATTCATTATAATGTGATGATTAGTAAGAATGAGTGGCTTGGACATTCCTGTCTTTTATTCTTATGAATGCTTCATAAGAAGATGTTTGTTCAGGGCTGGAGAGATAGATCCATGGTTAGGAGCATTTGTTGTTCTTGCACAGTGCCTATATTTGCTTCCTATCACCCAAATAGTGCCAAATACAAGCATCTGCAATTCCAGTTGCAGGGGATCAGACACCAGGTACCCTCTTTGGACCTCTGCAGGCAACAGGCACTCAAGTGGTACACATACATACATCAGGCAAAATACTCGTACTCATAAAATGTTTTTTTAATGATGCTATAATATAGATTACTGTTATACACTCATCTTTCTCTTACAATTACAAACCAGGTCCTTATCTGCCTTTTGCTGGTGTTTAATAGTGATGCAAAGCTCTCTTTGGGATGCTCATGTCTTTTATTTGCTTTCAAGGAGCTCAGAAATCAATGAATTGCTTTTACTGTATTTTATGATTCATAAACTTATTTATGGAGATCATTAAATAAGCATGCCAAGACATTGCATATGACACAGTTGGTCTGAATGAGATATAAATGCCTTCACTGGATAAGAAAATATTCTCACAACAAATGGAAATGTTTGTGAATGTCACTGTACACAGTAGCATGTTTTGGTGTTTTTACACATGCATCATGTCATTTATTTCTCACAACACAGTACTGGGGAGATACTATCACTCTGCCTTCCAGGTGATGAATCAATGCCCAGAGACCTAAAGTAATGCAGCCAAGGGGGGCCTGGAGTGAACATTGTGCCATCAGCCCTCTTCTAAACCACCTCTCCTTATGATCATCTGACCCACTTCTCAAATTCATTGTAAATTTTAAACCCAGGAAGCTCACAGTCCAGATACCCAAATTTCCAAATTCCCAAAGGTTCCCTAAAAGAGCTAACAGTGTCATTTGTTTTCCTCTGGTACCCTGGGGTCACTCCGTGCAATTGCCAGTGTTGTTGGACAGCTCTGAGACCATGTAGCTCAGACACGACAGCTCAGACTGTCGAAAGCTCTCAGAAGCTGCCCATCTGTCCCTTCAATACAACCCTTAAAGTATACGACACACTTTGTAGTAGGTATTCTCTAAATCGCTAGTTCTCATTTAAGTTTCTCCCAATATTTTTGAGCATGTTCTTTACATAGAAGTGAATACGAGCGATTACAAATGATTTTTTTATCATTTGAGTGAGTGATGGAATGTTAGAGTCCAGGCCCATAGAAAGTTATTTTTTAAAAAAATGCTCAACCCACTTAATCAGAGGTTGTAGAGCTAATCTCATCCATCCTCTCAAATTACCTTGCATCTCGTTTTCAGCATGTGTGTGGACATTCTGTGTAAGCACACATGTAATAATTCTCAAATCATGATCTCACAGCAGCAGACGCTGCCAGTAATGGGCCTGCACAAGACTGGGCCTGTCAACAATCAGTCATGGAGTATAAAGATGCCGGTGTAGCCTTACTGCTCACTGCTGCTCTGTGAGCTACTGATGGATGCTGGAGGGACAGATACTGTCTTCAGCTGTGTACCCACTGATACATCCATCATGCTCCAATGTTCGCAAATGTGTTAGTGCAAACCCATAGCTACCCTGATGGACCTGGTTACACTCAGTAGGTCACAAAACAAAAAGACATGAATGTGGGAAAGGGTCTTGGAGGGCAGTTAAGGAAACAAGTTCTAGAAGGTAAGTGTAATAGTATTCAGAATGTCCTGATTACTCATATATGAACTTATCAAAAGAATTAAGTAACAAAAGGAAGGCACTCTGTCCTGAATGACCACTAATACCAGATGGCAAACCTGTAGCGTTCCTACCAGCACAGCTCCTGATGGGGTTGCGCTCAACGAGTCAGGCACTTGGTGCACGACTTCTTTCCCTTATAGGACAGCTGAGCCAAGTGACCTCACTAATGATCTTTCCTTTTGCTGTTTGTTTGTCCTCTATCAAAAAATAACAGAATTCCTCAAGCTTCAAATCCACAGTCTGGCAAGCCCAAAGCTTTCCAAATTCCCTCAAATTCTGAAACCTCTGTTCAGCCATCAAAACTGCAAGTTCTAGCATCTTTGCTGCCTCCGAGTCTCTAGACTGAAAACTTTCTCAAAATCTCAAAACTTCTCGGAATTGCACTTAATCATAAAACATGGGTATAAAATCGAACTTAAAAATATTGTGGGCCATTTACAGGAATCATACCATATAACCCATAAAACCCCACCAACCTATGTTAAAAGATATTTCATCTCTTCAAGGCAGGACTCCAGACACCTGCATAGCAAGCATTTTCTTTCTCATAGGCCCCTCTTTCTCATCCTGAAGCAGGCCCACATTCCTGCGAGTTTCCTCTAAAACTTAATTAAGCTGCTTCTCTGTATTTCAAGCTCTCAGACACCAATTTGTTGACACAAATCATCAAGATCGTAGGCCAAAAATAATAACAATGTCTTTATATTCAATTTTATGATGGAAGCATTGAGATAACCAACTTTTCTGACTATCCTCATATGTCAAATCAATAAGACATTCCAACAATTTAATTATAGAGATTTAAAAAGAAGGAATAAAAAATATACAGCTATAGTCAGAGAACTCAACATTCATCTTTTAATAATTAAATGGAGCAGCTAGACAGAAAGTCAGTAAAGAAAGAAAATTCTAAGTGAATCAAAAGCTATCAGGATTTTGATAGATTTGCCATTTCCAGAAATTCCACAAATAACATATTACACAGACGCAGTGAACATAAAAGGCTTATCAGTATAGAGTATGCTACAAACCCTTTATCAAGCCTCAGTAAATTTATAAGGATTTCAATATGAAAAATATGATCACTCAAAGTGGTTAAATTGAAAATAGTAACAGAAAGACATCTTTAAAACATGTCCCAATTATTTCAATACTAAGTAATATATTTCTAATATACTAAGTAAGAATATAAAATGACCGTGGGGGTCCCTGCTCCATCCATGCACTTTTAACTAGCCTGGTCTTGTTCAGATATTGTTAATTGATGGGTGGGGCAGCCAGATCATGTCCAGAAGTCAGCATGTCACAGATCACCCCACCATCCACCCCTCTTCTTTAAAGTTCCCTGAGCCAACTGGGTTGTTAGGTATGGGCATACATGAGGTTTTATTCATCCACAAATCACAAACTCAGCATTTTGACCAGGTGTGAGTCTCTGATTTATCCACTACCCACTTCAAAAATAAGGTTTTCTGATGAAAATTGTGAGCAGTAATATATATATATATATATATATATATATATATATATATATATATAT
>NW_026590180.1:169214-247390 GCF_907164565.1 Psammomys obesus
ATATATATATATATATATATATATATATATATATATATATATATATGTATGTATGTATGGAAATAAACATAAATGATCAAGAAGGAAGACTCTGGGTAAGATGTTCAATCCTCATTCAGAAAGGCAAAGGGGATGGACATCAGAAGAGGAAGAAAACAGGAAACAGGACAGTAGCCTACCACAGATTGCCTCTGAAAGACTATACCCAGTAAGATATCAAAATGTATGCTGAGACTCATAGCCAAACTTTAGACACAGTGCAGGGAATCTTGTGAAGGGAAGGGAGAGATAGGAAGACCTGGACAGGACAGGAGCTGCACAAGGAGAGCAACTGAACCAAAAAAAAAAATCTGGAAACAGGGGTCTTTTCTGAGGCTGATAATCCAACCAAGGACCATTCATGGAGATAACCTAGTACCCCTGCACAGATGTAACCCATGGCAGCTCAGTGTCCAAGTGGGTTCCCTAGTAATGTGAACAAGGACTGTCTCTGACATGAACTGATTGGCCTGCTCTTTGATCATCTTTCCCTCAGGGGGGTACAGCCTTACCAGGACACAGAGGAAGACAATGCATCAGTCCTGATGAGACCTGATAGACTAGAATCAGATGGAAGGGGAGCAGGACCTCCCGTATCAGTGGACTGGTGGAGGGACAAAGGAGGAGAAGAGGGAGGGAGGGGGGATTTTGACAGGATGAGGGAGGGGGCTACAGCTGGGATACAAAGTGAATAAACTCTAATTAATAAAAATAAAATAATCTTTAAAAATATCTGCAAAAATGGGAAGCCTATATTTTATGTATTTTTATAAGCTACAAACATGAAATGACATAAAAAATATTATAGTATTTACAAAAAAGAATGTAGTTTCGGAGAAAAACAGCAGCGGGCTTACAAGTCATGAAAGGAGGAATTCTGGGGAGAAGACCTCATAACTAATCACAATGAGTGGTTGGCTGCTTCCATAGCCATCATACCACTGTTTCATTGCAAGCAGGTCATAGCACGTAGGAGCCAGCAGTAGATTACACCACTGACGCTTTTCACTCTCTGGCACTATGAAAGTTAGACCGTAGGGAAAGTTACTAGGTCCGTTCACAACTCATTCATCTTCTACAGTCAACGTGAGGAGTTATCTTCAGAAATCAGTTTTTAGTGTCTAGTTAGAGCGAGCAGCCCAGAGCAGTGGCAATATGTGTGCTGTGAGATTTTGCATGAGATGTTCATTTAAAATCCTAGATATTCTGTGTTCTGTATTGTCTTCCCATGCAGGGCACGTCAGTCCACCTTTTTTCTACAACTTAACACAGATGCACCAATTCAGGATAGGCGTTTTCAGATTCAGCTAGTGTGTGTCAATTATAGAATTGTTTTCTGGATAATCATCAAATGACATTTTATGCAGTAAGATATTTTACTCTAATGGAAAGGAAAGTGTCAGAAAAAAAAATGTATTTTCACTTCACTCACAGAATTGTATCCACAGATGCTAAAAGCTTAATTAAGAGAATTTCACTTATTTCCAATACAAACTATTTGATGATTAGAGAAGTGTATGAAATATAAAAGGTGTCATGAGCTACACAATTGCCAGAGGTGTATTTTAAGGAAGTTAAAGCTCCTTGGTTTATTTCTTGAAATTCCCACTCTGACAAATGAGGCTCTCATGTTATCACCTAAGTGGATTCGGTAAGTGCCTGCTTCATGTGATAGAAAAATGCCACTAGCCAGATTGTTAGACTCCTAGAATATATGGGAATTTCTTAATTAGCAGGTCAATCTTTTTGATAAGACTTGTATTAGACAGACTCTCGTGACTTCTTCCATGGTGCTTCAGGAAACTCCCCCCTAGCATATTTTATTTACACAATGAAATACAAAAGTATGGTTCTTATATTCTTATAAATGTTTATAAGAGTAGGATTATGGGGAGGCGGGGCAAGATGGCGGCGCCGGGAGGACTCTCATTCTGAGGAGCGGCACAGCAGAATTGGCACAGTGACCAGCAATCAGAACTCAAGGCCATAAAACACAAGTGATTGTGTTTCCCAGGTGAGAGGATACCCCACGGTGGGGGATTCAATCAACTTTAACTCACCCAGCTAAACTGAGGAAGAGATCCCGGTTCCGACAGACACTTGGTCGCCAGCCCAGAGCTACACGCCAGCGTGATCTGGTCACGGTCCCAGACTGAACTGTGGGCCCACAAAACCATAGACCGTATTTCCCAGTCGAGAGATAACCCCATGGAGCAAGAAATGATTGGGACCGACCTCAGGTTACCCAGACATCCCCTGGAAAAGACTCGGGTTCCGCGGGCATCCCAAGAGCCAGCCCGGACCCAGAACCGGGACCCAGGCACCTGCATGGAACCCTGCCTGCGCACCTGATTCGCCGCCTCAGGTAGAACTGTGGGCACCAGGGTACCAGGCCACCAGAGACTGCGTTTCACTGGCAGGTGCAAACCCACAGGGAGGGAAACAGCTGGTCTGATCTCAGAGCACTCAGCCGACAACCCCACCTCAAAAAGGTCTCTGGAAAATTACCCAGTTTAGGCAGCAGCCAAGGCTCCGAACGGCCAGAAAGGCAGAGCCACAAGTGGGCATCTGTGCCTGTGGGTTCTACTCGCCACCCCAGACAGAACAGCGGTCCACAAAGCAAAGACTGGGTGTCTCTGGCAGGAGGAAACCCCCAGCAGAGGGGATCATCAGCTCTAACGCTTAGGACACCCAGCACCAAAAGACTTCCTGGATTCACGCAGACTCTAGGCTCTAAAGCAGGCAGGAGCACTGTGCTCAGCTGCCGTTATTGAGTTCCCCTAGGGCACTGGGACACACAGCTGCATCCTCAGACCTACAAAAGCCAGAGAGCCATTACAGCAGCCCTCAGATACTGTGCCAAGGATCAACCAGTTATCCCTAGCTAGACTGTCAAAACTGTGGGAATCCCTGGTCCTTCAAGAGGGCTGTACCCACAGCGTCTGGACCAGAGCAGTGCCTGCAGCCGCCATCCCAGACAGGGACACACAGCTTCTGGTCCAGAGTGAGGCACCCAGCCTCCAGACCAGACCAGTGCCCCCAGGTGCCAACTCAACTTAGGTGCACATTCTCCAGGTCCAGAGTGAAACATTCAGCCTCTGGCCCAGAGACTTGCTGAGTGCACCTCCCACTTTCCCGGACAGAACTGTGCGCCCAAGGATAACAGACTGAGCTTCCCTGTTGGGAGAAAACCCCACAGATAGGGAATCAGCAAGTTCTTCAAGAGGACTGTACATGGAAATTTAGTGAGCAGCAGCACAATAAATTTATAACAAGAAACCCAGCAGTGGAGCAGCTGTCTTGAGAACTTCTATGGGTAAGAGGAGACCCCCCCCCCGCCTAACATAGACCACAGCTACTACTCAGGGCTATAAACCTGAGGTGAGCAGTGGCAACTCCTGAGAAACACTGGCCATACAGTGACCATAAACAAAAAGCAGAGAAGGACTCCTTCAGGAAAAATCATCTGCCGGCCAAGGGGATACTCCCTACCTCAGGACTCCAGGAAGCACAGAAACTAACAGCCAACACCTAAATCAGCCCAATGGGTAGAGGTCAGCGTAAAAGCTCAACCAACAAAAGACAGAGCAATATGACATCTCCAGAACCCAGCCATCCAGGGGCGAACAGCCCTGAACAATGCAGCATAATAGAAAATCAAGAAGATGACCTTACATCTATGTTGATGAAGAGGATAATAGAGGAAACAAATAAAATACGTAAAGAATTAGAGGAAGATAAAACCAAACAGATCATGGTTATCCGTAAAGAAATGGAAGAAGATAAAGACAAGCAGATTATGGCCATCCATGAAGAAATACGGGAAGATGCAGCCAAACAGCTTGTGGCATTCAAAGAAGAAATAATTAAATCACTGAAAGAAATAAAAGAGACAGAGTTGAAGGAAATAAAAGAAAAAGAGGAAAATACAAGCAGACAGGTGAAGGAAGTAAACAAAACAACTCAAGACCTGAAGATAGAACTAGAAAAATTAAAGAAAACACAAATGGAGGAAATAATGGAGAGGAAGAATGTAGGGAAGAAAACAGGAACTACAGAGGTAAGCATAACCAACAGAATACAAGAAATGGAAGAAACAATCTCAGGTGTAGAAGATACAATGGAAGAAATCGATGTATCTGTCAAAGAAAATGTTAAATCCAAAAAATTCCTGACACAGACCGTCCAAGAAATCCAAGACAATATGAAAAGACAAAACCTAAGAATAATAGGAATAGAGGAAAAAGAAGACTCTCTTCTCCAAGGCCCAGAAAATATTTTCAACAAAATCATTGAAGAAAATTTCCCCAAGTTAAAGGAGAAGCCAATAAGGATACATGAGGTGTAGAGAGCCGAAAAGTATAGCCGCCATTACAAGATGGCGCTGACATCCGCCTCTGCTCCTGGTAAACAAGTGATATGCACATGTGCCAAAAGCGAGTGTGCACCTAGTCACGGCCCAGCCTGGGGCGTCATTTGAGGGGATGAGCCAGCAACCAATCAGAGAGAGACACACCGCTCTGAGGCATATATAAGCCTTGCCTTTTGGGGCTTGGGGTCTTCCTCTTTCCATCGCAATAAACGTTTGCTGCAGAAGGATCCTGGTGTCTGCGTGCATTCTTGCTGGCGAGACGATTGTGCGGGTCACAGTTGGTGCCGAAACCCGGGAAGCCCACCATCGCCAGCGCCGAGGAGACCCCCCCATTCACGGGGAGGATTCAGAACTGCAGGACTAAGGTAAGTTCTGAGAGGCATGTTTGGTCTTGATTTGTCTCATCTTTCTCCCCAATTGGCAGGAGCTCTTGTAGCTTTCCCTATTGTGATAGTAGCGCTCGTTCTCTTTCTTTTGGTTTTATTTTGCTTCCACAAATATTCTTGCTAAAAGGCTCAC
This sequence comes from Psammomys obesus, assembly GCF_907164565.1. NCBI lineage: Eukaryota > Metazoa > Chordata > Mammalia > Rodentia > Muridae > Psammomys > Psammomys obesus. The sequence goes on from NW_026590180.1 coordinate 174,145, forward strand.
CGCCGTTGGGCATGGTCAGATGGACGTAGATAAGCCGCGGTGCCCCTCTCTGTGTGTCAGCTTCTCTCATAGATAAGAGAGCAACATGGGAGCTTCACATTCGGTGATCACGGCGCTTCAGTCGCTCTTGAGGCAGCATGAGTTAAAGGTTTCTACAAAAACGTTGGAGGGGCTTGTGAAGGAGATCAATCGCGTAGGTCCCTGGTATGTGTGCTCGGGGTCGCTGACACTCGCCTCCTCGGACAAGTTGGAGGGTGACTTGCTGAGAGAACAACAAGATGGGAAATTAAAGCCTGGAACCAGACCATTGTGGAAGCTAGTGAGGTCATGCCTGCAGGACGAGAAATGCCGCTCAACTGTAGCAGCAGGCCAGGGAGTGTTAGAGAAGCTGCAAGACAGCATGTCAGAAACAGAGCGGGATAAAAGGTTAGGAGCTCATAAAGAAAAAAGAAAAGGCATGCCTAAGAAAAAAGCCCCTTCTGTGGATGCTTGGTCCACAGAAGTGAAAGAGAAGGGAAAGGACGCCCTGGGAGAGAAGCATGAGGGGGGAGAAAAGGCCCCGAAAAAGAAGCCTCTTTATCCGATAAAAGAACTGGAGGCTTTAGGAATTGATAGCTCTGAATGGAGGAACTAAGCCCCTCTGAGGAAGAAGATTTAGATGAGGAAGCGGCTCGCTACGAGGAAGAGAGATACTATCCTGATGAGTGGCCGCTACCGCAAAATCGAAAGCAAAAGAAGACGGGAGATAGGAACCTCGCGGCTTCTCAGCCTGCCGCCCCTGTCATCCCCAGTGCTCCTCCGCCTTATGCAGACAAGTACTGTTCAGATTCCTTCCTTTCAAAGGGAGACAAAAGAAAGTTCTTACAAGCCTTCCCGGTGTTTGAGGCTGCGGATGGAGGCTGCGTCCATGCACTGGTAGAATATCCCCTTATTAAGGAACTTGCTGAATCAGTTAATAAATATGGAGTAGATGCTAATTTTACAGTCATGCAGCTTGAGAGACTCGCCAATATGGCGATGACTCTGAATGATTGGCAAAATACAGTAAAAGCTGCTCTTCCTAATATGGGACAATACATGGAATGGAAAGCCTTATGGCATGATGCTTCTCAAATACAGGCAAGGGCCAACGCCAATGCAGAAGATAATCAACGGCAGTGGACTTTTGATTTGTTTACAGGGCAAGGACAGTTTGTCAATAATCAGACAAACTACGATTGGGGAGCATATGGCCAGATCTCCGCTGCCGCTATTAAAGCATGGAAAGCCCTCTCAAAAAAGGGCAAGGCCGGGGGACATCTAACAAAAATAATACAAGGCCCCCAGGAATCATTCTCAGACTTTGTGGCTAGGATGACAGAAGCAGCAGGCAGGATATTTGGAGACCCGGAATGAGTTAAACCAATGATAGAACAACTGGTGTATGAAAATGCCTCACCAGAATGTAAGGCAGTCATTACCCCTAGAAGAAGTAAAGGGCTGACAGACTGGATAAAGATTTGCCAAGGACTTGGAGGCCCGCTTACTAATGCTGGCCTTGCAGCAGCTATCTTACAAAGCAAAAACCGCCCAAGTCCTGGCGGCCATAAAGTTTGTTATAACTGTGGCAAACCGGGTCATTTAAAACAAGAATGCCGTGCTCCTGCACAAAAGAAAACTCCAGGGCTCTGTACCAAGTGTAGGAAGGGTTATCACTGGGCCAATGAGTGTCACTCAGTTAGAGATATTCAGGGAAAGCTTATTCAACATGAGACCCTTTCAGAGGAAAGGGATGAAAGTATTCCAAAAATCGGGTTTCAGGGCCTCAGGTCTCAGGGCCCCAAAAGATATGGGACACAAGTAGGCAACAGGAGGACACCTCTAGCCGCAGAGCTACAAGAGGCTCCGCAGGATTGGACCTCTGTTCCACCTCCCAATTCTTACTAATGCCACATGTGGGCGTGCAACCTGTCCCAGTTGATTTTAAAGGCCCCCTGCCTGAGGGAAGTGTCGGCCTTATTCTAGGTCGCTCCTCTCTTACCTTGAAGGGGCTTATGGTTCATCCTGGTATAATAGACCAAGACTATACCGGGAAACTTCAGGTTCTCTGCTCTTGTCCACAAGGCATATTTTCTATTTCTCCTGGGGATAGGATTGCTCAATTAGTTCTCCTTCCATGACTGTTTTCCATCTACCGGAGTGTCAAGAGGCGCCAAAGGGCTTGGTTTTTCAGGAACTGACTTCGCTCACTTGGTAGTTGATCTTAAAACTAGACCCACCTTACAATTACAGATAGAGGGGAAGAACTTTATCAGCATTTTGGACACGGGAGCTGATAAAAGCATTATTTCCTCCAACTGGTGGCCTAAGGCATGGCCTGTTACACAATCGTCTCACTCCTTACAAGGGTTGGGATATGAGGCCAGCCCCGCAGTCAGTTCATGCTCATTGACTTGGCAGGCACCAGAAGGTCAAATGGGAAGCTTTATACCTTATGTACTTCCTCTCCCCGTTAATCTCTGGGGAAGAGACATCTTACAAGATTCAGGATTAGCATTAACTAATGAGTACTCTCAACAAGCTATTGATATTTTGAAAAGGATGGGATATAAGGAAGGAAAAGGCCTTGGCAAAAAAGAACAAGGAAGATTAAGCCCAATCTCACAAGAAAGTAATACAGGAAAACAAGGTTTGGGTTTTCCCTAGTTGCCATCGAGGGTTCCATGCCCATACCCGGGCTTATGGAGGAGGCCATATGGGTTCCTCAATGGCCCCTTTCCTCTGAAAAGTTAGAAGCTGCTACAAGGCTGATTAAAGAACAAGTACAGCTTGGTCATTTGGAGCCCTCCACCTCTCCCTGGAATACACCTATTTTTGTTATAAAAAAGAAATCAGGAAAATGGAGACTTCTCCATGATCTGAGGACCATTAATGCACAGATGTGGCTATTTGGCTCCGTGCAACGAGGCCTACCTTTGCTCTCTGCTTTACCTAAACAATGGAGGATTATAATTATAGATATTAAGGATTGTTTTTTTTCCATTCCTTTATGCCCACAAGACAGGCAAAGATTTGCATTTACCTTACCTACTGTTAATCACCTCGAACCAGACAAAAGATATCAGTGGAAAGTTTTACCTCAAGGCATGGCCAACAGCCCCACCATGTGTCAGCTGTATGTACAAATGGCCCTTGAACCAGTTAGGAAACAATTTCCCTCCTTGTTATTGATCCATTATATGGATGTGCCATAAGGAATTAGCTATTTTACAGACTTCATACCCTTTATTGCTAAAAACCCTGGGACAATGGGGCCTGCATATTGCTACTGAGAAGGTTCAAGTTTCAGAAATAGATTCCTTTCTAGGGACAGTTATTTACCCAGAAAAAATAGTTCCTCAAAAATTAGAGATTCGCAGAGACCATTTACATACTTTGAATGATTTTCAAAAATTATTGGGTGATATAAATTGGTTGAGACCATTTCTAAAAATTCCCTCTGCTGAATTAAAACCTTTGTTTGATATTTTGGAAGGGGATGCTCATATTTCCTCGCCTAGAGCCTTAACGCCGGCTGCAAGCCGAGCCCTACAAGTGGTAGAAAATGCCTTACAAGATGCCCAGCTAAAATGCATAGATGAAACCAAAGCCTTTGACTTGTGTGTTTTTAAAACTAAACATTTACCAACTGCTGTGCTGTGGCAAGATGGGCCCTTGTTATGGGTTCATCCCAATGCTTCTCCTGTAAAGATTATTGAATGGTATCCAGATACAGTTGCTCAGCTTGCCCTTCGTGGGTTAAAAGCAGCCACCACCCATTTTGGAAAGGAACCCAAGGTTTTAATAGTGCCTTATACTGCCCATCAAGTCCAGATACTAACTGCTACCTCTGATATTTGGGCGGTACTGGTCACCTCCTTTGGCGGTTCGATAGATAACCACTATCCCAAACATCCCATCCTACAATTTGCTTTGACTCAAGCAGTTGTGTTCCCGCGCATTACATCCCAGGAACCGCTTCTGGATGGAACAGTAGTCTATACGGATGGGTCAAAAACAGGAGTGGGGGCCTATGTGGTTAATGACAAAGTTGTATCTAAACAATATCATGAAACCTCACCTCAAATTGTGGAATGTTTAGTGGTGCTAGAGGTCCTGGAAATTTTTTCAGGTCCCTTAAATATTGTTTCGGATTCCTGTTATGTGGTAAATGCAACTAAAATTTTAGAGGCTGCCAGGTTGATTAAAGCATCTAGCAAGCTTGCAAAAATCTTTCAAAAGATTCAGTTTACTTTGGTTAATAGGAGATTCCCTGTTTTTATTACACATATTAGGGCTCACTCAGGCCTACCGGGACCCATGTCCCATGGAAATGACCTGGCAGATCGAGCCACGAAGTTAATTACACTTGCCCTTTCACCAAAATTGGACTTGGCTAAGGACTTTCATAAAAGGTTTCATGTGACAGCTGAGACATTACGTCGTCGGTTTGACATAACTAGAAAAGAGGCTAGAGATATAGTAACTCAATGTCAAAATTGCTGTCAATTTTTACCTGTGCCTCATGTTGGAATTAACCCTAGAGGAATCCGCCCATTACAGATTTGGCAGATGGATGTTACTCACATCCCATCCTTTGGCAAATTGCAATATTTACATGTTTCCATTGATACTTGTTCTGGAATTATATTTGCTTCCCCATTAGCCGGAGAAAAGGCGGCCCATGTTATTCAGCATTGCCTCGAGGCATGGAGTGCCTGGGGAAAGCCCAAAATTCTTAAAACTGACAATGGACCGGCTTACACTTCCCAAAAGTTTGAACAATTCTGTTGCCATATGGGGGTGACCCACCTGACGGGTCTCCCATATAACCCTCAAGGACAAGGCATTATAGAATGGGCTCATCGCATTCTTAAGTCCTATCTTCTAAAACAAAAAGGGGGAGTTGAGGAGGCTCTACCCTCAGTGCCACGAGTAACTATCTCTATAGCACTTTTTACCCTTAATTTTTTTAAATTTGGACTGTCATTGTTCAGAGCCTGACAGGCCAAAGGAGATGGTCAAGTGGAAAGATGTCTTGACTGGTCAATGGAAAGGCCCGGATCCCATTTTAATAAGATCCAGGGAAGCTGTTTGTGTTTTTCCGCAGGAAGAAGACAACTCATTTTGGCTACCAGAACGACTGACATGAAGACTCGTGATATTTGAAGATGATCCTCCAAAGGATGCATCTGCAAATGCTCTCAGCTCCTGTCTGGATCCTCCTAGTTTGGGTTCCTAGTATTTTGGGGGAACAACGTTGGGCCATATTATCTGCCTATCCAAAACCTATGCCAGTTAGACATAATTCACTAGTCTTCCCCAAGTTCTTTATATCCAATAAGACCTTGGGCTTACCCTACCTACCTTATGATGAGACTAAAGCACCGTTGGGGGAAAAGTCATGTTTTTCCCGAAGTAGGCTCCCTCTGCTTTCAGCTTGAGGACTCTGAAGAGGGAGGATGTATTCAGCTTACTAATAGAGCCCTGGGATCATTTGATCATGTGGACAGAGGTTGGGTGAATATAACCCAAAAAGCAAGAACCAATAATGACAACATCACTGATGTTTATTATACCTTTTGGCAAAAGGTTACTTGGATGAATGGTACCTTTTTGAAACCCAATTTTTCAGACAGGGACCGACCTCCACAACCTAGAATGGCCCCCTTTTGTCGTTGGGAGGATGAGGAGGTCATCCCATCATGGTCTGAGTGTCAGTCACGTATTACTCGTTGGGCTGATAAAAATAAAACCTTTTCTTTCTCCCCTAACATGATGGTGGACCCAACAAAAGGATGGGTTATGAAACAAGGACTTTTCGTACAAGATCATAGGATAGACCCCTTTCATAAATGGACACTCTGTGGGGTGAATGGCAGCTGCACGGACCTTAACCCCCTGGGGTTCATCCGTGGTGGTACAGTAGGGAAATCAATCATTACAGGTACCACAGTTGGCACTGAATTGGGAGCACCTGGTGAGACAAAGGAAATGGTTAATGAAACTGAACAAATTATTGGATGGAATAAAACCATTACAAATCAGACAGATTATCCACCTAGACCTATTTGTGTTTACCCCCTTTTTTGTTTATACTTTCCAATATCTCCTTCAATAATTTCAGTAATGAAACATGCTGGATGTCACAATGCTGGGATGCGAGGCGAGAAACTTGTGCCATGGTTGCTAGGGTCCCACAGTGGATTCCTGTTCCTGTGTAGACCCCTTCCACATTATCATTATTCAGGCAAAAGAGAGATTTTGGTATAACTGCAGCCATTGTGACGGCCATCTTTGTCAGTGCGGGTGCAGCCACCGCGGCCGGGTTAGCCATGGCAAATATGGTCCAGACGAGCACAACTCTAAACCAGCTGTCAGCCGCCGTGGCGGATGCCATGAGTTTACATTCATCTGCCAGCGCCCAATTGAAGGGTGGTCTGATGATTCTTAATCAGCGTCTGGATCCAGTGGAAGAAAGACTAGACATCCTATTTCAAATGGCTCAATTGGGATGTGAAAGAAAAATGGGAGCGCATGGCATTACTAGCTTACCATATGAGAATTTTACCCGAGCAGCTAATTTGTCCAAGAGGTTGTCTCTCTATCTCACAGGAAATTGATCAGAAGGATTCGAAGAAATGCTTGAGGCGCTGAGAGCAGCAGTAGTGACAATAAATTCAACACGAGTGGACTTGTCGTTGACGGAGGGACTCTCTTCCTGGATCTCTTCAGCTTTCTCTTTCTTTAAGGAATGGGTGGGGGTGGCATTGTTTGGCATGGTGCTATGCTGTGGGCTGGTGGTCACTTTTTGGTTGGTCTGGAAGCTCAGAGCTCAACAAGAGCGTGACAAGGATGTTATCGCTCAAGCACTTGTGGCTATAGAACAAGGATCTTCTCCTGAAATTTGGCTATCTATGTTAAGAAAGTAACTAAAGACTGAGACCCTCAATCGATGCACCCCAGGGGTTCAGCCCATTGCACTGGGGCGATGAGAGGTCTAAGTCTGGTCAGCCCTTGCCTAAATGGCTGCGGTACCTGAATAGGAGGATGACAGCCCTTGCACTCCTGGGAGCTATACCCCATTGCACAGGAACGGGTGTCAACTCCTTTTTTCCCTTAGCCCTTGCACCCAGAGGACTTGTTTCCATTGTACCTGGTAGGATAGGGAATATTTTCGGGCTATAGGCTCTTGATCGCTCATTCCCCAAGAAGGAGTTTGCTTGATCGGGCTTGAGTTCGAGTTCCATTTGATGCCGCGCTAAATAGGCCTGAGGCAGTTTTCATCATTCTAAAACAAAAAGGGGGAGATGTAGAGAGCCGAAAAGTATAGCCGCCATTACAAGATGGCGCTGACATCCGCCTCTGCTCCTGGTAAACAAGTGATATTCGCATGTGCCAAAAGCAAGTGCAGGCCTAGTCACAGCCCAGCCGGGGGCGTCATTAGGGGGATTAGTCAGCAACCAATCAGAGAGAGACACACCACTCTGAGGCATATATAAGCCTTGCCTTTTGGGGCTCGGGGTCTTCCTCTTTCCATCGCAATAAACGTTTGCTGCAGAAGGATCCTGGTGTCCGTGTGCATTTTGCTGGCGAGATGATTGCGTGGGTCACAATGAGGCCTACAGAACACCCAACAAATTTGACCAGAAAAGAAAATCCTCCCGCCACATAATAATCAAAACAGTAAGTATACAGAACAAAGAAAAAATACTAAAAGCTGCAAGGGAAAAAGGCCAAGTAACATATAACGGCAAACCCATTAGAATCACACCTGACTTTTCAACAGAAACTATGAAAGCCAGAAGGGCCTGGACAGATATCATGCAGAACCTAAGAGAACACAGATGTCAGCCGAGGCTACTATACCCTGCAAAACTCTCAGTCCTCATAGATGGAGAAAACAAGATATTCAATGACAAAAACAAATTTCAACAATACCTACACACAAATCCAGCATTACAGAAGACACTAGAAGGGAAAATACAATCCAAGAAAATTAGCTTTTGTCAAGAAAACACAGGAAATAATTAACCTTACTACAGTAAAACAAAAGCAAACAAGCACACAACCTTATGAACACAGCCAACATCAAAATCAAAGGATCTAACAGCCACTGGTCATTAATCTTTCTCAACATTAATGGATTCAACTCTCCAGTAAAAAGACACAGATTAACAGAATGGATACATAAACAAAACCCAGCAATCTGTTGCATACAAGAAACACACCTAAGGCACAAAGATAGACATTACCTGAAGTTAAAAGTTGGAAGAAAACTATCCAAGAAAATGGACCCAAGAAACAAGCAGGAGTAGCCATTCTAATATCTGATAAAATAGACTTTCAACCAAAATTAATAAAAAGAGATGAGGAAGGACACTTCATACTCATCAAGGGAAAATTCCACCAGAAAGACATCACAATCCTGAACATCTATGCCCCAAATACAAGAGCACTCACATTTGTAAAAGAAATATTGATAAAATTTAAACCACATATAGATCCCCACACATTAATAGTGGGAGACTTCAACACCCCACTCTCAACAAAGGACAGGTCAACAAAACAGAAATTAAACAAAGAAACAATATCTCTGACAGAGGTCATGAATCAAATGGACCTCACAGACATTTACAGAACTTTACACCCAAACACAAAAGAATTTACCTTCTTCTTAGCACCTCATGGAACCTTCTCCAAAATAGACCATATAGTTGGTCACAAAGCAAGCCTCAACAGATACAAGAAGACTGAAATAATCCCTTATATCTTGTCTGATCATCATGGAATAAAGCTAGACCTCAACAATAACAGAAATAGCAAAAAGCCTACACACACATGGAAACTGAACAACTTGTTAGTAAATGACAGCTGGGTCAGGGAAGAAATAAAGAAAGAAATTAAAGTCTTCCTAGAACTCTATGAAAATGAAGACACAACATACCCAAACTTATGGGACACAATGAAAGCAGTGCTAAGAGGAAAGTTCATAGCACTGAGTGCCTTCAAGAAGAAATTTGAGACAGCTCATTCAAACAACTTAATGGCTCACTTAAAAACCCTAGAAAAAGAAAAAGCAGAAACACCAAGAAGGAGTAGATGGCTGGAAATAATCAAACTCAGGGCTGAAATCAATCAATTAGAAACAAATAAAACAATTCAAAGAATCAATGAAACCAAGAGCTGGTTCTTTGAGAAAATCAACAAGATCGACAAACCCTTAGCCAAGCTAACTAAAAGGCAGAGAGACACCACCCAAATCAACAAAATCAGAAATGAAAAGGGGGACATAACTACAGACACTGAGGAAATCCAAACAATTATTAGGACTTACTTCAAAAGTCTATACTCAACAAAATTTGAAAATCTAAATGAAATGGACAATTTTCTTGATCGATTTGACTTACCAAAGCAATTAAATCAATTAATTGATTTAATTAATTGATTTAAAAAGCAAGTAAATCAATTAAATAGTCCTATATCCCCCAAAGAAATAGAAGCAGTCATCAAAAGTCCCCATCAAAAAAAAAAACCAGGACCAGATGGCTTCAGCGCAGAATTCTACCAGACCTTCAAAGAAGAGCTAACACCAATTCTCTTCAAACTATTCCACAAAATAGAAACAAAAGGAACATTACCAAACTCATTCTATAAAGCCACAGTCACCTTGGTACCTAAACCTCACAAAGACTCAACAAAGAAAGAGAATTTCAGGCCAATCTCCCTTATGAACATTGATGCAAATATGTAACAAAATACTTGCAAACCGAATCCAAGAACACATCAAAGATATCATTCACTATGACCAAGTTGGCTTGATCCCAGGTATGCAGGGGTGGTTCAATATACAGAAATCCATCAATGTGATCCACCATATTAACAAACTGAAAGAAAAAAACCACATGATAATCTCCCTAGATGCTGAAAAAGCATTTGACAAAATCCAACATCCATTCATGTTTAAAGTCTTGGAGAGATCAGGGATACAAGGCACATATCTAAACATAGTAAAGGCCATATACAGCAAGCCTATAGCCAACATCAAACTGAACAGAGAGAAACTTAAAGCAATCCCACTGAAATCAGGGACAAGACAAGGCTGCCCACTGTCTCCATATTTCTTCAACATAGTGCTGGAAGTCCTTGCTAGAGCAATAAGACAGTTGAAGGAGACCTAGGGAATACAGATGGGAAAGGAAGAATTCAAATTATCACTATTTGCAGATGATATGATAGTATACATGAGTGACCCCATAAACTCTACCAGGGAACTCCTACAGCTGATAAACACCTTCAGCAAAGTGGCCGGATACAAAATTAACTCTGAAAAATCAGTAGCCCTCCTGTATACAAAAGACAAAAGGGCTGAGAATGAAATTAGGGAAACAACACCATTCACAATAGCCACAAATGACATAAAGTACCTTGGTGTAACCCTAACCAAGCAAGTCAAAGACTTGTATGAAAAAAATTTCAAGTCTCTGAAGAAAGAATTAGAGGAAGATATGAGAAGATGGAAAGATCCCCCATGCACATGGCTTGGCAGGATTAACATAGTAAAAATGGCCATCTTACCAAAAGCAATCTACAGATTTATTGCAATTCCCATCAAATTGCCAACACAATTCTTTACAGACCTGGAAAGAAAAATTCTCAACTTCGTATCGAATAACAAGCAACGGAGAATTGCTAAAACAATCCTCTACAATAAAAGATCTTCTGGAGGTATCTCCATCCCTGATCTCAAGCTGTACTATAGAGCAACAGTTATAAAAACTGCATGGTACTGGCATAGAAACAGAATGGTGGATCAGTGGAACCGAACAGAGGACCCAGAAATAAACCCACACACTTACGGACACCTGATTTTTGACAAAGATGCCAAAACCATACAATGGAAAAAAGATAGCATCTTCAACAAATGGTGCTGGTCCAACTGGATGTCTACATGTAGAAAAATGAAAATAGATCCATACTTATCACCCTGCACAAAACTGAAGTCCAAGTGGATCAAAGACCTCAACATAAAACCAGACACATTGAATCAGCTAGAAAAAAAAATGGGGAATACCCTAGAACTCATTGGTACAGGAGAAAACTTCCTGAACAGAACACCAACAGCACAGGCTCTAAGAGCAACAATCAATAAATGGGACCTCATGAAATTGAAAAGCTTCTGTAAAGCAAAGGACACCATCATCAAAACAAAGCGACTGCCTACAGATTGGGAAAGAATCATCACCAACCCTTTATCTGACAGAGGACTCATATCCAACATATATAAAGAACTAAAGAAGCTGAAAAGCAACAAGCCAAGTAATCCACTTAAAAAATGGGGAACAGAGCTAAAGAGAGAATTCTCTGTAGAGGAATATCGAATGGCAGAGAAGCACTTAAAGAAATGCTCAACCTCATTAGCCATCAGGGAAATGCAAATCAAAACAACCCTGAGATTTCACCTTACACCCATCAGAATGGCCAAGATGAAAAACTCAAGGGACAACACATGCTGGAGAGGTTGTGGAGAAAGGGGAACCTTCCTCCACTGCTGGTGGGAATGTCAACTTGTACAACCACTCTGGAAATCAATCTGGTGCTTTCTCAGACAACTAGGAATAGCGCTTCCTCAAGATCCAGCCATACCACTCCTAGGCATATACCCAAAAGAGGCGCAAGTACACAAAAAGGACATTTGCTCAACCATGTTTGTAGCAGCTTTATTTGTAATAGCCAGAAGCTGGAAACAACCCAGATGCCCCTCAACTGAAGAATGGATGCAGAAACTGTGGTACATCTATACAATGGAGTATTACTCAGCAATGAAAAATAAGGAAATCATGAAATTTGCAGGTAAATGGTGGGACCTGGAAAGGATCATCCTGAGTGAGTTGTCCCAGAAGCAAAAAGACACGCATGGTATATACTCACTCATATAAACATACAACCTAGAATAAACCCACTAAAATCTGTACATCTAAACAAACTAAGCAACAGAGAGTATCCTAACTAAAATGTTCAATCTCCACCCTGAAAGGCAAAGAGGATGGACATCAGAAGAAAAAGAAAACAGGAAACAACCTTGAAACCTGCCACAGAGGGCCTCTGAAAGCCTCTGCAGTATAGACTGTCAAAGCAGATGCTGAGCTTGATGGCCAACTGATGGGCAGAGTGAATGGAATTTTATGTAAGAAGTGGGAAATAGTAAAAGCTGGAGGGGATGGGAACTCCACAAGCAGAGCAACAGAACAAGATAATTTGAACACAGGGAACTTCCCAGAGACTCATACTCCAACCAAGGACTATTCGTGGAGATGACCTAGAACTCCTGCACAGATGTAGCCCATGGCAGTTCAGTGTCCAAGTGGGTTCCATAGTAATGGGAAGAGGGACTGCCTCTGACATAATCTGATTGGCCTGCTCTTTGATCACCTCCCCCTAAGGGGGGAGCAGCCTTACCAGGCCAAGGTAGAGGACAATGCAGCCACTTTTGATGAGAACTGATAGACTAAGATCAGAAAGGAGAGGAGAACCTCCCCTATCAGTGGACTTGGGGAGTGGCTTGCATGCAGAAAGGGAAGGGAGGGTGGGATTGGGAGGGGAGGAGGGAGGGGCTTATGGGGGGATACAAAATGAATAAAGTGTAATTAATAAAAAATTTTAGAAAAAGAGTAGGATTATATAACCCCACAGCTTTGAGTGCCATAAAGACAGCCATAAAAACCCCATTCTTCTTACAGGAAAGGTAGTTACATTTGTAACTGAGTGACCAGTACCTTACCTGTATCTGTATTCTGTTGGTGTATTCACATGTGTTTGAATGTGGGGAACCAAACTAAACTCATTTCTCAAGCTTTATACCTGATGTCATGTCACTTTTTATTCTTATAGTTAGTACAAAACAAGTCCCTCCAGCAGGTTAAGGGAGAAAAGCACCTCAGGCCTGGCTTTTGAAAAGGAAATTTATTTATTAAATATGCACACTGTAGAAAATAAAGCATTAAATATGGCTCCAGTTCCTTCCAGCCTGCAGCCAGGGTTAGCATGCAGCCACCGAGGACAGAGACAGCAAAGCCATGATGGAACAAGGTGAAAAGAGTCTTTACTTCTATCATGAAGGAGAAACGCCTGGCAACGCAGTTGGGTAAAACTTCCTGATTTTCGGTTCTGAAGAGGTGAAAATGGCCTAATTGCAATGAAATATTTAAAGGCATAAAGCAGGAAAGGAAGGAAAACCTACAGGGCAGCCCAGTGACAAGACTAAGGAGGGTATGTTGACAGGCAGGAGGCAGAGTGACAGCCTGTGGAGAGAGGGCCTGGGAGACCACACGTGGATTTTATGTGTGCAGAGATGACATGCTGCAGAGCACACGTGGAGGTCATAGGACAACTTTTAGGGAGTCTGTTCTCTGCTTCCACAGTGGACCAAAATTGAGGTTGTCAGGACAGGAGGCAAGCATGTCTGCCTGCTGAGCCATCTCACCGGCCTTTGTTTGGTTTAACGTTATTGCAGGGAATTGTACACACTACAAAGTGCTTCCAATTAACTATGTAAGTCATTCCTCTTTAGTACCTGCAGATCTGTGCAGTGTACAGCTTAGCTTTAGAAAGCATACGACATGGCAGAAAGGTGCACATCTCTTGTTTGCAGGCAGCCCTCATCTTTGGTATCAACTTCTGTACAGGTTTCACATTGCGCATACTTTTTTAAAGCAAAAGTATGCACAAAACATATGACATAGTACATAAATGCATTCTGAATTGATCAGCTCTCCAATAAATTAATACCAATGTGTATTAAAGATAGAGCCTAACTGACATTAAGAGCAGTGGGCGTGGAAAGACCAAACAGGGGAGCAGAGCACCATGCTTAATACTGTTCCAAGCTGCATTTCACACTGAGTTTGATAAAATTAAGGTACCCAAATCAGTGCCTTTTTACATAAAAATTGTTAGGCCACTATTTTATTTTTTATAATAATTTTAATCTTTTTATATTAATCACAGGTTATTTACTTTGTATCCCAGCTGTAACTCCCTCCTTCATTCCCTCCCAATCCCACCCTCCCTCTCTCTTTTCCTCCCTGCCTCTTTCCAAGTCCCCTGATAGGGGAGGTCCTCCTCCCCTTCCATCTGACCCTAGCTTATCAGATCTCTTCAGGACTGGCTGCAATGTCCTCTTCTGTGGCCTAGCAAGGCTGCTCCTCCCTCGGGATGTGGGTGGGGGAGAGGTAAAAGAGCCAGTCATTGAGTTCATGTCAGAAATAGTCCCTGCTTCCCTTACTAGAGAACCGACTTGGATACTGAGCTACCATGGGCTACATCTGAGCAGGGATTCTAGGTTATATCCATACATGGTCCTTGGTTGGAGAAACAGTCTCATAAAAGACCCTTGTGTGGCTCAGAGGTTAAGAACACTATGTTTATGAAATATAGTTTACTCTTATTTCATACATTCAGTTTATTGTGTGAAAGAGGCAAATAATGAAATCAATGGACAGACTCACTGTTTGTTATAAGAAATATCTAGTCACAAAAAATATTAAACACAATTTTAGATATTGAATTTGCTCTGTATTATTTTACTCTATATTCCAAATGACCAATGGACAAGGTGTAGAGTATCAATTACCTCATCAAAGTTAATTCATGAAAGGAGAAATCAAGTCTTCAATTTAGGAAGGGAGTTTAGTTATGTCTTCTTCAAACAGTGATCCTTTTAACATATTACAGCATGACGATTTATAATATTGTAATGTTTATGATCAATTTTCTGGAACATAAATGTTAGGGCTCCTTAAATACTAAATCTCAAGATGTGCTTAAGTTCACCACTAGTTAAACTACAAAAAAGATAATAAATCAATGTTAATTCCACTGGGGGTGAAAATCAGAATCCTCTCCAAGGAATGAAATGCACATAACACAAAGATTTCTTTTAAGTGGTTAGTTTGGTGATTAATTATTTAAACCATTTGTTGAAAGAATGAATTTAATGCTAACAGAGTCTGCATATTAAATGGAAATTCTGGAAACAGCAAAGGATTCCATGATTTCTCTAGCAATGAGGGAGATGCCGTACGTCTAAGTACGCACGACAGTAATTTTCTATTTCTCAGCGAAGCACACCCTGTCTAATGAGTGACAATGCACAATAACTCTACACCCACATTGTTCATCAGCATCGACTCACACTCGGCAGATGTTGCTGGCAATTTCTCATTCAAAATCACTGAGACTTCGGCGCATGAAGCAGTACCAATGGCTGCTACCCCAAGGAGTCCCTGCATCTAACACCAAAGTCCATGCAGCAGATGCTTCATAAGAGGTTTCCCCGAAGCCCTTCTGAAGCTTCTCCAAATGGATTTAAAATGTCACCACTACCAAAAAGCTCACAAGGCCACCTCGTCTCCATCTTCACACACCAATGTCAAATGAGAATTTGCAGCCTTCAGGCTGAGAAGATGATTCAGTGGGTAAGAGCACAGAAAAACAAGTCATGGCCCAGCATGACTGTAACCAAACACTGTGACTGGTGGAGACGATAGACTTCCTGGGACTTGCTAACTAGTCTGACTAGCTGAAGAGGCAAGCTCTTGGTTCAGTTAATAAGGTAGAGTGAGGTAGAGCTGATACCTGACATCCTCCTCTGGTCTCCACGGTGTTCCAGTATGTGCACAGTCACATTAACCACACACAGGCAATGCACGCAGACACATACATGCCCGCGCTCACACACACACAAACACACACATACACACACACACACACACACACACACACAGTCCGGGAGAATTTGTAATTTTCTCATTACCCTTTCTTAGTTACTTTAAAAACTTATTTCAAAGGGCCATAATGAAATACTATTGTAGAATAGGAACTCAAAGGACCAAAATTTGCCCCTGAACTGTGTGCTGGAATTAATAACATTATAAATATAAATATATCTAGTATCTTCTCCTTCTCTGAAAAATTTAGACCAAGTGGGAATCAATGTGCTTTTCTAGAAGAAGAGCCCCTCAATTCCACTGAACCATTACTCTGGTGGTTTTTGAGCTGTGAAATGGTAATCACCTACCACCGTTGAAAGCACAGTCACCATCACCTGCTGGCAGAAGGGGTCAAGGCAGGCAGGTATTTACCAATGGCTTCCTAACTCCACCTCTCATCACTGCAGAACAAGCAGCATGTTGTTATTAACACAAACAAAAAATCACATATCATTAAATTTTACCAATGAAGACTCGGGAGCCAGATGCTGGGGTAAAAATCTGCCACCTCAGAGTCAGAGAGAGAACCCAGCTGATTTTCCTATTCAGCTCACATCCTGAAGGAAAAGGCCTTTATACTTAGCCCATGTCTCATAAGGAAAAAAAAAAAAAAAAAAAAAAAAAAACAAAAAAAGCTAAAAACCAAAGAGCTGAAAAGGCAAAAAATCCAAAAGCTTGCTAGCTCCGCTGACGGCCCAGGAGGAAAAGCCCTGCTAGTTCACCCACCAGCTCAGGAAGAAAAAGCCAGAAGCTAAAAGCCAAAGAGCTCTTTCTTCTTCTCCATGCTATCTTAAATACCCTTCAACTAAAAGTCTTTCTTTACTACCTAACTACTGTCAGCTGATTTCTTACTCTGTCTCTTGACCTAGGATTAACTTTATTAAATCCTGTGCATGAGCTCTTGGATTAAAGGTGTGTGTGTGTGTGTGTGCTAGGGCCACTCCATAAGCATTTGTTTACAATAAACAGGAAGATCTTGGATCAAGTGTGTGTGTTAACTCTGAGTCACACTAAACAATAAACAGGTTTTTACAGCTCACAATCTCGGGGTTCCCAATGAGATCAAATATCCTCCAACAACAGCACCTGGTTAACTGTCCTTCTTTTCAATGCTGAGGTCCTGGAGTATGGGGAGGAAACTGCTCTAGCACAAACGAGTGTCAGCAAAGGGTGGGTGTCACCTCCAACACTGTACAGGACAGCATTGATGAACACATTAAAGAAAAGAACATCTGATGGACAAGAAGACAACTTTTTAGCAATATTGTAATTGTAATAGGGAAAACCATTATCTCAATGAACTAAGAAAAAAGAAACTCAGCTTTCCACAATACTCAAAAGGACAAATTCTATTCATATAAAAATTTAAATGTAAAATATCTTTACGAGGCCCTCTGTGGCAGGCTCCTGTCCTGTTTCCTGTTTTCTCCCTCTTCCAATGTCCATCCCTTTTGCCTTTCTGAATGAGGATTGAGCATCTTACTCAGGGTCTTCCTTCTTGCTCAGCTTCTTTAGGTGTACAGATTTTAGTATGTTTATCTTATATTATATGTCTAATATCCACTTATAAGTGAGTATATACCAGGTGTGTCTTTCTGTTTTTGCAACACTTCACTCAGGAGGGTCTTTTCTAGTTCCCACCATTTCCCTGCAAATTTCATGATTTCCTTGTTTTTAATTGCTGAGTAGTATTCCATTGTATAAATGTACCACAATTTATGTACTCATTTCCCCTCAGAGGGACATCTGGATTGTTTCCACATTCTGGCTATTATGAATTAAGCTGCTACAAACATGGTTGAGCAAATGACCTTGTTGTTTACTTGAGCATCTTTAGGATATAGTCCTAGGAGTGGTATAGCTGGATCTTGAGGTAGTACTATTCCTAATTGTCTGAGAAAGCACCAGATTGATTTCCAAAGTGGTTGTACAAGTTTACATTCCCACCAGCAATGAAGGAGGGTTCCCCTTTCTCCACATCCACTCCAGCATCTGTTGTCCCTTGAATTTTTGATCTTGGACATGAATATCTAAGCAGATGCTGAGACTCATAGCCAAACATTGGGCAGAGTGCATGGAATTTTATGTAAGAATGGAAAGATAGAAAGATCTGGTGGGGACTGGAGCTCCACAAGGAGAGCAACAGAACCAAAACATCTGGGCCCAGGGGTCTTTTAAGAGACTGACACGATAACCAAGGACATTCATGGAGATAAACTAGTATCCCTGCACAGATGTAACCCATGGCAGCTCAGTGTCCAAGTGGGTTCTCTAGTAAGGGGAACAGGAGCTGTCTCTGACATGAACTCAGTGGCTGGCTCTTTGATCACCTCCTTCTGATGGGGGGAGAGAGGCAGCCTTACCAGGCCACAGAGGAAGAGACCTGATAGGCTAGGGCCAGATAAAAGGGGAGGAGGACTTCCCCTATCCGTGGACTAGGGAAGGGGTACGGGAGGAGATGAGGAAGAGAGGGTGGGGTTGGGAGGGACAAAGGAGGGGGCTATAGCTGGGATACAAAGTGAATAAATTGTAATAAATAAAAAAATTATAAGGACAAAAATATTTTCATATCTGCTAAAATAAAGCATAGGAACAATGTTAACCCAAGAATTAGCATGTTTCTTTTAATTTAAAATGTAAATGTAATTAAAATTACATATTTATATATGACTAAGAATTATTTCATGAGCAAATAAGCATAAGCTTTTTTTTATAAGCAAATAAGCTTTTTCAAAAAGCCAAAAAAAGAGGAATTGCACAGTGCCCCACCCCTGAGCAAAGAGCTACAGGCAACTAAGAAGCAAACTGAGA
Source organism: Psammomys obesus (assembly GCF_907164565.1). Taxonomy (NCBI): domain Eukaryota; kingdom Metazoa; phylum Chordata; class Mammalia; order Rodentia; family Muridae; genus Psammomys; species Psammomys obesus. The sequence continues at coordinate 192,744 of NW_026590180.1, forward strand.
AGCAGTTTCTCTACAAATAAGACTCTAATTGGTTGTCCAATACCATGCAATCAGCTCTGAAATCATACACACACAAGTAATGCCTTAATAAACTCAACAAATTGCATTCATATATTTATGCCTACATATAAGAATAACAATAGAAAAGGAAGCCTTGGATTGAGAAGCAGCAAAGTAGGGGAAGGGGGACTGGAGAGGGTCTAAAAGGAAGAAAGAGATGGGGAGACATTATATAATTATATTTAATTCCAAAATATTGAAAAAAAAATAAGAGGCTGTAGAATGAAGAAGTGTTTTTAAACTTTGTTTTTGAGGAGTTAGTATTCAAAGTAACTGTCAAATACAGATGAATGACAAAACTATAATCTGTACTTGAGCAAATTTTGGATATATGCCTAGGAGTGGTACAGCTGGGACTTGAGGAAGTGCTATTCCTAATTGTCTGAGAAAGCGCCAGATAGATTTCCAAAGTGGTTGTACAAGTTTACATTCCCACCAGCAACGGAGGAGAGTTCCCCTTTCTCCACAACCTCTCCAGCATGTGTTGTCACTTGAGTTTTTTATTTTAGCCATTTTGATGGATGTAAGGTGAAATCTCAGGGTCGTTTTGATTTGCATTTCCCTGATGGTTAAGGATGTTGAGCATCTCTTTAAGTGTTTCTCTGCCATTCTATATTGCTCTACAGAGAATTCTCTGTTTAGTTCTGTACCCCATTTTTTAATTGGATTACTTGATTTATGCTTTATAACTTCTTTAGTTCTTTATATATGCTGGATATCAGCCCTCTGTCAGAAAAAGGGTTGGTGAAGATCTTTCTCAGTCTGTAGGCTGTCGTTTTGTTTTGATGACAATGTCTTTTGCTTTACAGAAGCTTTTCAGTTTCATGAGGTCCCATTTATTGATTGTTGCTCTTAGAGCCTGTGCTGCTGGTGTTCTGTTCAGGAAGTTGTCTCCTGTGCCAATGAGTTCTAGGGTATTCCCCACTTTTTCTTCTAACCGATTTAGAATATCTGGTTTTATGTTGAGGTCTTTGATCCACTTGGACTTTAGTTTTGTGCAGGGTGATAAATATGGATTTATTTTCAGTTTTCTGTGTGTAGACATCCAGGTGGACCATTTGTTGAAGATGCTGTCTTTTTTCCATTGAATGGTTTTGGCTTCTTTGCCAAAAATCAAGCATTCATAGGTATGTGGGTTTATTTCAAGGATATTTGCTCAACCATGTTTGTAGCAGCTTTATTTGTAATAGCCAGAATCTGGAAACAACTCAGATATCCATCAACGGAGGAATGGATACAGAAATTGTGGTATTTTTACACATTGGAATACTACTCAGGAATCAAAAACAAGGAAATCATGAAATGTGCAGGCAGATAGTGGGATCTAGAAAAGATCATTCTGAGTGAGGTATCCCAGAAGGAGAAAGACATACATGGTATATGATCACTTATGTAGACCTACAAGATATGATAAACATAATGAAATCTATACACCTAAAGAAGATAAACAAGAAAGAAGACCTGTGGTAAGATGATCAATCCTCACTTAGAAAGACAAATGGGATGTTCATTGGATGTAGGAGAAAACAAGTAACAGGACAGGAGCCTACCACAGAGGGCCTCTGAAAGACTCTACCTAGCAGTGTATCAAAGCAGATACTAAGACTCATAACCAAACCTTCCGCAGAGTGCAGGGAATCATATGAAAGAAGGGGGAGTAGTATGATGTGGAGAGCATAGGAGCTCCACAAGGACTAAATATATCTGGACATAGGGGTCTTTTCTGAGACTGATACTCCACCAAGGACCATGTATGGATAAAACCTAGAACCTCTGCTCGGATGTAGCCCATGGTAGCTCAGTATCCAAACGGGTACCCTAGTAAGGGGAACAGGGACTATTTCTGACATGAACTCAATGGCAGGCTCTTTGACCTCCCCATCCCCCGAGGGAGGAGCAGTCTTGTTAGGCCACAGAGGAGGACTTTGCAGCCAGTCCTGAAGATACCTGATAAAACAGGGTCAGATGAAAGGGGAGGAGGTCTCCCCTATCAGTGGACTTGGAAAGGGGCAGGGAGGAGATGAGGGAGGGAGGGTGGGATTGGGAGGGAATGAGGGAGTGGGATACAGCTGGGATACAGAGTTAATAAAATGTAACTAATAATGAAAATTTAAAAAAAAACTATAATCTGTACAGGCTGGGCAGCAGAGCCCCCAGGAAATGGCAGCCTGCTTTTCTCCAGCATCACTTTATTGCCTTGGGTCCACCCTCAGTGTTTCAGTTCCTAACAAATGACAAGCCAGTGCTCTTTCTTTTGTTACTCTTTATATTTCAATAGGAAAACCCAAGTCCTATTTTACTGTTATATAGCAATCCAAGGAATATTTGTTATTTTTAATGAACATATTTTAGAAAATATATTTTTTGAAGATTGATATTACATTCATATATATTCAGTGAGTTAAAAGGTCTGAATGGAAATTCTTGGGAAAAGTACTTGCTTTTAGTAAATGAAAAGCACACACAACACTATTTCCATACACTTTACATGTATTATGCATTTTATTTTAAAATCCTATGCAGTTAATTAAGGAACAGACCAAGGGGTACAAATCACTCTCAGTAGAAACATTATCTTCTGATCACTATACATTTATAGATGTGGGTGTCAAGAAAAAGAAAATTTTCAATAGTTTGTTAATACTTCTTGAATAGAACATTGGCTCATAGTGCTGATAGGAAATAATATTACAAAAGCATATTATACTTTCCCTATTCAATCCTCGTACTTTTAAAAGCTCTATTAGTGTCGTAACAGGATGTGCAGAACAAGTGCTTTGGTATGGTATTCATCACATAGAGGAAATCTAGTCTTTATCGTCCACTCTCCCAGTTTTCTTTTGCTGAAAGATTGTTGAATAAGTTTCAGCCTTTTACTAAGTTTACTTAACAAAATTCAAATTTGTATAATTCTGTTATTGCTCCATTTTTCATACCTATATGGCTAAAATGCCCCCTTTTCATTTCTGGTATAGTTTATAGACTAGTCCAAAATTACACTTTGATGCTTTTTAAATTTTAAAAATGTTATTTTGCTTTATGAAATGTGTATGAGAGCACACAGTGAAAATGTCAGGATTTCTCAGGCCTCTGTTTTTAGACTCTCAGGAGTAATATATTGTAGATTTTACAAATTCAAATGCAGAAATGAATTATTACAGTTGTTTTGGCATGTGATTTTGAACAATGAAAGGTGATATTTTAAAACTATCATAAACATTATCAGCTGAATAGAATATGAATCACTTATGTTTCCTATTTTTCTAGCTGCTGAAAGTATGAAAATTGACTCTCTCTCTCTGCATATGGGTATATGTAGATCAAAAAGGAATGAAAACAAAGACTGTCTATTCTACAATGCACATATTTTTTTTCCACAGGTTAATTTTATTTTGAATTTATACTGGAGGTTCATAACTCTGGTCCCCTTTCCTAGGTATTAATACATCTGTAGAAAAAAACAGAACACACATAGGCAACCAGACAGCAACTAGGCAGGCATGAGAGGCCCTCAGTGAATATGATTTGGGGGAATATTGTATCCTCAGAAAGGAATGACTGTTTCCACACACAAGTTCATGAAAAAAAACACACATATGCAGCTTTGCCATATGACAGCAGGATTCAATACCATATGGTGGATATAGAAGACACAAATGACAGCCCATTGTTCCTGAGGATAATGAACAAGCAAGAAGGTCTCCAGGAGGATGAAGCTCTTTAACTGAGTCTTGAAAAATCAATTACTGCTATATGGTAAATCTACTCACGTAATAGGGTCCATTGTCCCCAATGACTTAAAATACTGAAACTTTGAGTATGTGAAGAAAAAATAATGAGCAGCAGGATATGGCTGTTGTCTACAAGTGTATTATAAAGATGACATCATAAGTATATCATAAAAATATCAAGGTCAGTAAGAACGAAGGCTGGGGGTAGGGATCCCCCTGTGACAGATCAGGGGCCATCAGTGAGAGAAATTTTTGACTTTAAGTTGTGGAAACCCTATTCATAGTTGTGTCCTGCAAGGATAACATTATAAACAATTCTGAACCAAAAACAAAAACTTTGTTTGAAGACGCCATAATAAAACTAATATTCTGTATGCTAATTGAATTTTAAGCATAATTAATTAAACATCTGTAAAGAAAACATTGTGGAATATGGACTGGATGCCGGATTGGAGCCAGGTGGTTGTAGGTAGGTATTTATATGATGATCCAAGTGAGAACATTAGAGAGCAACCTAAGACAAATGGAATGAAGTGATGGAGAAACAAGTGGACTATATATGCTAAACAGAAAAATCCATGGAGCTGTTTTGAAGATGAAACTCTTATCAGGAAGATATTTTCTGGGGCTTTGGTTCTAATGTAGGAGGTAAAATAAAAATACAGGATAGAAATACAGAACAAGTGAGACAAAATGTAGTGTTGAGTATGTACATGGTCTTCCAGACCACATCCCACTCATTAACTCTCAGGAAAACTCACAGTGCTCAGCATGGAATTAGATGTAGTCACCAGAAAAATCTAACATAATCAGAGGAATCAAAGAAAAAAAAATCAACAAAAGGAGAAGGCTCAAGCTTTCAAGCTCCCAAGTTGACAATGTCAATAGGATATGCTCAGCTCTTCCAGTAAAGGGCTGGGTAATGTGTGAAAAGCTCTTCTCCCAGTGAGGCTCATCAGAAACTCAATAACACAGGCTTTCTCTAAACCCTGTCATATAGACTGGCCTTCTAGCACAGAGTTCCCTCATAGAAGAAAAACCATTATTCAGTTTATGGTTGAGCCTGAAAAACTATTCCCCAAACGTGTATGTTGAAAGCTTAGTACCCAGTGCAGAAGCATTCACAATGACAGTGACTGAATCATGAAGGTCACAGCCGAATCAATAGATTAACCTCCTCACAGTCATGACTCAATTGGCCATTAGAAGAAGTAGAGTCAGGTTTTATGTTGTGGTCTTTGATCCACTTGGACTTTAGTTTTGTGCAGGGTGATAAATATGGATCTATTTGCATTTTTTAGCATGTAGACATCCAGTTAGACCAGCACCATTTGTTGAAGATGCTGTCTTTTTTCCATTGTATTGTTTTGGCTTCTTTGTCAAAACTGAAGTATCTGTAGGTGTGTGGGTTTATTCCTGTGTCTTCTATTCGATTACATTGATCCACCATTCTGTTTCTGTGCTAGTACCATGCAGTGTTTATTACTATTGTTCCACTCCATAATACAGCTTGAGATCAGGGATGCAGATACCTCCAGATGATATGTTGTTGTATAGGATCGTTTTGTAGATTCTGGGTCTTTTGTTTCTCCATATGAAGTCGAAGTCGAGAATTTTTTTCCAATGTCTGTAAAGAATTGTGTTGGTATTTTTATGGGAATTACATTGAATCTGTAGATTGCTTTTGGCATGATGGCCATTTTCACTATGTTAATCCTACTGATCCATGATCATGAGATATCTTAGCAAGACCTGGAGAGGACAGGAGCTCCATAAGGAGAACAACATAACCAAAAAATCTGGGCACAGGGATCTTTTCTGAGACTGATAACTCCAAACAAGTATCATTCATGGATATAACTTAGAATACCTGCACAGATGTAGCCCATGGCAGCTCAGTCTCCAAGAGGGTTCCCTAGTAAGGGGAATAGGGACTGTCTCTGACATGAACTCAGTGGCTGGTTCTTTGATCACCTCCCCCTAAGAGGGAGCAGCCTTGCCAGGCCACAGAAGAGGACAATGCAGCCAGTCCTGATTTCTTCTTTCTTTTCCCTTCCCTCTCTCCTCCCTTACTCATCTATAATAAGACTGGCAACACTGTCCCACCATGCATACTACACAAGGATGCTTTGCACAGGCTCAGAAACAGTGCAGTCAAATACAGAGGGGATGAGACATCTGACATCAACAGTGAAAATAATACTTTTCTCCTTATAAATTTATTTTCTCAAGTGTTTTTTTCATAATGATGGGAAGCTTTCTAATATATTCAACACGAAGCATGTTATGTGAAGAAACAGTCACAGCTCAATGATCTACGCTTAGCATTTGGAAAGCTTCATACTTGAATAGTAAGTTATTTACTATCCAAATTACCAGGTGCTAACCAAAGACCAGCCTTGCTCATGAGCCTTTGAGAGCCATGATCTCAGGACCATTATGCCAATTCCTGTACAGTGGGAGAAAAAAATAACGGTTTGATAGTTTTGTGCTCCCATGGCATGAAGTAAATTGATAAATCAAAAATGACAGTGAAGATTTTAAAAGAACAATGGTGAATCCTCAGCCTGGTATGAGAGATTATAAAAGTTGCCATTGGAAACAGGATACAGTCAAAGGGAAGGATTAGATGCTGACCACGGCCCTGAATCTACTGAGCTAAGGTGACCTGGCACATCTGGGTGCTATTCCACAGCACTGAGGCGCGAGTGCCTGTGCATGGGCTGAAAAGGCCATCACAGAGGCAGCCCTGCAAACCCTTGTCTGCAGGAAAGAATTCCTCACATTTTCAATTGAAGTATAATGATGATGATTGTGTAATTGCTCACCTCTTCCATGATTTAACCAGAAAATACTTTGTGTATTTAAGACCATGGTACAGGCTAACAGGCTACAGTCAGTGGCACTTTCATGCATCATATTTGCTCAGTTCCTTTTTATATATAAAGGAAGACAGTAAGTACTCTAATAGCCACAGAATGAAAAAGACCTTTGATTCTTTTCATTTACCATTGAATTAGAATCACAAAAAATAACACAGTAATTATAAGTGTATTGTTGTGTAAGACAGAAAGCAATAGTGCCTTGTTCTTCCTTGACATAATCAAAGCTCTTACTGGGAGTAAAAATCAGAATATTTGGTTTAACATTGAAGTTGCTTATTTTAAAAAGTTTCAGGACAGATGTAATTCACAACTCATTGCAACTACAGCAAATATGCTGAAGAAGAACCGGTACCTGAGACCATCGCAGCACTGCCCTGCTTTCCCCCTCATTGCAAGCCTTACCCCAGCTCAGCTGAAGACCTCCCTTAATGTACTGCACAGAACACAGTCATCACAAGTGAGATTGCCATCATAATTAGAGTCCAGTCAGTGTCACTGTCTTTTAGAGCCTGACTACTGGAGGCATAGAACAATGGGAAAGATGATGGAGCTGTGCCCCCAAATGCCTGGAGGATGTCTGTAAGGAACTACTCCATCTGCCATGGGGTCTCAAAGAGAATCCAGGCATTCTTTGGAGAACCATATTCTTTACAATTTCTGCATTCTTTTTGGGGGTTGGAGAAGGTGACATTGAGGCCACAGTAACACAAGTAGTATTATACAAATGGTTTCTATGCCTTGTGAGTCTGCATATTTTAGAACTGCTGGTTGTTAGACTCACTCTGTATCTGTCTTCCCATTCATGACAGAATCACAGCTATATATTGAGGAGACAGTATTAAGTAGAAGACTTTTGGATCTTCAGTGTTGTTTGATTCATGGTCATCCTTAACTGTGTAAAACTTTGAGATTCTGAGTAAGTTTCTCTACAGCACACATAGTCAGACATGCTCCAAAATTTTGCTTCTCTTTAGAGACTGTAGTCCTTAAATATACTCTCCAGTGGGTCCAGTGGCTTTCTGTGTCTATGGGAGTGCTAAGTTCCTATAAACTCTCAGAAGATATTAATACAAAAACGTGAAGGGTATCACTTTTTTAATATTTAATTTTTATTTTTAATTTATTTTAAAATTTATTATAATTTTTCAATTTGTAGCCCAGCTTTAGCCCCCTCTCTAATTCTCTCCAATGATGCCCTCCCTCTTCTCCTCCCATGCCCCTCCCCTAGTCCACTGATAAAGGAGGTCCTCCTCCCCTTCCCTCTGATCCTAGCCTATCAGGTCTCATTAGGACTGTCTGCATAGTCTTCCTCTATGGTCTGGTAAGGCTGCCTCCCCTCAGGGGGAGGTGATCAAAGAGCAGGCCACTGAGTTCATGTCAGAGACAGCCCCTGTTCCCACTTGAAACCCACTTGGACACTGAGCTGCCATGGGCTACATCTGTGCAGGTGTTCTAGGTTATATCCATGAATGATACTTGGTTGGAGTATGAGTCTCAGAAAAGACCCCTGTGCCCAGATTTTTTAGTTCTGTTGCTCTCCTTCTAGAGCTCCTGATCCCTCTACAATGCTTAACAAATACTGAAACTGAAGCTGAAGAAATGTGTCTTGAGAGAAGAGAAAGCTGGGAGAGTGAGTGTTCCTTCCCATAAGTGACATTTAGAAGAACAAGATATTTCTGAGAAGCCCCTCCAGAATGCATTAGAAGGCTGTCAGACATCACATCCCTTTGTGAAAATAGTTTAAAACCTTTAGGGCCATTACATAAATATCTACTGCCACTCTAAGTTTTAGATGTATAAATAAGTATGTTCTTTAAAAATGCCAAAAACCGCTAGTGTCAAGAATCAAAATATTTTATGGTTAGCAGTCTGGGGAGATAAAATTCTACAATTCTTTGCTAATTAGAAATAGTGGTTATGAGGAGTTGAACCATGAAATGAGTGAACAGTAAGTGCTTGGAGAGAAGCAGGCTTACTGAAATGAAAAACATTTATAATAGTTATGGTGACATTCTGCTGAATTGAGGAAAAGAATTATAAAATCAGAGAAATGTTAAAATGCAAAAAAAAAAAACCATCCAAATGACAACAACCCTAAGAATTAAACAATACTAAAGTCATAACCTCAGCACTTACTCATAATTACCCTTCTCATACATTATCACCACACACTGACTTCTGTCTTCAACTTGACAATTTAATGGACTAAAATAGATGATGTGTAAATAAAATATCCTAGTTTATACAAAATAAGAGTAATTAACCAGTTCACGTGGTGTCCTCTAGGGGCTTGTAAAGGACGCTTGGATCCTACCATTTCATTGTGCATAAACGAGGGCATTCTGGAAGTCTTTGAAATAAGCTGAAGCTTTGCATCTCAAGAGACGTCAATGAACTCATGTGTACTAAGAGTAGGACTTTCTAACTTGTAGTACATGGTGACGTTCAGACATAGTTCAGGGGACTGGGTGTGAGGAAAGTATGCTCACTGCTTAGGTGGCTGCGTTTGTTCTTGCCTCCTCAGCTTGGCAACACATATACACAGGTCTATTGGCAGAGAAGCCCTTCTGATCTTGCTGGAGATTATGCTGTCAGTATTATTTGGCATGAACACACACATTTATCAGCTGTACTCCATCCTGCACTAGAAAAACCAGTCTTGTCTTTACTGAGTCATCTGTTCCCTTGTTTACAGCACAATATTTTTTTGTTTTTTATTACATTTTTCTTTTTTATATTAATAATAGTTTATTTACTTTGTATCCCAGATGTAGCCCCCTTCCTCATTCCCTCCAATCCCACCTTCCCTCCCTCCCTCATCTCCTCCTGCCCCTCTCTAAGTCCACTGATAGGGGAGGTCCTCCATCCCTTCGAGGACTGGCTGCAATATCCTCCTCTGTGTCCTAGCAAGGCTGCACCTCCCTGGGGGGGGAGGGGCAGGTCAAAGAGCCAGCCACTGTGTTCATGTCAGAGACAGTCCCTGTTCTCCTTACAAGAAATCCATTTGGAATATGAGCTGCCATGGGCTCTATCCGAGCAGGTGTTCTAGGTTATATCCATGTATGGTCCCTGGTTGGAGAATCAATCTCATAAAAGACCCCTGTGCCCAGATATATTTGGTCCTTGTGAAGCTCCTGTCTTATCCAGATCATACTAACTCCCCCTTTTTCATATGATTTCCTGCACTCTGCCCAAGTTTTGGTTATGAGTCTCAGCATCTGCTTTGATACACTGCTATGTAGAGTCTTTCAGAGTCCCTCTGTGCTAGGCTCCCATCCTGTTACTTGTTTTCTCTTACTTCCAATGTCCATCCCATTTGTCTTTCTAAGTGAAGATTGATCATCTTACTCCGGGTCCTACTTCTTAGCTTCTTTAGGTATAAAGATTTTAGTATGTTTATCCTATCTTATAGATCTATTATCTACTTATAAGTGAGTATATACCATGTGTGTCTTTCTCTCCTGGGATACCTCACTGAGCATGATCTTTTCTAGATCCCATCATTTGCCTGCAAATTTCATAATTTCCTTGTTTTTAATTGCTGAGTAGTGTTCCATTGTGTTAATGTACCACAATTTCTGTACCCATTCCTCCACTGAGGGATATCTAGCTTGTTTCCAGGTTCTGGCTATTATGAATAAAGCTGCTATAAACATGGTTGAGCAAATGTCCTTGTTGCATATTTGAGCATCTTTTGGATATATGCCTAGGTGTGGTATAGCTGGGTCTTGAGGAAGCACTCTTCCTAATTGTCTGAGAAAGTGCTAGATTGATTTCCAAAGTGGTTGTACAAGTTTACATTCCAACCAGCAATGGAGGAGGGTTCCCCTTTATCCATATCCTCTCCAGCATGTGTTGTCACTTTAGTTTTTGATCTTAGCCATTCTGATGGGCATAAGGTGAAATCTCAGAGTCATTTTTACTAAAACTAGTAATAGCATACTTTCAAGAAAACTGGCATATTAATTTAATAAACTGAAAACATTGTGAATGATGCATTTGGAACATGGGAATCTCAGTTCCTGAACCTTGAGAGATGGCTCAGCAGTGAAAAGAACTCACTGTTCTTTCAGAAAGGCCAAATTCAGTCCCCAGCATACACAGGACAGGTGACAGCTACCCATAACTCAAGTCCTAGGTGATCTGACAACTTCTTCTGGCCTCCACAGGCACATGTATACACTCCACAGGTATACATGTGGCATACCTACACACACACACACACACACACACACACACACACACACACACACACACACTTTCTTTAAAACAGCAGAAAGCTGAATCCATCACTGAAATATGCCCCAGAAGTTTATTAAAAATGAAAACTCTCATAAACTGGAATTTATTTGCTATGTGTATTTCTATGTGCTCTGTGGAATTTAAAATAAACCTCATCCTTGAAGCGTCTTTACTCATAGTTTTATGGACTTGGGCTGCTGGCTGCCTCCCTGTGGACAGTCGCCCATTCTCCAGAATCTAGAATGATGCTGTTTGGTTTCCAACTCACTCTGATTTCCTCAGGGTGAGATGGATGACTTTCCCCCATTATATACTTGTCACTACTTGACTCTCCTGTACCGTGAGCATGAAAATGGTAAAAACCACTGAACAGGTAAATTGAAAATGGAAGGAGACCTGCCTGGAAAGTGATGAAGTAGTAATTATATTAGAGAACATACGCAGTTTCAAGATGGTGCCGGAAAATTCTCTTCTCTAAACATTTTTCTGTATCAGTTTATGTCTTTTGACTTAAGCTAGCAGAAGCGAAATGAAAATGTATGGAAATCCAGGAAGGCCCTCTTATGCTAATGAATGCTTTGTACCCAATTCTACAGGAAGCTAATTGCTTCAGTTTTGATTGCTTATCCTTCAAAAGCTACTGTCACATTTTGTACCATTTCCTCTCCTTTTCTCTGTCACTGTTATCTTGCCCCACATCCTGAACCAAACCTAAAGCCATCTACAGCTCCAGTGATCACTTTTGTATTTTCCACATTGTTCTCTTATTATATGTGGATCTGTTCCTCTGTCCAGAGGAAATTCTAGTCAGGGTCACCCATAGGTCAAGACGCTCTGTGGGAAGATTCCCTTTTGAAACGGTGACATCATCCTTCTAACTTTTCCTTAGATCCAGTGTTACTATCCTTCTCTGGTCTGTGGTTGCCATTCCACCTCTCCATCTTTAGTGTTTCTTCACCAATAAACGTCAACATCTTAAAAGATTTGACATCTCCATGTTTCCTCACCTGTATAGTTTACTATCGTTATCACACCTCTTTAACTATACCCTGAATTTGAAATGTCTCAAACCAGCATTGTCATGAGAACAGTGACTGCCAGACATACCTTCACTTCTGCCTTCCTTATTTCTACTCACATTCAAGTTATTTTTATTCATTTTCCATAGTCACAGCTATCAGCCCCTAACAATCATGATCTCCTACTTTCTTCCTACATGCAATAATCCATTTCTCCACTTTCTCAGGGTACGACCATTCTTCATAGAAGGGCTGTGGTGTTCCACCGTATTGCACAGCATCCTCAAGATACGTTTTGTAGGTGGGTTAGCAACCGTACCACCAAGTTTCTCAGAGAACAGCATGCACAGCTTCAGAGGTTGTCAACATCCTCTTCCTCCCTCATCATCAGCATTCAGATGACCATCCAGTACACATGGCCTTGCTTATGGAATACCTCCTGCATATATTCATTTCCTCAGCCCATCCATGGCGGAGTCTATTATTACCTTTACATTGGACAAGGAATCTAGTTTTTGATTTTTTTTTTCTTTCAGTCTAGGCCTCCAGGTTCTGTATCAGTGCAATCTATATAAACACAGTTCAACGGCTAAAAATTTGTGGGGCATTCACTCTGTAGATGAGGAACAAACTACCTGGTTCCAGACCCTCTGGATCTCCCCCAGAACAAGAACTTGCTGACATTTCTGTGTCCCAAATCTGTCAGGCTCTCTCCCACATTCCTTCCTCCTCCCAGGATAGTCTTGCTCCATCCTCACCCTTCACCCATGGTCAAACCGAAGCTTGGTGGTATGTGTTCCCCCTATAATAAGGGTGAGCTTCATGGTGATTGCAGATTGCACAGGTTTGGATCTTTTTTTGTTTGTTTTGTTTTGTTTTGTTTGTTTTTTATTTTTTATTAATTACAGTTTATTCACTTTGTATCCCCCCATAAGCTCCTCCCTCCTCTCCTCCCAGCCCCACCCTCCCTTCCCCTTCTTCTCGATTGCCCCTCCCAAGTCCACTGATAGGGGAGGTCCTCCTCTCCTTCCTTCTGATCTTAGTCTATCAGATCCCATCAGGAATGGCTGCATTGTCATCTTCTGTGACCTGGTAGGGCTGCTCTCCCCTCAGGGGGAGGTGATCAAAGAACAGGCCTTTCAGATTATGTCAGAGGCAGTCCCTCTTCCCATTACTATGGAACCCACTTGGATACTACGCTGTCATGGACTACATCTGTGCAGGGGTTCTAGGTTATCTCCATGCATGTACCTTGGTTGGAATATGAGTCCCTGGAGAGACCCCTGTGTTCATATTTTCTGGTTCTGTTGCTCTCCTTGTGGGGTTCCTGTCCTCTCCAGATCTTACTACTTCCCACTTCTTACTTAAGATTCCATGCACTTTGCCCATCAGTTGGCCTTACTCTGCAATGAAAAATAAGGAAATCATGAAATTTGCAGGTAAATGGTGGAACTTGGAAAGGATCATCCTGAGTGAGCTGTCCTAGAAGCAGAAAGACACACACGGTATATACTCACTCATATAGACATATAACATAGGATAAACCTATTAAAACCCTGAACATCTAAAGAAACTAATCAAGAGAGCCGACCCTGACTAAAATGCTCAATCCCCATCCGGAAAGGCAAAGAGGATAGACATCAGAAGAAGAAGAAAACAGGAAACAACCTAGGAACCTGCCACAGAGGGCCTCTGAAAGGCTCTGCCCTACAGACTATCAAAGCAGACACTGAGACTTAAGGTTTGAATCTTAAATGTCTCCTTAGTGCCTATGTGTTCGGGCTTCATTACTGTTGAGAACTGGTGACAATTTGGGAAAACAAAGCCTTGTAGAATGAAGTCATTGGGAGTTAGCCCTTGAAGAGAATATTGGAACCCAGTCCTTCTAGTTTTTTTCTCTTTCCTTCTTGGCTCTATGAGGTAGAGTACCTTTCTGTTGTTCATTCTCACTGTGGGACACCAGGCCGGAAGCCACAGAACCAGGGGATCCTTGATGGACCAAGACAAACCTTTCTTCATATGAATTATTTCAAGACCTATGCCCAATAAAAGAAAGCTAATAATCAGGAGTTATATCTTCAATAAATAAAGCAATGTCTTGTTTACTAGTAAATCCCTAACATCCAGAACAAAATTTAACATCTAATAGATGCTTTATAAATTACTTTTGTTGATTATGCTGTGCCCTTTCTTTAGAGTCCTAGACAAGTACTTTTAAATTAAACAAATAAAAATGTTAATAAGATTATTAAAAAACACATTATTAAAAATACATTATTCACATGTATCAAAGAGTCTCCTCATAAGAGAGTGAATTCCAGAATAGCTTTAAAAATTAAAATATATGTGTGTTGTACATGAGTGCGTGCATGTTTATGTGTTCATGTATGCATGTGTGTGTATGTGTGCCCATGTGTGTGTACAAGCTGGGTGTGTATATGTGTATCTTGTTGGCTTTATTTTGCTTTGTATTAACATTTGAAACAGGGTCTCATGTAGCTTTGGCTGACCTCAAACTTACTTGGAAACTCAGGATAGCCTTGAACTCCTAATACTTTGTCCTCTCTCTCCCAGGTGCTGGGATTACAAGCATACACCACCATGCCTAGCTTTAACCTACCTTTCTGAAGGTTAGTGCTTATTACCTCCAATTTCAGATTTGCGATGACAAGTTATTTTGCTCCTGCAGAGAATTGTTTGACAGCATTTCTGAAGAAGATAAAGTGGTATATTTTATACTTCAAAATGTGTTTCTTATTGAAATCCATGTGATTAAATATCCCTGAGGGAGCAGTAACTAGATTCATCAGTGGTGAAACTCATCATTTAGAAATGCTGTGGATTTTAATATGTGCTTATTGTAGACAGCGACAGCTAACGTTAAGATGGCAAAAAACCAAAGCTTCTTTGTTTTATTTTCCCCTTTCCAGGAAGAAGTGTTTCCACCTCATGACACCGCCTCCTTCACAAACTGTGCCTGGCATCTACAAATGACCGAATATAAAATTACAACTTTACCCAATACCAAATTTTAATAGGCAAATAATGTTTCTAATTTCAAATGTAATAAAAACATTTGTGAACTCTAAGTGCTTTCTTTATTCACAGCTCATTGGAAATTGTTTTAGAACTGCAGGTTTGAGAATCAAAACTTAGTCTTACAATATGCTATTTAAGAATTTATACTGTCACATTTTATTTGACATCAGTATTTTATGTAATGAATGTAATGATTGTCCACTGGGTAAGGGATCTGAGCTTGCAATCACCCTGGCTGCCATAATGTGCAGTGAAGACAATCCAGCACACAGTCTGCAACTACGTGTTCAGGGATGGAGTTGACCTAGGGGCAGTTGTGACTATTGCTCACAACTCAGACATGTCATAGACTTGCTAGAAATAGTAGCTCCCAAAATATACCACGTGGCCTGGCACTGTGTTACACTGGGATGATGACAAAGTTATTTAGAAATTCACAGAAGGTTGAGATGATTCAGGAGCAACCATAAAAAGGAAAGTTTTGGTGCAGGTCTCCAAGAATGAGAAAAAGTCTATTTCAGGCTCCTTTTTTGGGGCTATGATAGCAATTGGAGCACAAAGCAGGGAATAAAGAATCATGAGAGGGAATCTCATAGAAGCAGCTTCATGACATTTTCATAGTTTTATAGAAGAAAAAATCATAAATCAAGACAAGTTTAAAATACTTTGGTGGGTAGACTAGGGAACTGGTTACAGCAAGACAGGAGAGCTTCTCTATAGGCCCAAGAAGCTATCTAATGACATTCTTAACTTTCAGTTTGGTAGGAGCTAGTGTTCTGCTAAGCTAATCAATTTCAAAAGGTTGTTTTTTAACCTATTGGTGACATGACACAGAACTAGTGAAGGAAGAGCTGGGGTGCAGAGGGCTAGAATAGCCCGAGATAAGGTAATTAGCCTTTTGACTTGAAACAGTCCAGTCTCTCCACAGTGCTCCTCACCCAGTCTCAGCAGAAATCGCTTCTTTTCAGGAATTTTCATTCACAGAATCAAACTAAGGTCATCAGGCTTGGCACCAAGGCTCTCCATTACTGAACCATCTCATCTGCTATTATTTGTTGTTTCTCTGTGTTGACAATTAAAATCATTTTATCTTATAATTGCTCTACAGTGCAATCACACACTTTCCTGGCTAAGTAAGTGTAATTATGGTGAAAATATTTGGGAGCATAACCACTGAGATTTGTTTGTGTATATTAATTTTTAGTTTTTTTAAAAATTCATTTTGAATTTTTCTTCCAAATAATACCAAGACTCCTATTAAAGCATTCTACTTGCACATGTCATCTATAACTTTAAAATGTTAGCAACTGGAAGATTAAAGGAGAATTTTTTATTTATATCAAGGCCCTCTCCTTATTTCCAAGCATATGTGATTATATTTAAAGGTATTAGGTGAGGCTCTGAGTGTGGGCTGCCTTTTCAGACTTAGTGCCACTGAATCTACTGTGTTGTTCTCCTTTATTCATATTGATCTTAATAGTTACTGGGATTTTCACAAGAGCTATTGGTTGATAAAATAAAAATATAAAATCTGGGATAAGCACTTTTCTTTTAATATTCTCTAAATTGTAATATACCTGAATCTATGAACATTTCTGTTTGGGTTATTTTATTAGTATCACTGCAATATTAATGAAATTGAATAAAGATTGAGAGGTAAAAAAGCAATTTTCTGCAGGGAATGTTTATATATACAAATAACACCCAGGAGAATCAGCAGAAAGACAAACATAGGTGGTGAGTACCTTGTGGCTATAAAGATCAAAACACAGACGTCAGAGTAGAAAACACATTAAGATAGTATTTGTGTAAACATTTGATGGTCATACAGGCAGGACTTATTCTGGGTACACCTGCTAATCAGAGCATTTTATTTTTATTTTAGCTTATTTTAAATTAGCATACAGAGTAATAGGTTTCATTATAAAATTTCCATGCAAAATTGACTTTTGAGAGCATAATTTTAAATGTCAACTAAGGGAAGCAAAGGACTAAATAAGTGCTGCATCGCTTGAGTTCTTCTGTTAGATCCACCCTTCCTAAAGTGAAATATTTACTACACTTCAACAGACTCCAGAAACACTTGAGAGAATTAGACAATTTGCAAAATTTATGTGAGGGCAAAAATGGCTCATATTAATAGGCTAACTATGAGAAAAATCAAGGCTTATCCTGTCACTTAAATATATTTTAGAAGTCAAAGACCAGCATTCTTTTTTTAAATTTTTATTTTTTTTTCTGATTAGCTACATTTTATTAACTCTGTATCCCAGCTGTATTCCACTCCCTCATTCCCTCCCAATCCCACCCTTCTTCCCTCATCTCCACCCTGCCCCATTCCAAATCCACTGATGGGGGGGACCTCCTCCCCATTCATCCAATCCTGTTTTATCAGGTATCTTCAGGACTGGCTGCAAAGTCCTCCTCTGTGGCCTAACAGGACTGCTCCTCCCTTGGGAGGTGGGGAGGTCAAAGAGCCAGTCATTGAGTTTCTGTTAGAAATAGTCCCTGTTCCCCTCACTATGGGAAACCAATTGGTTACTGAGCTACCACGGGCTAGATCCGAGCAGAGGTTCTAGGTTAGCTCCATACATGGTCCTTGGTTGAATGTCAGTCTCAGAAAAGACCCTGTGCCCAGATATATTTGGTCCTTGTGGGGCTCCTATCTTTTCCTCATCATACTAACTCCCCTTCTTTCGTATGATTCCCTGTACTCTGCCGAAGATTTGTTTATGAGTTTTAGTGTCTGCTTTGAAACACTGCTAGGTAGAGTCTTTCAGATGCCCTCAGTAGACTCCTGTCATACGTTCAATGCACATCCCATCTGTCTTTCTAAAGGAGGATTGGTCATCTTATCCCATGTCCGCTCTCTTGATTATCTTTTTTAGGTGTATAGATTTCATTATGTTTATCATATCTTATAGGTCTATATAAGTGAGTATATACCATGTTTGTCTTTCTCCTTCTGGGATATTTCACTCAGGATGATCTTTTCTAGGTCCCACCATTTGCCTGCAAATTTCATGATTTCCTCCTTTTTGATTGCTGAGTAGTATTCCATTGTGTAAAAATACCACAATTTCTGTACCCACTCCTCCACTGATGGACATCTGGGTTGTTTCCAGGTTCTGGCTATTACAAATACAGTTGCTATAAACATGGTTGAGCAAATATCCCTTTTGTGTACTTGAGCAAACTTTGGGTATATGCCTAGCAGTGGTATAGCTGGGTCTTGAGGAAGCACTATTCCTAATTGTCTGAGAAAGTGCCAGATTGACTTCCAAAGTGGTTGTACCAGTTTACATTACCACCAGCAGTGGAGGAGGGTTCCCCTTTCTCCACAACCTCTCCAGCATGTGTTGTCACTTGAGTTTTTCATCTTGGCCATTCTGATGGGTGTAAGGTGAAATCTCAGGGTTGTTTTGATTTGCATTTCCCTAATGGCTAATGAGGTTGAGCATTTCTTTAAGCGTTTCTCTGCCATTCGATATTCCTCTACAGAGAATTCTCTGTTTAGCTCTGTTCCCCATTTTTTAATTGGATTACTTGGTTTGCTGCTTTTCAGCTTCTTTAGTTCTTTGTATATACTGGATATTAGGCCTTTGTCAGATAAAGGGTTAGTGAAGATTCTTTCCCAATCTGTAGGCAGGTGTTTTGTTTTGATGACAGTGTCCTTTGCTTTACAGAAGATTTTCAGTTTCATGAGGTCCCATTTATTGATTGTTGCTCTTAGAGCCTGTGCTGTTGGTGTTCTGTTCAGGAAGTTTTCTCCTGTTCCAATGAGTTCTAGGCTGTTCCCCACTTTTTCTTCTAACAAATTTAGAGTATCCGGTTTTATGTTGAGGTTTTTGATCCACTTAGACTTTAGTTTTGTGCAGGGTGATAAATAATGAATCTATTTTCATTTTTCTGCATGTGGACATCCAGTTGGACCAGCACCATTTGTTGAAGATGCTATCTTTTTTCCATTGAATGGTTTTGGCTTACTTGTCAAAAATCGAGTATTGATAGGTGTGTGGGTTTATTTCTGGGTCTTCTATTCGGTTCTATTGATCCTCCTTTCTGTTTTTATGCCAATACCATGCAGTTTTTATTACTATTGCTCTGTAGTACAGCTTGAGATCTCCAGATGATCTGTTGTTGTACAGGATTGTTTTGGAGATCCTGGGTTTCTCATTTCTCCATATGAAGCTGAGAATCTTATTTCAAGGAAAGACCAGCATTCTTTAAGATGGAAAAAGGGGTCCAATATAAGAGCTTTTAACCAGCCTGGTAGAATTTTCATAGAAATCTCATGATAAGAGAATGTAAGGGTGGCAGCCACAAAGGGAACTTATCTCCCAGAAAGAGCATTTCAGGCTGTTTTTTTTTTTTTTATTAATTACACTTTATTCACTTTGTATCCCCCCATAAACCCCTCCTACCTCCCCTCCCAATTCCACCCTCCCTCCCCATTCTTCATGCATGCCCCACCCCAAGTCCACTGATAGGGGAGGTCCTCTTCTCCTTCCTTCTGATCTTAGTCTATCAGATCACATCCGGAGTGGCTGCATTGTCATCTTCTGGGGCCTGGTAAGGCTGCTCTCCCCTCAGGAGGAGGTGATCAAAGAGCAGGCCAATCAGATTGTGTCGGAGGCAGTCCCTCTTCCCATTACTATGTAACCCACTTAGACACTAAACTGCCATAGATTACATCTGTGCAGGGGTTCTAGGTTATCTCCATGCATGGTACTTGGTTGGAGTATGGGTCTCTGGGAAGACCCCTGTGTTCAAATCTTCTGGTTCTGTTGCTCTCCTTGTGAGGTTCCTGTCCTCTCCATAACCTACTATTTCCCACTTCTTACATAAGATTCCATGCACTTTGCCCAACAGTTGGCCATAATTCTCAGTATCTGCTTTGATAGTCTGCAGGGCAGAGCCTTTCAGAGACCCTCTGTGGCAGGTTCCTAGCTTGTTCTCTGTTTTCTTCTTCTTCTGATGTCCTTCCTCTTTGCCTGTCGAGATGGGGATTGAACATTTTAGTCAGGGTCCTCTCTCTTGATTAGTTTCTTTAGATGTACAGATTTTAGTAGTTTTATCCTATATTACATGTCTATATGAGTGAGTATATACCGTGTGTGTCTTTCTGCTTCTGGGAAAACTCACTCAGGATGATCCTTTCCCACCATTTACCTGTAAATTTCATGATTTCCTTATTTTTCATTGCTGAGTAATATTCCATTGTATAGATGTACCACAATTTCTGCATCCATTCTTCAGTTGAGGGGCATCTGGGCTGTTTCCAGCTGCTACAATCATTGTTGAGCAAATGTCCTTATTGTGTACTTGAGCCTCTTTTGGATATATGCCTAGGAGTGGTATGGCTGGATCTTGAGGAAGCGCTATTCCTAGTTGTCTGAGAAAGTGCCAGATCGATTTCCAGAGTGGTTGTACAAGTTTACATTCCCACCAGCATGGAGAATGGATTATAAACGGAGGAAGGATTATAAATGGTTTACATACCTTAGAATATACTAATTGTTGGGTATAAAAATGGGCATTCATTGTGTCACCAAGAGTATAATGTCATAGGTATCTCATATCCTATCTTAGATTTCAAAATATTTAGCCTGTTTCTACTGAATAATCTAAGATCAAAGCAAATCTCTTTGATGTCGTTGCCCCTGAGGATGATGCCCTGAGTCTCCCTGAGCATCCCAGCACTGCCCACATCACCTGTGCTTTGATAACCACTCTGTTTTTCGGTAATACTGTTTCTCACCAGGATCTTGTTTCCCAAGAGATGCTGGGCATACTCAGTGTGACTGTCGCAAGTGAGAGATTCTACGGAGGTTCATTGGAGGGTGCCAGTCATGCTGTCAGACTATCTCTACTGTCATAATAATTATTTTTTTTGTTTTTATACCCCGCCTCTCCCCTATCCAACTTTTTTTGAGACAGGGTTTCTCTGTGTAGCCTTGGCTGCCATGGACTTACTTTGTAGACCAGGCTGGCCTGCAACTCACAGAAATCTACCTGCCTCTGCCTCCCAGAGTGCTGGGATTACAGTTGTAATCTGGCTACCAAACCCGGCCCCCATCCAACTCTTATCACCTCCTACTATCAAATTCATGACATCGTTCTTTAATTTTACATATATATGTATAAAAACAATTTACTGAATCCATTTAGTGTTGCTTATATGTGCTTTTGTTTATAGCTGACCACTTGGGATTAGATAATTATTCAGGAGGTTCATCCATGGAAAAAGCTGATTTTCTGTGATCCCTGGTGCTATCTGAGGCCAGTTGGGAGCAGTGATGCATCTTCTTCCCTTGTAAAGCTCTGTGGAAGACCTCTGCAAAGAATTGCTCATTTCTCCTCCACATCATGCTTCCTGTTCTGTTCATTCCAAGCAAGGCTCTTTGTTAACCTAGGCATCAGAAACAGCCACAGATCATAGTTACACCATATACACACAGGCTGCAAACCAGCTAGTCACCACGAACTAAGACAAATGGAAGATATAGAAAGAAGTGGAGAATTCAAACTTGGGCTTGCTCTTGGTTAGACTCACCCAAGAGGAAGTGTCTACATGCATCCTTTCATGCGACCTCAATGTTTTTTGGTGCCCTTTGAGGTTCTGCTAATGTGTGAACAGATGCCTGGCATTTCTCTTTTTGTACCTGGATGAACTCACTAAGTATAATTTTTCCCAGTTCTGTCCATTTTCTAGCAAGTTTTATGATTTTCTTTTTCTTTACAGATTAGTAATATTCCACTGTGTCTATACACAAGGTTTGTTTTACTGGGATGACAGGAACTGCAGAGCTGCTGGCCAGCCATCAGCATGCTTCTCTTGCATTCTGAGCTCTTTTTGGTAGCTGTGTTCTCAATACCCTTTGAGCGTGTTGCCTCATCACCGAGGGAATCCTCACCTGTATATGAATCAAGGCTGACAATGACAAGGCTGTCTTACTTGCAGAGATGAGATGAGAAACACAATTAAAAACCCAATTCTTTTTTAAAGACCACTTTCCTCTAGACACTTCTTTTTATGCTTAATTTCTTATCAGTGGCCGTTCAGAATTCTGTTAGATTCCTCCAGAATGATCTCAGAGGACCAATGAGGTGAACTGCAACGGCATGATGGCAAGTTCGGTTAATGGAAATTTTGCCTAATAAATTGTGATGAACAATTCGCCGACAGCACAAAATTGTGGGCAAAGAAGTCAGCTCTGGGTACACAAGAGGAAAACTGCAAAGAATAAGCTATCACAGGAAGGTGGACTCTTCAGAGAGAAGAAAATTTGAAGTGCACAGTTGGGGAACACTGCAGAGTCCACAGACCCAACAACATTTGCAAATACAAGGAAGTTTAAAATACTGCCACTCACCAGAGGGTTGATGTTGACTCAGTGCTAGCTGGTGACAATAGAGAGGAATTTGAACCTAATTTGATCATGCCACCAGCAGAGGACTCCTCCCATCAGCTTACAATTTCAGATTTAGAGAGAAATAACAAAGTTCAGAGGATATACAAACAAACTCAAGAGGTCACTCGCATGTCTTCACTTTCTGCAGAAGGCATTGTGGAGGTTCCTTTGAGACCCAGGTCCTAAGTGTAGAGATCCTATAGGCTACATCCCTGTAAAAAGGTGCAGAGAAGAGAAGAACTTCAGAGGAGAATCAGTTTGCAGTTCAGACAAGGGTAAAGAGCCTCATAAAAGCACTGAGTGAAAAAAAAATCCGAGGTGTCTCCGAAGAACAAGGGAATTGGAAAATACAAGTTGGACATGAGTGGCCTTCACTGTGTTCAGGAATGCCTTCATCCTTCTGAAATGTGTCTTCGTTGAGGCAGTGCCTGATGGAGAGGTCAAGGTGGAGGCAGCATGGACAGGCAGCCACTGACGTAAGGCTTAGGTGGAGCATGGTATGTTTCCCTGTCTCTTCCACAAGGAGGCTTTTGAAGGTCTCTGCTCTGACTGCACCCTCTCCAAGCGTAGTTCCTGGCTAGAGATCAGATTTTAAATACCTGGAGCAGCACTAGACCATTTTTCTAGCAAATCTTAAACTCCTGTGAGCCACAGGGACCTTACAAAATGCAGAGTTGAGTTCAGTCACTGACAGATGCTTTCAAAATGTTCTTTCTGTGAGTTACAACAAAAAGCCAAGCTTTGTACACATGCAACAATAAATATTGTGCACCCAAACTCAGAAAGAAGAAAGTAACAGGTGTACCAAAAAAATAAATAAATAATATGAGTCACCGGAAGTCTGAAGCAGAGCGGTAAAGCAACTGTGCAAGAAAATGAAGCCTAGCATCATGATGCTAAACCATCCTCCAGTTGGAGCCTATGCTTCCTAAAGGGCGCATAGTAATCCTCTCAGGCCTAAGAACATCAGACCATCAGATCACATCCAGATGTGATTTTTTACTTCAGCTTGAACAGTGAGGTAAGGAAGGGGTCCATTCCCCCCACCACACTCACCCATCAGTCTGTTGATGGCGAACTCCACAGGTCAAAAGCCTGACCCTGATTACAGAACAAGAGCTCACTGAGGCCAGGAAGCCTCAAACATAAAAGCATCTTGCTCACACCAAACCAAATAATTTCTTCATTCCCCATGGTATACACACATCTCCTCACCGAAATATCCTGACTGGCTGTCAAGAACAAAATTTGCTAAAATTGTGCATATTTAGCTTTCTACTTAGAATTAGAAACATATGTTTTCAGCCTCCACATATGACTAGTTCAGCATGAGCTGTTTTCTTCACTTTATTCAGACAATATCTGTCAAAACAACATTTCAAAATTGACCTGCCAAAAACTAAGACATGCATGGCTTATTTTACTAATTGTGTTTCTTCACCAACTAGCAAAGGAGCTCACTTAAATGAAGCATGGCCATACATCTTAATAGCCAACTAATGAGATCTTCAGGAAGAAAGCACTGAAGGCCTCACTGAGCTGAGGAAGGCAACAGGAAGGGAGCATCACAGCAACCAAGTCCCAGGGTTGATTTCTGAAATGGGGACTTCTAATGGGTCTGGAACAGTTTGTCTCTAGGGTTCTGTCTTTAATGGGGCCATGGTTATCATCAGGTATAATTACCTTCTGATGACAGTATCTAGGTTGGCCTGTGGAAATGTGGGTGACATAAAATCAGTCTTGAGTCAGCCGGCAGGTACTGGGTATGGAGTGTAGTGCTAGGTATAGCTCTGTAGGGTGAGAGATTGGGAGCGATGAAAACTCAGATGCCATTTAGAGATATTTACAAAGACAGGTGGCCAAAATCTGGTCTGAAAACTGTTTCTGGTGGTTTACAGTAGGTCAAGCAAGTGTCACTCAGAAGGCCATGGGTGATAATCAATACATCCCCCCCTGCCCATGAGCCAAGAAGACAAAAAATTGAACTACCATAAGCCAAGTGTGACGGAGAAGGTGCAGAGGTTCCCCCATCTAGTATTCTTGCTGAGGCCATTCCAGGTTTAACTAGAATCTGTTCTCCTTGATGGAGAATCCTATGAAAAACCACCCAACTCTATTTTGGAATCAGAGATCAGGATATACTAGCTAATTTATCTTAGCTTCTGTTGAAATACCGGTTGGTTCAGAACCCCTGCCCTTGGATAGTCACTTATCTTAGCTTCTGTTAAAATGGCTTATTTCTATGAAGCCCCCAAGTATCTGCTGAGTGAGTTTCCAGGAAGTGGTTTCTGCCTTTTAAAACCCTGCATTCTGGATACTCAAGACTACACCCAGGGCCCTGAAAACTTGCGTATGGTCCTAGCCAGATGGAATAAAGACTTTCAATTGGATATAAACTATGTGTGAGTGATCATCTCTGTTGAGCTCCATGCAACAAGTGTTCTCTCTCCTTCCTTCTCTCTCTTTCTCTCCCTCCCTCTCTCTCATACCTATATATAATTTTTGTAACACCTACACAAATCCTCTTTTAAATTGTGTTTTAACATCATAGTATTACCTATAAATTGAGTTGTAGACAGAAAATAGTGTTGTTTTTTTTTTTTTTTTTTTTTTTTTTTTTTTACATGAGGTTATTAATTGCCAGCAGGGCCAGCATTTAAAAGAAAGAGAGCAAACAAACATCAGTTAGGTAAGAAGGTACATTGAGCACCAATATAGAGCATAAGCGTTCCTGATGCTATTAACTGAAAAAGTCTTTGTTAGTAAATCTCTGTTCTTACAACACAGCTTCACCAGGAATGTTTGTTTTCGATAGTTCTTCTCCAGCTACAGATATTAGTTTCATCAACTTAGCACAAACCTAGCCATATCTGGAAAAAAGGAAATCTCAGCTGAGTGATGGCCTCCATTTAGTTGTCCTGTGGGTATGTCAGTGGTGTGTTTTGTTGTTGTTGTTGTTGTTTTTATTGACATTTCATGTGGGTAGAAGACCCAGTTCATGGTAGCTGGTACTAACCCTGGGCAAATGGTCCTGTGATATATAAAAAAGCGAGCTGAACAAGCCTTAGGGATCAATCCAGTAAGCAGTATCAGCTTCTGCTTCACTCTCTGTCTCCAGGTTTTTGCCCTGCTTGAGTTCCTATCCTAAATTCTCTCAGTGATGGAGTATGTTAGTTAGTTATATTGTATTAGTTATGTTAGTATGATGTGTACACCAAATCAACTCTTTCCTAAACACATTGCTTTTGGCCATGGTGTTTGTCCCAGCAATAGAAAGCAAACCAGGACACTATACACTCCAGTAAAGGGAGCTTCTCCTATTGAGTCTTAGGGGCTGGGACATTTTTCCTCTTCAAAGATCAAATATCTACATTACTTTATGACTGTTTGACTCATTCTGTGTCTACAGACCTAGAAGCAAGAAAGGAAGACGGGCTTCAAATGTTTCCAACACATACTTGTGTTAGTTGTTTTGTGACCGTGAAATTACATGAAAGAAACAGTTTAAACCAGACTTTTCTGGGTTTAAACCAAACTTCTCATAGGTTTGTAGGTGTCAGTCCATGGTCTACTGGCTCTGTTGTTAATAGATGCACAGTGAGGTGAAACATTAAGGCTAGAATGGCTGAATACAGCATAGTTGTTTACCTTACAGAGGCCAGGAAGCAGAGAAAAATAGTGTCCCATGGTGCACTATAATCCCCAATTACGTGTTGCTAAGTAATTTGTGCATTAAGGCCACACCTCTAATAATGCCCTCAAAATATTAATCAATTAATATATTGAGCCACTCATTAAATCAGGACCTGAATGACACACATTTATTTTTTATAATTCTGTTCGCAGCTAAAGGCAAAGCTTCAACTCTTGAGCATTTTGAGTGGCATTTAAGGTTCAGTCCATGATGCCATGCTGTCTTTGTTCATGAAGTGAACTTAATTAGGCACCTTCCTTGTACAGAGAGGGCATCACACAGAGCTCTGTCAGCATGGTGAAAACATCCTCCTGTCCTCATAGCCACTGATGCCCTCGTGAGGACTCTGCTGCACAAGCCTCTCAGGAGCTGCATTTGATTAGACAGATAGAGCCCAGTAGTTTCAGTATGCTCAAGACTTGCATCTTGTTGTCTCTGGACCTGGGGCATTAACCCTAATGTTTAAAATAGCCATCCTAAGCCCATTGGCTGCTCCATTTCTAAGTGAGTTCCTTAGTAAGGGGTACAGGGGCTGTCTCTGACATGAACTCAGTGGCCAGCTCTTTGATCACCTCCCCCTGGGGGGTAAAGCCTTGCCAGGACACAGAGGAAGATGATGCAGCCAGCTGTGATGAGACCTGATAAGCTAGGGTCAGATAGAAGGGGAAGAGGACCTCCCCTGTCAGTGGACTAGGGAAAGGGCATAGAGGGAGAAGAGAGAGGTTGGGTGGGACTGGGAGGAGACAAGGGAGGGAGCTGAAGCAGGGATACAGTGTGAATAAACTGTAATAAATAAATATATTAATTTAAAAACTTAATAAAAAATAGACAAAGTATATGTCACATATCTATCCCCATATCAAAATTTCCTATGGTTATAAAGCCAAATTATAACCGATATTATCAATGTTCACTGATTAAAATAACAAAGTGATATATTCAAATATATTCAAAATATTTTGAATATTTGATATATTCAAATATTCAAAATTTCCTATGGTTATAAAGCCAAATTATAACCGATATTATCAATGTTCACTGATTAAAATAACAAAGTGATATATTCAAATGTATTTTTCATTTGGAAAAAAAACACATCCTAATTTACACTGCTTTCTCTTTATGTATCAAGACTCAGAAATAAACTAGCTGCAATATAATTAACAAGAAAAGAATATTTTGTTAAAGTGTCTACTGCAAATGCAGAGCAAAACTAAATAACAAAGGAACTGTGGATAGCTTACCTAAGGCTCAGCTCCTCACAGGAGACATTGGCAACACAGTACAGTATCCACACTGCAAAGAATTTGAACAAAGATTTAATTAGCTCACCCATGTGAATGTTTAGAGCATTATCTAGAACATTATACACAGAGAGAAGTGATTTTCAGTCCTGGGGATCTGTCTTTTGACCAAACCATTTTAGTTCAGAATGTTCTGATTCTATAGAAAGTATACAAGAAAATACAAGGTCAATAAAAAATCAAAATGAGGGCGGCTCCACGAGGACTCTCATTCTGACCAGCAGCACAGCAGGATCGGCACAGTGACCAGCAATCAGAACTCGCGGCCATAAAACACAGGCCATTGTGTTTCCCAGGTGAGAGAATACCCCACAGTGGGGGATTCAATCAGCTTTTAACTCACCCGGCTAAACCGCGGAAGAGATCCTGGTTCTGCCAGACACTTGGCCGCCAGCCACAGCCCAGAGCCACACGTCAGTTTCTCTGGTCATGATCCCAGATTGAACTGTGCGCACCACACTATCAGAGACTGGAATTTTCAGTTGCGAGATAACCCCACAGTGCAGGAAATGATTGGGACCGACCTTAGGTCACCCAGACATCCCCTGGAAAACACTCGGGTTCTGCGGGCACCCCAGGAGCCAGCCCAGAGCCAGAGCCGGGGACCCAGGCGCCTGCACAGAAGCCTGCCTACGCTCCTGATTCGCTGCTTTAGATAGAACTGTGGACCCCAGGGCACCAGAGACTGCATTTCACTGTCCTGTGCAAACACACAGGGAGGGAAAACAGTTGATCTGATCTCAAAGCACTCAGGCGACACCCCCACCACAAAAAGGTCTCGGGAAAATTACCCAGTTTAGGGAGATGCCCAGGCTCCCAAAGGCTGGAAAGGCAGACACAGGCAGTTTCTGCACGCCAGCTAACTGGCGGAGACTGAGTGATGCGCCCCAAGGTAAAAAGAGACTGGAAGTCCCTGTCTCCAGAGAATCCACAAGGAAGGAAGGAAACTGTACTTACTTAAATCACCCAATTCTTCCCTGGAAAAAGTCTCGCAGACTGGCAGGGCTGAGCAGCCACCACTGAGCTGTGCTCCAGACACAGGCACAAACAGTTGCTGCGAGCCAGATGTCCAACTGGGTCACAGCAGCTGATCACTAAATTTACAGCAAGAAACCCAGAAATAGGGCAGCTATCTTCAGGACTTCCCTGGGTGAGAGGAGAACCCTCTCGACTAACAAAGACCACAGTTACCACTCAGGTCTCTATCCCTGAGGTGAGAAGCAGCAACTCCTGAAAAAACACCAGCCATCCAGGGACTATACCCAAAAAGCTGAGAAGACTTCCTTCAGGAAAAACCAGCTTTATGCCAAGGGAATTCTCTCCACCACAGGATCCCCAGGAAACACCAGAAAATAACTCCAAACACCTAAGATAGCACAATGGGTAGAGGCCAGCGTAAAAGCTCAAGCAACAAAAGACAAAGCAATATGGCATCTTCAGAACCCAGTTACCCAGGGGCAAGTAGCCCTGGACACCCCAGCATAACTGAAATCCAAGAAGATGACCTAACAACTATGCTCATGAAGATGATAACAGAGGAAACAAATAAGATACGTAAAGGCATACAAGAAGATAAACTCAAACAGAATATTGCCATCCATAAAGAAATAGAGGAAGTTGCAGCCAAACAGTTTATGGCCATTAGAAAGGAAATGTTTAAAGCACTGAATGAAATAAAAGAAACAGAGTTGAAGGAACTAAAAGAAAAACAGGAAAGTACAATCAGACAGGTGAAGGAAGTAAACAAAACAACTCAAGACCTGAAGCTAGAACTGAAAAAATTAAAGAAAACACAAATGGAGGAAATAATGGAGAGGAAGAATCTAGGGACGAAAACAGGAACTACAGAAGTAAGCATAAAAAACAGACTACAAAAGATGGAAGAAAGAATCTCAGGTGTAGAAGATACAATGGAAGAAATCGATGTATCTGTCAAAGAAAATGTTAAATCCAAAAAATTCCTGACGCAGACAATCTAAGAAATCCAAGACAATAAGAAAAGACAAAACATAAGAATAATAGGTATAGAAGAAAAAGAAGACTCCCTTCGCCAAGGCCAAGAAAATATTTTCAACAAAATCATTGAAGAAAAATTCCCCAAGTTAAAGGAGAGGCCAATAAGAATACATGAGGCCTACAGAACACCCAATAAATTTGACCAGAAAAGAAAATCCTCCCGCCACATAATAATCAAAACAGTAAGTATACAGAACAAAGAAAAAAAAATACTAAAAGCTGCAAGGGAAAAAGGCCAAGTAACATATAATGGCAAACCCATTAGAATCACACCTGACTTCTCAACAGAGACTATGAAAGCCAAAAGGGCCTGGATGGATATCATGCAAACCCTAAGAGAACACAGATGTCAGCCCAGGTTACTATACCCTGCAAAGCTCTCAGTCCTTATACACGGAAAAAACAAGATATTCAATGACAAAAACAAATTTCAACAATACCTACACACAAATCCAGCATTACAGAAGACACTGGAAGGGAAAATACAACCCAAGAAAATTAGCTTCTTTCAAGAAAACAGAGGAAATAATTAACTCTACTACAGTAAAACAAAAAGCAAGCAAGCACACAACCTTATGACCACAGCCAACATCAAAATCAAAGGATCTAACAGCCACTGGTCATTAATCTCTCTCAACATTAATGGACTCAACTCTCCAATTAAAAGACACAGATTAACAGAATGGATACGTAAACAAAACCCAGCAATCTGTTGCATACAAGAAACACACCTAAGGCACAAAGATAGACATTACCTGAGGGTAAAAGGTTGGAAGATGACTTTCCAAACAAATGGACGCAAGAAACAAGCAGGAGTAGCCATTCTAATATCTGATAAAATAGACTTTCAACCAAAATTAATAAAAAGAGATGAAGAAGGACACTTCATACACATCAAAGGAAAATTCCACCAGGAAGACATCACAATCCTGAACATCTATGCCCCAAACACAAGAGCACCCACATTTGTTAAAGAAACATTGATAAAATTTAAACCACATGTAGATCCAAACACATTAATAGTGGGAGACTTCAACACCCCATTCTCAACAAAGGACAGGTCAACAGAACAGAAATTAAACAAAGAAACAATGTCTCTAACAGAGATCATGAATCAAATGGACCTCACAGACATTTACAGAACTTTACACCCAAACACAAAAGAATTTACCTTCTTCTCAGCACCTCATGGAACCTTCTCCAAAATAGACCATATAGTTGGTCACAAAGCAAGCCTCAACAGATACAAGAAGACTGAAATAATCCCTTGTATCTTGTCTGATCATCATGGAATAAAGATAGACCTCAACAATAACAGAAATAGCAAAAAGCCTACACACACATGGAAACTGAACAACTTGTTACTAAATGACAGCTGGGTCAGGGAAGAAATAAAGAAAGAAATTAAAGTCTTCCTAGAACTCTATGAAAATGAAGACACAACATACCCAAACTTATGGGACACAATGAAAGCAGTGCTAAGAGGAAAGTTCATAGCACTGAGTGCCTTCAAGAAGAAATTTGAGACAGCTCATTCAAACAACTTAATGGCTCACTTAAAAACCCTAGAAAAAGAAGAAGCAGACACACCAAAAAGGAGTAGATGGCTGGAAATAATCAAACTCAGGGCTGAAATCAATCAATTAGAAACAAATAAAACAATTTGAAGAATCAATGAAACCAAGAGCTGGTTCTTTAAGAAAATCAACAAGATTGACAAACCTTTAGCCAAGCTAACTAAAAGGCAGAGAGACACCATCCAAATCAACAAAATCAGAAATGAAAAGGGGGACATAACTACAGACACTGAGGAAATCCAAACAATCATTAGGACTTACTTCAAAAGTCTATACTCAACAAAATTTGAAAATCTAAATGAAATGGACAATTTTCTTGATCGATTTGACTTACCAAAGCTGAATCAGGACCAGGTAAATCAATTAAATAGTCCTATATCCCCCAAAGAAATAGAAGCAGTCATCAAAAGTCCCCATCAAAAAAAAGACCAGGACCAGATGGCTTCAGCGCAGAATTCTACCAGACCTTCAAAGAAGAGCTAACACCAATTCTCTTCAAACTATTCCACAAAATAGAAACAAAAGGAACATTACCAAACTCATTCTATAAAGCCACAGTCACCTTGGTACCTAAACCTCACAAAGACTCAACAAAGAAAGAGAATTTCAGGCCAATCTCCCTTATGAACATTGATGCAAAAATACTTAACAAAATACTTGCAAACCTAATCCAAGAACACATCAAAGATATTATCCACTATAACCAAGTAGGCTTCATCCCAGGTATGCAGGGGTGGTTCAATATACGGAAATCTATCAATGTGATCCACCATATTAACAAACTGAAAGAAAAAAAAAACATATGATAATCTCCCTAGATGCTGAAAAAGCATTTGACAAAATCCAACATCCATTCATGTTTAAAGTATTGGAGAGATCAGGGATACAAGGCACATATCTAAACATAGTAAAGGCGATATACAGCAAGCCTATAGCCAACATCAAACTGAATGGAGAAAAACTTAAAGTAATCCCACTGAAATCAGGGACAAGACAAGGCTGCCACTCTCTCCATATCTCTTCAACATAGTGCTGGAAGTCCTTGCTAGAGCAATAAGACAGTTGAAGGAGATCAAGGCGATCCAGATTGGAAAGGAAGAAGTCAAATTATCACAATTTGCAGACGATATGATAGTATACATGATTGACCCCAAAAACTCTACCAGGGTACTCCTACAGCTGATAAACACCTTCAGCAAAGTGGCCGGATACAAAATTAACCCAAAAAAATCAGTAGCACTCCTATATACAAAAGATACAAGGACTGAGAAAGAAATTAGGGAAACAACACCCTTCACAATAGCCACAGATGACATAAAGTACCTTGGTGTAACCCTAACCAAGCAAGTCAAAGACTTGTATGAAAAAAATTTCAAGTCTCTGAAGAAAGAATTAGAGGAAGATATGAGAAGATGGAAAGATCTCCCATGCTCATGGCTTGGCAGGATTAACATAGTAAAAATGGACATCTTACCAAAAGCAATCTACAAATTTAATGCAATTCCCATCAAATTGCCAACACAATTCTTTACAGACCTGGAAAGAAAAATTCTCAACTTCGTATGGAATAACAAGAAACCCAGAATTGCTAAAACAATCCTCTACAATAAAAGATCTTCTGGAGGTATCTCCATCCCTGATCTCAAGCTGTACTATAGAGCAACAGTTATAAAAACTTCATGGTATTGGCATACAAACAGAATGGTGGATCAATGGAACTGAACAGAAGACCCAAAACTAAACCCACACACTTATGGACACCTGATTTTTGACAAAAATGCCAAAACCATACAATGGAAAAGACAGCATCTTCAACAAATGGTGCTGGTCCAACTGGATGTCTACATGTAGAAAAATGAATATAGATCCATACTTATCACCCTGCACAAAACTGAAGTCCAAGTGGATCAAAGACCTCAACATAAAACCAGACACATTAAATCGGCTAGAAAAAAAAGTGGGGAATACCCTAGAACTCATTGGTACAGGAGAAAACTTCCTGAACAGAACACCAACAGCACAGGCTCTAACAGCAACAATCAATAAATGGGACCTCATGAAACTGAAAAGCTTCTGTAAAGCAAAGGACACCGTCATCAAAACAAAGCAACTGCCTACAGATTAGGAAAGAATCTTCACCAACCCTTTATCTGACAGAGGACTCATATCTAGTATATATAAAGAACTAAAGAAGCTGAAAAGCAGCAAACCAAGTAATCCACTTAAAAACAATAGGGAACAGAACTAAACAGAGAACTCTCTGTAGAGGAATATCAAATGGCAGAGAAGCATTTAAAGAAATGTTCAACCTGATTCGCCATTAGGGAAATGCAAATCAAAACAACCCTGAGATTTCACCTTACACCCATCAGAATGGCCAAGATAAAAAACTTAAGTGACAACACATGCTGGAGAAGTTGTGGAGAAAGGGGAACCCTTCTCCACTGCTGGTGGGAATGTAAACTTGTACAACCACTCTGGAAAGCAATATGGCGCTTTCTCAGACAACTAGGAATAGCGCTTCCTCAAGATCCAGCTATACCACTCCTAGGCATATATCCAAAAGAGCCTCAAGTACACAAAAAGGACATTTGTTCAACCATGTTTGTAGCAGCTTTATTTGTAATAGCCAGAAGCTGGAAACAGCCCAGATGCCCCTCAACTGAAGAATGGATGCAGAAATTGTGGTTCATCTGTACAATGGAGTATTACTCAGCAATGAAAAATAAGGAAATCATGAAATTTGCAGGTAAATGGTGGAACCTGGAAAGGATCATCCTGAGTGAGTTGTCCCAGAAGCAGAAAGACACACACAGTATATACTCACTCATATAGACATACAACATAGGACAAACCCACTAAAATCGATACATCTAAACAAACTAAGCAAAAGAGAGGACCCTAACTAATATGCTCAATCCCCATCCTGAAAGGCAAGGAGGATGGACATCAGAAGAAGAAGAAAACAGGAAACAACCTAGGAACCTGCTACAGAGGGCCTCTAAAAGCCAGAAGAAGAAAACAGGAAACAACCTTGGAACCTGCCACAGAGGGCCTCTGAAAGTCTCTGCCCTGCAGACTATCAAAGCAGATGCTGAGCCTGATGGCCAACTGTCGGGCAGAGTGAATGGAATTTTATGTAAGAAGTGGGAAGTAGCAAGAGCTGGAGAGGACAGGAACTCCACAAGGAGAGCAAAATTTGAACACAGGGAACTTCCCAGAGACTCATACTCCAACCAAGGACTATTCATGGAGATAACCTAGAACCCCTACACAGATGTAGCCCATGGCAGTTCAGTTTCCAAGTGGGTTACATAGTAATGGGAAGAGGGACTGCCTCTGAGATAATCTGATTGGCCTGCTCTTTGATCACCTCCCCCTGAGGCGGGAGCAGCCTTACCAGGCCACAGAAGATGACAATGTAGCCACTTCTGATGAGAACTGATAGTCTAAGATCAGAAAGAAGGAGAGGAAGACCTCCCCTATCAGTGGACTTGGGGAGGGGCATGCATGGAGAAAGGGGAGGAAGGGTGGGATCGGGAGGGGAGGAGGGAGGGGCTTATGGGGGATACAAAATGAATAAAGTGTAATAATAATAAAAAATATTTAAAAAAATCAAAATGAAAAGTATGGATTTTACCATCATGGTATTATGATTACCTAAAGAAATCTCTGCCTAGAAACTACAGGATTATATATCCTTAGAATGAGTTAAAGTTTTACCCGTGTCCTGATTTTTGCACATTTCTTAAAACCCCTTCTTCTTATCTTACATAGTCAAACCCTAGTGAGAAATTCCCTAATGGAAGACTGCCTGTTGCAACCCGCGTGGTCCTCTCGCCAGCAAGAACGCACACACACGGACAACAGGATTCTTCTGCAGCAAGCTTTATTGCAGTCAAGCGATGAGAGAGGAAGACCCCAACCCCCAGAATGGTGCTGCTTAAATACCCCCTGCGGCGGCATATACTCCGCTGGTTGGCTGCTTGCCCATTACCTCACAAAACGCCCTGGGCTGGGCCAAGACTTGGCGCGCTTTTGCCCCTGCGCATGCGTAATATTACTTGTCTTCCAGGGCCAGAGCCAGATGTCGGCGCCATCTTGTAATGGCGTTTTTTCCCGGGCATGCCCAAGCGGCTCTCCACAACTGCCATAGCTCTCTGCCCAAAGGTCATACTGTAGACCATGTCTGCAAAGAAAGGAATCATTGATAACTCAAGTGCTTTAATTACTTCAGCAAAACATCCAGGTAGATGTTTATTGCTGCAATTTATGTTCTCACAAGCATGTATAAGTGTGAAAGTAACTCCTTTTGGTAGACATAGGACTCCTAGACTTCCCTCAAGTAGCCACACTGAACTATAAGAGCTTACTTACTTGAACTATAAGAGCTGTAAGAAATTATGAGAGAATGGGCAGGGGTGATTCCAGGGATGGGGCATGCGTAGAGCAGGGAACAGGCATTTGTCTGAGTGCATAAAAAGTTTTCCCACCTTTTGAACATATGGTTGATTCTTGGCTGGTTGTCATATCTATGACAAAGCAATCAGCCCAAATTAAAGAAAAACCGTAGTGTCTTCTTGAAGTAAGCACAGGGAGAAATGAAATGGACTTCATGATTCAGATCAAATTAGCAAATCAGGCTGGGAGACATTAGTGATACTATAAAACAAGAAATGTTTCTTTCTCAAAATAAAACCACATTTAGGGTACAGGAACCTCCCCAGAGAAACACACACATCTAGAGTGCAAGTGTCATAATTCAAATATTTTACAAAACAAAACATAACAGACTTTTATCAATTATTACAAACTAAACAATGTTAACATCTTCCTATTTTAGGG
This sequence comes from Psammomys obesus, assembly GCF_907164565.1. Lineage (NCBI taxonomy): Eukaryota > Metazoa > Chordata > Mammalia > Rodentia > Muridae > Psammomys > Psammomys obesus. The sequence continues at coordinate 228,571 of NW_026590180.1, forward strand.
GTCATATGAAAACCTACTACTGCAGAAGATATGTGTGTGTGCTTTAATATATATTTAATATATATATATAATATATATGTATATATATTTATTTATATGTATAAAAGAAATCTAAAGAACGTCTCTAAATAATATGAAAGATAATGCCCCAACTAGATACCTTTCACCACCAAGTGAAATCTCCAGTGCCAGAAGTGAGGCGCATCTAACTGATGCATTTGTGGAGAGCAATTAAAAACTTGAGTTCTTTATGGGTTTCCATGGGTCTCATTTGGCCAATGACTCAATTATTGATGTTATATATATATATATATATATATATATATATATATATATATATATATATATATATATATAATTGTATATATATAATTGTATATATATAATATAATATAATATAATATAATATAATATAATATAATATAATATAATATAATATAATATAATATAATATAATATAATATAATATAATATAATATAATTGTATATTATATATATATATAATGTTTTCATCTTGCTGATGAAACATTTATATAAATCATTTAATATAGAGACATTGAGCCAAGCTGCTACCTAATTAGAGCCTTTATACCTACTAACTTGTGTGCATGGTACTGGAAGGTACTCTGCATGCTACTAGAAGAGAAAGGTAATCACCAACTACAAACTACAAACTACAAACTACAAACCAAACTACAAACCCTGTGCTCTACAATGTCCTGACTGCAATATATGATGGTGAAGTAGCGGAAAAAAAAAAAAAAACGGTAGGAACAACCAACCATTCTCTGATTAGATTAATGCCCACTCCACAAGATGGAACCCAAGCCTGACATTGCTCACGTGGTCAAGAACCTGAAACTAGGTAAACCATTGGCCTAGAGAAAAATCAAATGCTATTGTTCTGCTAAAGAAACAGCAATTAAGTGAAATGACTCCTAACAACATTCTGCTATATCCACAATCCAGTGCCTCACTCAGCCATCATCTGAGAAGCTTCCTTTTCTAGTAGATGGGAACTAGCACAGAGACCCTGCAAGTGGACAATGTTCAGAGAGTGAGAGGCCTTGGAACACTGAGTCCTGAGGGAGAGATCTTCATTACTGCCCCCTTAAGGATCAGGGAATGTAAGCAGAAAGAATGTAAGATCCAGATGCATGACATCAAGGAAACTGTTGTAGAGACACAACATGACTGGAGTTCATATGAACTCACGTAGACTGTGACAGCGAGTAAAGAGCCTGCACAGGTTCAGGTCAGGTAAGGGTCTAGTGCTAAGAGGGAGAAGTAGACACAAGCTCCCATCCTATCAAGAAGCTATCTCCAATGGATATTCACTTTCAAATAAAAAAATCGGTTCTCTGCAATGGAGTCTCACTGGGGATATTAACCACACTGAAGGGTAGGCCTCATGCCCACCAGTAAATGGCCTACACAAAATTAACTTGAGGTTATTTTCACAGACTTTTTGTCTCATATTTCTTTGTTTGGACAGTTTTGTCTTGCTAGTATTTTGTTTATACATAAGATGATTTCTGATTTGTGTTTTAATAAGTCTCTGTGTGTATGCACGTGCACACTTGTGCAGGCATGCGCATGTGAGAGGGCACGCGTGTGTTTGTGCCTGAAGTTGGGTAGGTGGAGGATGACGAGGCTCTGGAGAGAGTTGAAGAAGGAAAATCCATGATCAGAATTCATTGAATGAAAAATACTTTAATTAAAAAAGTTAATGCTCTCAAATAAGGTTTATAATATTAGTAATTAATAAAAATCAGTGACAGTGAAAATATTTCCATCCACATAATGAGTGTGCTTGCTGTTCTTCTTCAGATGCCAGTGATGGGGTTAGATCTAGGCAGATCCCTAACAGGCAGACAATATGGAAAGAGACCACAAATAGATACACGAATATGGCAAACTAATTTTCAGCTTCTTCCTCATCCTCGTGATCTGAAGTGAATGGATGGTGGGCTTGTTCTCCAAACAGTGAGGTTCCCTTTTGTGGATGATTGGTTCAGGCTGATCAAATAGGCTCAAGGCCAGACCTGAATACGTTTACCCAAAGCTGTGGCCTTATCTGTGTCCCCTATTCTTTCTAAACTGTCCAATCCTCTTAGGAGAAAGGGAATCATCCCTGGCCACCAAAACTTCTCAAAACTACCAGCATTCCAAGAAAGAATGGACTACAGCTTCCAAAAGCGTGCCTGCGTGCGTGCGTGTGTGTGTGCATGTGTGTGCGTGTGTTTCTTTGTTTTAATAAAATTATTTTATTTGGTTTTAACCTTTTACAGCTACATTCTGTGTCTCAGATTTTCAGCACTGCCACCTGCTGTGCGCAAGATCTGTCCAGCTTTTTAATTCTTTAATTGGCAGATAAACTGAACAAAATTCAGAGCCCTAGGCAATATAACTAGGATTGAACATATAAAAAAGTTAAAGACTTATTTATGATTTTAGCAACATTTAAATTTTAGAGATATTTTATTGTACTTTCTATTTAGCATACAAAATAACATTTTATTATAGTAGTCTCATATGCAAAGTCATTCCACTTCACTCATAATCACTTCTATTACCTGTTCTTACTGATATTTATGGTGTTTGTTCCTCTCCCTAAAGAGACTTCCTTTTGCATTATTCCAATAAACACGGGAAAACACCCAATATCCTGACCCATCTGCAAAATGCAACCAACTATATTAAGAAGCTACCTGACCCCAATCAGAATGAACTTGAAAAAGAAAAGAAAAGAAATACGCAGTGACAGACACCTAAATACAGCATAAAAGAAGTGTTGAAAAGTTAGGAAAACTCATGTTCAAACTTGAATTCTTATTAGATTTAAGATGCTGTGTGTGGTGGATAAAATGAGCAATCTTTAATTTGGGGAATATTTAATTGCTGCTCCAAGAAAACCAGAATCAAAACAGCAAAACTAAGTTTCAGAGAAGGGTAGGAGAGGAACAAGTTGAAGTTGGTTGTAGAGAATGACCATGCACTGAGATAGTCTTTCCAAAAATGACACGTCTTTGAAAAGAGAAGCGAAAGTAAGAAGAATAACATAGTTCAGGTGGAAAATTACCTGGAGGAAACTAGAAAAGTATGCTGGGGACAAAGAACGCCTGTCACTAAAATCTACTTACTGGATCACTCCACTTTTCCAAGATTCATTAAAGAACAAAACTAGTAGTGAAATAGAAAGCAAACCTGAAGAAAGAGAGAGGCAGGAGGGCAGTGGGTGAGTCTGTATACGGAGAACCTTGTCATGAATACCTCATAATAGTATTAGTCTATGATAATGACAGTATTGTTGCTTTATTAAGTCATCCAAGCTAAAAATAAGTGTACCAGAAAGCCGCATCTTGGCAACATAAAAAGATAGAAATGAAGTTATCGCTCGCAAAAAAAATGGCTAGAGACAAGTTTCCCCCCTTCAATCCATATGATGTTTTATACTTTTATCTTCAAGGTCTACCAGCTGGCACAACAAAAACTAAATTGATTAAACTGTATATATGATCCTATTCTCTTTTGGCTCCAGGTCTATTTAGAAAATCTTCATGAAAACAGCTTTATTAGCTCTTTGCAGAGATAAAGTGTCTAACAAAATCCTTAAAAATTGCTGACATACAAGGGTGAGCACCTGTGATGCTAGCTTCTGCCATCCTTAGACACTGTGGGTTAGCTAAGTAAGCCAGAGACTCCAATGCACAAGGTCATTTCCTCATTACTGAGTGTTTGTTCTCCCCATCTGCTTGCATCCTGGAAAGGCCTTGAAATCTGAACCAGCCACTGACCACTTCCAACCTTTATACTAGAGGGTTCTGACTGGGAGGCCTCATTAACACAGAGATAATTAAACTCACTCAAAATGAATGGAATTGCAGAAAAAAGATTCTCTGAATAGAGTTATGGATGAATAAATAATGGCTCCACAAAATGACGGTCAAAGGGCCAATATTGGAATAACTAGTAATGACAATAAAATATGATAAACTGTAGTATTACACAACAGAAGAGTGGATGAACAAACAAACATTTGCAATATCAGGTAGGCAGAGCACAATGTCTCATTGAACAGAAAACACTAAAAGGTAAACTTTAAGATACTGCTAATGAACCCCAAAAATTCAACCAGAGAGCTCCTTCACCTGATAAACACCTTCAGCAAAGTGGCCGGATACAAAATCAACACAAAAAAATCAGAAGCCCTCCTGTATACCAAAGACAAAGGGCCAAGAAAAAAATTAGGGAAACAACACCCTTCACAATAGCCACTAATAACATAAAGTATGTTGGTGTGACTCTAACCAAGCAAGTGAAAGACCTGTTTGAGAAAAACTTCAAGTCTCTGAAGAAAGAAATTGAAGAAGATATCAGAAGATGGAAAGATCTCCCATGCTCATGGATTGGCAGGATTAACATAGTGAAAATGACCATCCTGCCAAAAGCAATCTACAGATTGAATGAAATTCCCATCAAAATACCAACTCAATTCTTTACAGATCTTGAAAGAAAAATTCTCAACTTCATATTGAGAAACAAAAAACCCAGAATTTCCAAAATGATCCTGTACAACAACAGATCTCCTGGAGGTATCTCCATCCCTGATCTCTAGCTGTACTACAGAGCAATAGTAATAAAAACTGCATAGTATTGGCATAGAAACAGAAAGGAGGATCAATGGAACCGAATAGAAGACCCAGAAATAAACCCACACACCTATGAATACTCGATTTTTGACAAAGAAGCCAAAACCATTCAATGGAAAAAAGACAGCATCTTCAACAAATGGTGCTGGTCCAACTGGATGTCCACATGCAGAAAAATGAAAATAGATCTATATTTATCACCCTGCACAAAACTAAAGTCTAATTGGCTCAAAGACCTCAACATAAAACCAGATACTCTAAATCTGTGAGAAGAAAAAGTGGGGAACAGCCTAGAACTCATTGGCACAGGACACAACTTCCTGAACAGAACACCAACAGCACAGGCTCTAAGAGCAACAATCAATAAATGGGACCTCATGAAACTGAAAAGCTTCTGTAAAGCAAAGGACACTGTCATCAAAACAAAACACCTGCCTACATATTGGGAAAGAATCTTCACTAACTCTTTATCTGACAGAGGACTAATATTGAGTATATACAAAGAACTAAAGAAGCTGACAAGCAGCAAACCAAGTAATCCAATTAAAAAATGGGGAGCAGAGCTAAACAGAGAATTCTCTGTAGAGGAATATTGAATGGCAGAGAAACACTTAAAGAAATGCTCATCCTCATTAGCCATCAGGGAAATGCAAATCAAAATGACCCTGAGATTTCACCTTACACCCATCAGAATGGCCAAGATGAAAAACTCAAGGGACAACACATGCTGGAGAGGTTGTGGAGAAAGGGGAACCCTCCTCCACTGCTGGTGGGAATGTAAACTGATACAACCACTCTGGAAATCAATCTGGCGCTTTCTAAGACAATTAGGAATAGTGCTTCCTCAAGACCCAGCTATACCACTGCTAGGTATATACCCAAAGTTTGCTCAAGTACACAAAAGGGATATTTGCTCAACCATGTTTATAGCAGCTTTATTTGTAATAGCCAGAACCTGAAAACAACCCAGATGTCCATCAGTGGAGGAATGGGTACAGAAATTGTGGTATTTTTACACAATGGAATACTACTCAGCAATCAAAAAGGAGGAAATCATGAAATTTGCAGGCAAATGGTGGGATCTAGAAAAGATCATCCTGAGTGAAATATCCCAGAAGGAGAAAGACAAACACGGTATATACTCACTTATATAGACCTATAAGATATGATAAACAGAGAGACAACAAGATGGTGGTGAGCAGATCGCACCGTTTTGGAGAGGCAGAAGACATGAATCTCCGGAATTGGTGAGTGGAGAGTCAATCGAAGCTAGAATTTGGACTTTTGGGCTTTCTAAAGGAGAGGGGCCACCACAGAAGCGTGGAGTGCTAGTAGATTTAGATAGGGCGCAGACTTCTCCGGGAAGGAAATAGGGTGCTTTCCTTGTCTGGGCCTCCCGCGGGGAAACCCGCACACAGCACCAGGCAGCTGAGCGCAAAGCTCACATCCAGGAGATCAAGGCAGCAGAGACAGTGCTCCAGGCCCCTTACAGCTGCGGTCTGCTGTAACCACCCGTTGAACACCCATCCCCTCCTTGGACACACATCCCACTCAGGGCCCTCCGGACCCGAGAAGCGTCCCCTCCCCTATCCCGCTGACACAATCCCAAGCTACACTGCAGCAGGAAGTGCAGTGGAGCTCATGTCCCAAGAGGCCAGAGTGCAGTAACCCCAGAAACCTCCTCACAGGAGGAGCTCAGGCCCAATCACAGAGCTCTAACCACTGAGCGCTAACCACAGAGACTCAGATCCACAATACAATTCTTCCCGGATACCATAGCCGCAAAGCTCAGTGTCTGGGACCCAAGACGGTTGGAGGCAGGGAGACAGGGCTCCAGACCCCGCAGCCGCATCGGAGAGTAGTAAGTACCTGCTGGACGCCTCCACTCAGAGAAGAACACACGCCACCTAGGGCCCTCTCGCCGAGCTCTTGACCCACGGAACACACCCCCCACTATCACCACCACCCGGCTCTGCAGAAGTGCACGCACCACCGAAACTCCACCCCGCCAGAGCATACGCCCAATACAGTGCTAGCCACAGAGACTCAGATCCACAGTACAACCCTTCCCAGACCCCCAAGTCTGCAAGTGGCAGCACAGAATACACAGGGCTGCCCAGCCAGTGATTGTATGGGCCATCCAAAGCCTCAGTGGCAGAAAACCAGCTGAATAGACACCAAAGACCAGCAGACTTGTAAAATCAATACTTGCGCGCATTCTTCAACAGCGCTTGCGATCCCTTAGCGCCTGCGATCCAAAACTTCAGTGCCTTCAGGGAACCCCTCTCACACAGTGAAGGCCTCTTCATTCACCAACACCCTGTCCCTTAGGACACACCCACAAGCACACGCTCAAACACACACTACCCCGCATTTGTCCTGCACATGCAAACTTTCCTTCTACAGGTATAGCTGAATAACCAACGCACACACTGAAACCATTAGACCTCACCCATTTTCTTGAAGAATTCTCCAGATACCAGAGAAAAACCAGTCTGACCTGCAGAATCCAGGAACAAACAGTGAACACTACGGATAACCAAATGGCCAGAGGTTGGCGAAAGAACACAACCAACGCAAATCAAGATATCATGGCTTCACCGGCAACCTCCAAAATTATTGGACACTCCAACTCCACAGAAACACAAGAAAATGATTTTAAAGCTATGATTATCCAGTTAATTGAGGCACATAAAGAGGAAACCAACAAATCTCTCAGAGAAATAGTCATAGAGATTCAAACAGTTAAAGAGGATACAGAAAAATCCCTCAGAGATTTGGCCTCCCAAATAGAAACAAAGAAAAACGAAGCGAACGAAGAAGCTCTTAAAGAAACACATGCAAATATAGCCAAACAATTGGAGGCAGAAGCAGAGACACTAAGAGAGGAAACAAACAAGAAAATAGAGACCATCTTGGAGACACAGGATTCCACACTCAAACAGATAAAGGAAATGTTGCAAGACATGAAAACAGAATTAGAATCAATAAAGAAAACACAAACTGAGAAAACCCTGGAACTGAAGAACTTAGAGAAAAGAGAAGGAATCACAAAGGTAAGCATCACTAATAGAATACAAGAGATGGAAGAGAGAATCTCGAGTGATGAAGATACACTCACAGAAATTGATACTTCTCTCAAAGCAAAAATAAAATCAGAAAAATCCCAAACACAAACCATCCAAGAAATCAAGGACGCCATGAAAAGGCAAAATCTAAGAATAATAGGAATTGAAGAAGAAGAAGAGTCCAGGCTACTAGGTCCAGAAAATATTTTCAAGAAAATCATAGAAGAAAATTTTCCCAACCTAAAGAAAGAGATATCCACAAACATACAAGAGGCCTACAGAACACCAAATAGATTAGACCAGAGAAGAAACTCCTCACGCCACATCATAGTCAAAACATTTAATCTACAGAACAAAGAAAAGATACTAAAAGCAGCAAGGGAAAAAGGCCAAGTAACATATAAAGGCAAACCTATCAGAATCACACCGGACTTCTCATCAGAAACTATGAAAACCAGAAGGGCCTGGGGAGATATCATGCAGGCCCTAAAGGACCACAGATGCCAACCTAAACTACTTTACCCAGCAAAGCTTTCAATCAACATAGATGGAGAAAATAAAATATTCCACGACAAAACTAAATTTAAGCAATATTTGAACAGCAACCCAGCCCCACAGAAGATACTAGAAGGAAAATTCCAATCCAATGAAAACAAATACACCCAAGAAAACATAGGTTAAAGATAATTTCCCAACAAAAATCAAAAGCAAACAAGCAATGATTCACAGTAACATCGCCAACCCCACAATAATAGGAAATAACATTCAATGGTCATTATTATCTATCAACATCAATGGACTCAACTCTCCAATAAAAAGACACAGACTAACAGAATGGGTGCGGAAACAGGAACCAACATTCTGCTGCATCCAAGAAACACACCTACGCAACAAAGATAAACATTACCTCAGAGTAAAAGGCTGGAAAACAGTTTTTCAAGCAAATGGACCCAAAAAACAAGCAGGAGTGGCTATCCTAATATCTAATAAAATAGATTTTCAACCAAAACTAATCAAAAAAGACAGAGAGGGGCACTACATTCTCATCAAAGGAAAAATTCACCAAGAAGACATCACAATTCTAAACATCTATGCCCCAAATACAAGAGCTCCTACAATTCATAAATGAAACATTATTAAAGCTTAAACCACACATTGATCACAATACCCTAATAGTGGGTGACTTCAACATCCCACTCTCACCAAGGGACAAATCAACTAGACAGAAACCAAATAGGGAAATAAAAGCACTTACAGAGTCCCTAAATCAAATGGACCTAATAGATGTCTACAGAACTTTCCACCCAAACTCAAAAGAGTATACCTTCTTTTCAGCACTTCATGGAACCTTCTCCAAAATAGACCATATACTTGGTCACAAAGCAAACCTCAACAGATATAAAAAGATTGAGATAATCCCTTGTATTCTATTGGACCACCATGGACTAAAGCTGGACATCAAGAACAATGGAAATAACCAAAAACCTACACGCACATGGAAACTGAACAACTTGTTACTCAATGACAGCTGGGTCAAGGAATAAATAAGGAAAGAAATTAAAGACTTCCTAGAATTCAATGAAAATGAAGGCACAACATACCCAAATTTATGGGACACATTGAAAGCAGTGCTCAGAGGAAAATTTATAGCACTAAGTGCCTGCAAGAAGAAATTTGTAACATCACATACAAGTAACTTAATGGCCCAACTGAAAACCCTAGAAAAAAAAGAAGCAGATACACCCAAGAGGAGCAGATGGCTGGAAATAATCAAACTCAGGGCTGAAATCAATCAATTAGAAACAAATAAAACTATTCAAAGAGTCAATGAAACAAAAAGCTGGTTCTTTGAGAAAATCAACAAGATAGACAAACCCTTAGCCAAACTAACTAAAAAGCAGAGAGAAACTATCCAAATCAACAAAATCAGAAATGAAAAGGGAGACATAACTACAGACACTGAAGAAATCCAAACAATCATTAGGTCATACTACAAAAGCCTATATGCCACAAAATTTGAAAATCTAAACGAAATGGACAATTTTCTTGATAGATTCCACCTACCAACATTAAGTCAAGATCAGGTAGAAAGACTGAATAACCCTATATCCCCCAAGGAAATTGAAGCAGTCATTAACAGTCTCCCCTCCAAGAAAAGTCCTGGGCCAGATGGTTTCAGTGCAGAATTCTACCAGACCTTCAAAGAAGTGCTAATACCAATTCTCCTCAAACTATTCCACAAAATAGAAACAGAAGGAACACTACCAAACTCATTCTATGAAGCAACAGTCACCCTGATACCCAAACCACACAAGGAACCAACAAAAAAAGAGAACTTCAGACCTACCTCTCTTATGAATATTGATGAAAAATACTCAATAAAATACTTGCAAACCGAATCCAAGAACACATCAAAGATATCATCCACCATGACCAAGTAGGCTTCATCCCAGGCTTGCAAGGGTGGTTCAACATATGGAAATCCATCAAAGTAATTGACCACATAAACAAACTGAAGAAGAAAAACCACATGATCATCTCCTTGGATGCCAAAAAAGCATTTGACAAAGTCCAACACCCATTCATGTTTAAAGTCTTGGAGAGATCAGGGATACAAGGCCCATACTTAAACATAGTAAAGGCAATATACAGCAAGCCAACAGCCAACATCAAACTCAATGGAGAGAAACTGGAATCAGGGACAAGACAAGGCTGCCCACTCTCTCCATATCTCTTCAACATAGTACTTGAAGTCCTAGCCAGAGCAATAAGACAACTAAAGGAGATCAAGGGGATAAATATCAGAAAGGAAGAGGTCAAAGTGTCACTATTTGCAGATGATATGATAGTATACATAAGTGACCCCAAAAATTCAACCAGAGAACTCCTTCAGCTGATAAACACCTTTAGCAAAGTGGCAGGATACAAAATCAACTCAAAAAAATCAGAAGCCCTCCTGTACAGAAAAGACAAAAGGGCTGAGAAAGAAATTAGGGAAGCAACACCCTTCTCAATAGCCACTAATAACATAAAGTACCTTGGGGTGACTCTAACCAAGCAAGTGAAAGACCTGTTTGAGAAAAGCTTCAAGTCTCTGAAGAAATAAATTGAAGAAGATTTCAGAAGATAGAAAGATCTCCCATGCTCATGGATTGGTAGGATTAACATTGTGAAAATGGCCATCCTGCCAAAAGCAATCTATAGATTCAACGCAATTCCCATCAAAATACCAACTCAATTCTTTTCAGACCTTGAAAAAAAGATTCTCAGCTTCATATGGAGAAACAAAAAACCCAGAATCTCCAAAACAATCCTGTACAACAACAGTTCATTTGGAGGTATCTCCATCCCTGTTCTCAAGCTATACTACAGAGCAATAGTAATAAAAACCGCATGGTATTGGCATAGAAATAGAAAGGAGGATCAATGGAAACTGAATAGAAGACCCAGAAATAAACGCACACACCTATGAATACTCGATTTTTGACAAAGCAGCCAAAACCATTCAATGGAAAAAAAGATAGCACCTTGAACAGATGGTGCTGGTCTAATTGGATGTCTACATGCAGAAAAATGAAAATAGACCCACATTTATCACCCTGCACAAAACTAAAGTCTAAGTGGATCAAAGACCTCAACATAAAACCAGATACACTAAATCTGTTAGAAAAAAAAGTGGGGAACAGCCTAGAACTCATTGGCACAGGAGACAACTTCCTCAACAGAACACCAACAGCACAGGCTTTAAGAGCAACAATCAATAAATGGGACCTCATGAAACTGAAAAGCTTCTGTAAAGCAAAGGACACCATCATCAAAACAAAACGACTGCCCACAGATTGGGAAAGAATCTTCACCAACCCTTTATCTGACAGAGGGCTAATATCCAGTATATACAAAGAACTAAAGAAGCTGAAAAGCAACAAACCAAGTAATCCAATTAAAAAATGGGGAGCAGAGCTAAACAGAGAATTCTCTGTAGAGGAATATAGAATGGCAGAGAAACACTTAAAGAAATGCTCAACATCATTAGCCATCAGGGAAATGCAAATCAAAACAACCCTGAGATTTCACCTTACACCCATCAGAATGGCCAAGATGAAAAACTCAAGTGACAACACATGCTGGAGAGGTTGTGGAGAAAGGGGAACCCTCGTCCACTGCTGGTGGGAATGTAAACTGGTACAACCACTTTGGAAGTCAATCTGGCGCTTTGTCAGACAACTAGGAATAGTGCTTCCTCAAGACCCAGCTATACCACTGCTAGGCATATACCCAAAATTTGCTCAAGTACACAATAAGGACATCTGCTCAACCATGTTTGTAGCAGCTTTATTTGTAATAGCCAGAACCTGGAAACAACCCAGATGTCCATCAGTGGAGGAATGGGTACAAAAATTGTGGTATTTTTACACAATGGAATACTACTCAGCAATAAAAAAAGAGGAAATCATGAAATTTGCAGGCAAATGGTGGGATCTAGAAAAGATCATTCTGAGTGAAGTATCCCAGAAGGAGAAAGACAAACATGGAATATATTCGCTTATATAGACCTAAAAGATATGATAAACATAATGAAATCTATACACCTAAAGAAGGTAATCAAGAAAGTGGACATGGGGTATGATGATCAATCCTCATTTAGAAAGAGAAATGGGATATGCATTGAATGTATGACAGGAGTCTACTGCAGAAGGCGTCTGAAAGACTCTGCCTAGCAGTGTATCAAAGTAGATACTAAGACTCATAACCAAACTCTCGGCAGATTGCAGGGAATCATATGAAAGAAGGGGAGTTTGATGTGGAAAGGATAGGAACTCCACAAGGACCAAATATATCTGGGCACAGGGTCTTTTCTGAGATGGACACTCAACCAAAGCCCATAAGAGGATAAAACCTAGAACCTATGCTCAGATGTGACCCGTGATAGCTCAGTAATCAATTGGTTTCCCATAGTAAGGGGAACAAGGACTATTTCTAACAGGAACTCAATGACTGGCTCTTTGACCTCCCCACCTCCCAAGGGAGGAGCAGTACTGTTAGACCACAGAGGAGGACTTTGCAGCCAGTCCTGAAAATACCTGACAAAACGTAGTCATATGAAAGGGGAGGAGGTCCTCCCCTATCAGTGGACTTGGAAAGGGGCAGGGAGGAGATGAGGGAGGGAGGGTGGGACTGGGGAGGGAAGGAGGGATACAGCTGGGATACAGAATTAACAAAATGTAACTAATGAGAAAAATAAAACTTAAAAAAAGATATGATAAACATAATGAAATCTATACACCTAAAAAAGATAATCAAGAGAGCAGACATGGGGTAAGATTATCAATCCTTGTTTAGAAAGACAGATGGGATGCGCATTGAACATATGACAGGAGTCTACTGAGTGCATTTGAAAGACTCTAACTAGCAGTGTTTTCAAAGCAAAGACTCATGACCAAACCTTTGGCAGAGTACAGGGAATCATAAGAAAGAAGGGGAGTTAGTCTGATGAGGAAAGAATAGGAGCTCCACAAGGACCAAAGATATCTGGGCACAGGGTCTTTTCTGAGACTGACATGCAACCAAGGACCATGTATGAATGTAACCTAGAACCTCTGCTCAGATGTAGCCTGTGGTAGCTCAGTAACCAATTGGTTTCCCATAGTGAGGGGAACAAGGACTATTTCTAACAGGAACTCAATGACTGGCTCTTTGGCCTCCCCACCCCCCAAGGGAGGAGCAGTCCTGTTAGGCCACAAAGGAGAGCTTTGCAGCCAGTCCTGAAGATACCTGATAAAACAGGATCAGATGAATGGGGAGGAGGTCCCCCCTATCAGTGGACTTGGCAAGGGGCACGGTGGAGATGAGAGAGGGAGGGAAGGACTGGGAGGGAATGAGGGATCAGGACACGGTTGGGATACAGAGTTAATAAAATGTAACTGATAAGAAAAAAATAAAATTCAAAAAAAAAAAAAGCAACAAATCAAGTAATCCAATTAAAAAATGGGGAACAGAGCTAAACAGAGAATTCTCTGTAGAGGATTGTAGAATGGCAGAAAAACACTTAAAGAAGTGTTTAACATCCTTAGGCATCAGGGAAATGCAAATCAAAACAACCCTGAGATTTCACCTTACCCCCTTCAGAATGGCTAAGATCAAAAACTCAAGTGACAACACATGCTGGAGAGGCTGTGGAGAAAGGGGAACCCTCCTCCATTGCTGGTGGGAATGTAAACTTGTACAGCCACTTTTGAAATCAATCTGGCGCTTTCTCAGACAATTAGGAATAGTGCTTCCTCAAGATCCAGCTATACCACTCCTAGGCATGTATCCAAAAGAGTCTCAAGTACACAACAAGGACATTTGTTCAACCATGTTTGTAGCAGCTTTATTGGTAATAGCCAGAACCTGGAAACAACTCAGATGTCCCTCAACGGAGGAATGGATACAGAAATTGTGGTACATTTACACAATGGAATACTACTGAGCAATAAAAAAACAAGGAAATCATGAAATTTGCAGGCAAATGGTGGGACTTAGAAAAGATCATCCTGAGTGAAGTATCCCAGAAGCAGAAAGACACACAGAGTATGTATTCACTTATAAGTGGATAATATACCTATAAGATAAAACAGCATAAACATACTAAACTCTCTACACCTAAATAAGCTAAACAAGAAGGAGACCCAGGGTAAGAAGATCAATCCTTACTTAGAAAGACAAATAGGACAGACATTGGAAGTAGGAGAAAAACGAGAAGCAGAATAGGAGCCGAACATAGAGGGCTGCTGAAAGACTCTACATAGCAGTGTATCAAAGCCGATGCTGAGACTCATAACCAAACTTTGGGCAGAGTGCAGGGAATCATATGAAAGAAAAGAGAGTTAGTAAGACCTGAAGAGAACAGGAGCTCCACAAGGACCAAATATATCTGGGCACAGGGGCTTATCTGAGACTGATTCTACAACCAGGAACCATGCATGGTTATAACCTAGAACCCCTGCTTGGATGTAGCCCATGGCACCTCAGTATCCAAGTGGCTCCCCCTACTAAGGGAAACAGGGACTGTCTCTGGCATGAACTCTATGGCTAGCTCCTTGACCTCCACAGCCCCTCTTGGGAGAAGCAGCCTAGCTAGGCCACAGAGGAGGACATTGCAGCCAGTCCTGGTAAGACCTGATAAGCTAGGGTCAGATGGAAAGGGAGAAGGTCCTCCCCTATAAGTGGACTTAGAGAGGTGTAAGGAGCAGATGAGGGAAGGAGAGTGGGATTGGAAGGGAATGAAGGAAGGGGGCTACAGCTGGGACACAAAGTAAATAAACTGTAATTAATATTAAAAATAAAATTTATAAAAACAAGATACTGCTAATGTCAGGAAGGATATGACTAGAAAGGAAGGCTATAAGTCATTCCTCTTCTTGAATGTGAAAAATAATCAAAGCAAAATACTAAGCTGAGTAAGTAAGCTAAAACAAAAGCAAATAAGTTAAAATAAATGGGCAATTTGCATTTTTCCTAGGAATTCAAGTTCAGGCTAGCAATTAATTTTTTCCTATACTAACACATATATCCCTACAGACAGTGTACATATGCATACAGGGTATTCGTTTATAAGTATGCACAAATGCACTCGCTCAGAAACACAGGTGCACAGTGCATGCTCAAATGCCATTCCCAGGAATTTAATATAAATAAATCAAAGTAAATAGATTTTATGAGAATGTTTCCGAACCAAACTTAAAACTAAAATAATTCACAACACAAAACAAAATATCAAGCAAAATATCCATTGTTCAGAAAAAAAACATAAGCAATATTTTAATCCACACATAAATTTGCATATACATGTGTGTATGCGTGTGCTTAAATATATATAGATGTGTGCATGTATTTATGCATATAAATATACTTGCACTTGTGCATGTTATTTCCACATAAATCCAAGAATGCTGCATTGTGGAAAGGCACACGCTACACTGGAGAACAGGGCTGGGATTTTCCGCTGTGATATGATGATAGGCTGACGCTGCCCTTCTTTGAGATGGTCAACAAGTTATTTTCCTGCTATAATTTAATTTTAAGTGCAAAGGTATAATAGAAAATTTTTTTCTTCTTTTGTCTGCATGTAAGTATGTCTCAAGATTTGATAATGAGATGTGGAAAGTAGAGTCGGAAGACCTACTATGCCGTCAAGTACTGAGAAGCTACATGGTCAATCTATCTGACAGAGAACGACAGCCTCTGTTTCTGGGTAGTGCCAATAAAGTCAGCTGCGTTCTTCCTGTGTTTCCAAGTTTGCAAATCTTCCTAGGAAGAAGCCTGGTGCCGTTGGGCTATGTTTTCAACACATCCAACTCTTGCCGGAGGAATTGTGTATGTATGCAGGTTCTTGGGTGTCTCTGCTGCCTATGCTTGGCACCCTGATCCATTAGATTCTTACAGTTCTGTCATTTATTTATATTGTCATATACTCTTAACAGTAATAAGTTGTATTTGAACATGCTGGCAACACTTAAAAGCTTTCAGTTCATAGGTTAATTTTATAGTGACTTTTGCCCCATTCAAGCGTATTTTGTTTTGTCCCCTTTGTTTACCAGAGTTTGTTTACCAGTTTGTTTGTTTACAGAGTCGGAGCTGCTCCTGAGAGAGAAGAATGGTGGGAAGAAGCCTTCGTGAAATTGAAAAGGCAAGTGAGAGAGGAAAGACCTCAGCAATGGAGATAGAGTTCCTCACAGGAACTCTCACTCTGCCTGAGTGTCTTCTTCTGGTGGCTGAGCAGCCACAAATGTCCTGCTCAGGACATTTTTCCTACTTTTTTGCAGACTTCATTCACGCATTGTGTAAGGGCCCTCCACACTGTTTACCGCACAACCACGCAGTCTCTGAAGCAGTGGTGCACAGGCACACGCAGACTCAGAGGAGGTCACCTTCTCATAATGCAATGTAACTTTATTGTTGGCAGACAGAAGGCTGGGCATGTTTTCCAGCAAACAAGGAATGCTGATAGCATTTCCTGCTCAAACTTGCCAAGTCATGCCTTAATTGTTGTTTGCCACACTGTCACATAAAATGCCTCAAGCCCTGTCACATGCTAATTTTTAATGAGTGATACAATGACAGCTGGTGTCTTTGTTGTTTGCATTAAAACAGAGCTTTGTTGTCTTTGTCAATCTACTTAGCTTACAGCCACAGTGTACTCTGATTGCTAAATGATGAGCACCCAGTGCTCCCTTTGACTGCATTGATAAATCACAGAAAGGTTAGTGGGTGGTAGGCTAAGGGAGAGTTCCAGAAGGATGGCTTATATTGTTAGGAAACGGACTGGAAAGATGCTGTGAGAATGCCCAGTTGATGTTCTAATGGAAAGATCGCTACACTCACTATTACCCTTAAGCCTGTGCCCAAACTGAAAAATCTCCTGCCTTCTTCCTGTGCCATCATGTCAGCATGGTACCCTTTCCTGTCAGCGGAATGAAGTTAATCCCAGAAGTCTCCTCAGCATCTCTCTGTTGTTC
The DNA here is from genome assembly GCF_907164565.1 of Psammomys obesus. NCBI lineage: Eukaryota > Metazoa > Chordata > Mammalia > Rodentia > Muridae > Psammomys > Psammomys obesus. The sequence goes on from NW_026590180.1 coordinate 245,788, forward strand.
TGCCCACTGCCTTCTCCTGGGGCCTCCTGGATGCCCACTCTGCTGCCCACCAGCTATGTCTTAATAATTGAAACATATCCTTTGATTTGACATTCTCTAACCATGACCAGGTTTCCACTGTGATGACATATTTTTCAATAAGAAAAAAACTTCGCTAAGATAAAGGTCATCCATATGCACAGGTCCAGAAGAGACACACAGAGCCAAAAATGAAAAATTAATATTTAAGAGAGGCAATCCATCATGTAAATGCTACTTTGAATTCTTAAGAAAAGCAGAAATTAACTGCTGTAGAGGAAACACAGAGGAGGCTTGATCTAAGCACAGCAACAACTACTACTTATGACAGATGATTGTTAAGCTTGGAGCAGAAGAGAAAGAACTCTTGAGAAGAAGAGACCACCTCAGGAAGCCAGTGGCCTGCTTAGCTGACCACGTGAATCTGATCCCACACCCTCAGAACAAGTAGAGGTGTCTCAGCAAACAGCACAATCCTTGGGTCAGCCAGACTTGACTCAAGCAAATTCAGACACCAGGGTGGGATGAGCCTGCCAGGATCTACCTCATCTGATGTTGGGTAGTGCTCCCACAGGCTGGCCCTGTCTATTCCACTTCACATGGTTCATCAAGCCTACACATTTCACACCCACCCCTGAGGCAGACAGCCCCATGACCAGTAGGTAATGCACATACAAGAGCCCCAAAAGCACACAATGCCCCCAGCAAAACCTCAGAACCTCACTGTAGTAGTGCTTATTAACGTAAGTATTTAAATTACTTTTATTTTATTTTATGTGTATGAGTGTTTTGCCTGCATGTATATCCGTTCACCACACATATACCTGATGTCTGTGCAAGCCAGAAGAGGGTATTGCATCCTTTGAAACATGGGGTATAAATGATGTGAGCTGCCACGTGGGTGGTAAGAATCATACGTGTATCCTGTAGAAGAGCAACAAATGCTCTTAAACACTGAGCCATCTCTCCAGACCCAAAATAGGATTTTGTATAACTTCAGGAAAACATTACATCTAGGAATATGTCTACTGTATTGTATGTATATGTTCCAAATAATTTATCCAGTGACTAAACACAATGGAAGATAAAATTATCACTTAAAACTCAAGAAAAGCAATTTTAAGGATAGTTAAAGAATTTTTTTATTTTAATTTTAATTTTTTATATTAATTACAGTTTATTCATGTTGTATCCCTCTGTAGCCTCCTCCTATATCCCCCTCAATCCCACCTTCCCTCTGTGATCTCCTCCCTTCCCCCAGGCCACTGATAGGGGAGTTCCTCCTCCCCTTCCATCTGATCCTAGCCTATCAGGTCTCATCAGGATTGGCTGCATTGTCTTCTTCTGTGGCCTGGTAAGGCTGCTCCCACCTCAGGGGGAGGTGATCAAAGAGCCAGCCACTGAGTTCATGTCAGAGACAGTCCGTGTTCCCCTTAAGGATTTTTAAAATAAATTAAGTTGCATACACTCACTATACACACACACACACATATATATATCAGTATTTATATATGTATGTAACACTGTATGTGTTTGTGGTGTGTGTGTGTGTGTGTGTGTGTGTGTGTGTGTGTGTGTGTGTGTG